>NC_134874.1:24260431-24560431 GCF_049852395.1 Peromyscus maniculatus bairdii | reverse complement strand
AGAGCACCTGCCTAGAATCCCCCACTGAGGGGATAGGAGTGTAGCTCAGTGATAGATTACTTGTCCAGTGTGCTAGAAGGTCCTAGGTTCAATTCCCAATACAGGGGAGAAAGAGAGAAAGGGAGACATGGAACAGGTCCAAAGAAACCATAGCTCACCCACGTGTACTGGGGATTAGAAGAAGTGATACAGAAACCAGAGTCTCCTGACCCTAATAGAACACTCTCTCCTTCCACTCTTTTTCCGCCAACAGCATGCCTTCTGATTACTTTCCAGGAATGGCTTCATGCCCACTTACTCTCTTGAGAACACATCTGACGCATCCTCATCTCAGTAGCCACCATTTAGCACAGTGGCCCTGTGAAAAGGCACGGTTTAGAAGACTCCATGATGTTCTTAATCACTCTCCTTGTATCCCTAGGACGTGTGCACCTGATCATCAAGAGCTATTCACTGGCCATCTCCATTACGTTGGGTGTGGAAAAAATACAGATTTCATTCCTCAGCCGCTTCTCTGGTCTCCCTTTTGAATGGAGACGTTGATTTACATACGTTCCCGGGGGCCTACACAATAGGCAGAGAATTAAAATAATGGACAAGAGCTAATAGAAAACAGGTGTGACTCTGCAACTCAGAGGCACATTCTCCAGCCTCGGAGCTCCATGGGAGAAAGAATATTTACCATACAATAACAGAGACAGCAGAGAGGAAAACAAATAACATGCAGGAAACAATAAAGTCTCATTGAGTGAGTGCTGCTCCCCAGCTGGAGGCCGGTTCAACATCTAGCTGTGTAACCAGAAAAAAAAAAAAAGAACACAACAAAGACTTCTCCGTTAAGTTGTTTTGTGGGGTGTTTTTTTCTCCCCCTGTAGGGACTGGGAAGTGAAGACGCCAAGAGTGTAATTTAATTTCTGTAAAATGTTTTCTAAACAACTTCGTGGGCTGTATCGTCTGGGTTGATGAATTGAATGCCAGGTCTGATGTGCTCCTGAGCAGGAATATCCTAGGTGTTCGCAAGAGAGAGCCATCATTCAATTGCAGAGCTCAGAAAGTAAGAAAATGTAAGGGAGACAGACAGACCTCCAAGGCCAGCTCCTAGACCGTGACAAGGAAGAGGCTATAATCTACTGACCTTCAGTGCCCAGGCAATGGCGGAAATGGTTATTTCCGCCATCCACCCAGTTTGTTCAGCCAGCCAGCTCGGCTGAGTGGCCACCCTGTTTTAAGTACCTCTTGCCCTTATGAGCTGAGCTCTGGGTCACACTGCCAAACTACCCTAGTTCCGCCCCAGTGCCTCTCTACAGATGACACTAGACAGATGGACGGAACAGCTCAGGGGAACCGATGTGAGGTGAAGGGAAGGCAGGCAGTTTTCTCTTGAGGCTTGCTGCAGTATGAGTCTGGTGTGCCCTTCAGTGCCCTGTGTGGTAAAGGGCTTCATGTCCAGCTTGGTGCTATGGGCAGGTGGTGATACCTTCAGGAGGAGGGGCCCAGTGGGAGGCGCTAGAGTCATTGGGAGGTGTGTCTTGCCAAGGAATTACATGGACCCCTTCACTCCTCCTTTCTCCCTTCCTTCCTTCTTTCTTCCCTTCCTCCCTCCCTTCCCTTTCCTTCCTTCCTTCCCCCTCTCTCCCTTCCTCCCTTCCTCCCTCCCCTCCTTCCCTCCTTCCTCTCACTTCCTCCTCCTTCTCTTCCTTGCCCTTTCTTCTGCTCTCCCTTCCTGCCTTTCTCATATCCTCTCCTACCCTCTCTTCCCCTCCCCTCCTGTCCTTCTCTCTCCCCCCTTCCCCTCTTCTTCCTCACTTCCTTTCCTCCTCACCTCTCTTCTCTTCCTCCCTTCCTTCTTTCTGTCCCTCCTTCCTCTGTCCCTGTCTCCTCTGTTGCAGGAATCTTAAAAGTTCTTATTGATAAAATCAAACCCGAGGCCAGTTATTGGGGTCCATGCTGGTAGATCAGAGAGACAGAACAAGCCACAGCTATCTCACCTCGCCAGATCCTCAGCTGGTCTTGTCTCCTCAGACTGGAGGCCTCTGAGTCCTCATCCGGAATGGGTCTCAGCTGAATTACTGCTCAAAAGCCTGAATGCTTAACCAGCCAAAATCTTCTAGTTTCTGGTCCTCATGCCTTATATATCTTTTTGCTTTCTACCACCACTCCCTGGGATTAAAGGCTGGCTTTCTGGGATTAAAGGTGTGTGTCACCATGCTTGGCTATTTCCAATGTGGCCTTGAACTCACAGAGATCCAGAGGGATTTCTATCTCTGGAATGCTAGGATTAAAGGTGTGAGTGCCACCATTTTCTAGCCTTTGTATCTAGTGGCTGTCTGTTCTCTGACCCCAGATAAATTTATTAGAGTACACAATATTTTGGGGAACATAATACCACCACACTCCTCTCTCACTAATCTGACCATTAGGTGAACAAGTTGCTCTGCTATATGTTCCCTTTATCACATGACTCCATGGTCCCAAAGCAAAGAGGCGTGGCCCCTGGGTTCCATCCCTGGCAGAAGAAAATATAAAGTGGTGAAGCTCCCCAACCACTGAGTAAAACCTCCCAAATTATAAACCAAAATAAACCTTTTCTCTTGGATGGGATCACGTGTTTTGTCACTGCAAAGCAGAGTTGACCAATGAAGAAACTGACAGCCTAGAGAATCCAGGACCACACAAAGAGAGGACAGCCCAGTGAGTGGGACAGAAACAAGGAGTTCTTATAAACAGTGGTGGCCAAGAAGGCCCTGATCACTTATGACAGCTTCCCCCTCCCGCAAGGGGTCTAGACATAGCTCTGCCAATATAAAGACTAAGGTCTGTAACAGCCCAAAGCTGGGAAGTCATCTAACCCAACTTTCCATGGAAGGCGGCACCCAATACAGTTGTGTGCCTCAAAAGTTACGAGGAGCTTGCTTAAAATGGGCATCCCCAGGGCTGTCACCACGACTCAGCAGCCAAGCACATGTGCGGCTCTGGCAGATGGCCTGGGTTCAGTTCCTAACATTCACACTGGCTAGCTCATGACCACCGATAACTTCAGCTCCACGAATCCTATGCCCTCTCCCGGCCTCCAGTGGTACCCATACTCACATGCATATATTTCACACAAAGGCAAATACACATAAATGTTTCAGTTAAAATTAAATTAAATTTAATACACATACACATTCCCGAGCCTTACTTCTGATTCAGGAATCTCCTTTATTAACAAACTTCGAGACAACTCAAATGTTGTTGCTCGGCTGGACACACAGTGCCTCTGACAGTTTAGTTTGCACTGTCCAAGCAGACAGCCGTCCTTAAGACAAATCTGAATATTAAAAAGGGCTTGCTGGGCCCACTCGCCATCAACTCTGAGTTCCATCCCTAAGACCCACATGGTGCAAGGAGAAAATGACTCCCATATATTGTCCCCTACACGTGTGTCATCACATGCACATGTGTGCACAAGCACATACATACATACATATATATGCATTAATTAAAAGGACCTGGATTGTTTTCCATTTTGCACCCATTGGCACTGGATTCTGGTGACCCCTACGGCCACCTTTTTTCCTACAACATTGATAGAAGGTTACAAGACACCCTGGGCCCCTTGTCTTCAGTTGTCTCTCCTCCTCGGAGTGTCTTTCAATGGCTCCCTACCTTGTCCATATAAAGTTTAAACTCAGAGATGTGTAAAACCCACTGTGACCAATCTTACCCCTGCCTCTCTCCTCAGTTTTATTGGGAAGCTGTTGCCCTGATGACGGCACTCAAGGGTTTGGCACACGCTAACTGCAGAGCACACGCCTAGCCCCTCACTGTGAGACCTGAGGCGAGAGTCTACAGCTGAACTGTATCTCTGCTGTTGAACCACGCCCCAAACTCCTCACTGCCTCCACAAACCAGGGAAGAAAGAGCTCAAGTCAGCAAAGGCGGCAGAAAGTGTGCAGCCAGAGGAGCTGGGACCAGGCTACGGAGGCAGCTGCCCTATGGTGAAGAGGGTTATGTTTCTTAGACCCCCCAAAGGAAGCCCTGAGGGCAAATCACCTCTGTCTCTGAAGAAGCGTCTAGCCTGGTCTCAATGTCCAAGTCAAATACACAGAACCTGCTAATGGCCATGAATATGGGAAGTTTGGGAGAGGGGGATAAAAGCAGAGCATCCTTTCTCAGCTCTTAATATGCTTAGTTCAGGAGTTAGGGTACCAGACTCTCAGACAACATTGCCAGTGTACCATTCATGGGCTTCCAGGGGTCACTTTTTCACAAACGCCAAGACTGAAATTCACTGGCCTCAGAGACTGAGTTGTATGTAGAAAGTATGTTATGATAGGGATCTCAGGGAAAGAATGAAAATCTGCATTCCTCCTGCATGGAACAAGGAAGTCCGATGAAACAGGGTTCCACTGAGGGTTGTTGCCTTAGAGTTAGGAAAGCTTTACCACATGGACAGGCAGGGAGACAAGTGCTGAGCTGGTCAGTCCAGTTCCTATTCGTGGGGTATCCAGATGCCTCTTGGTTTCACGCACGTCCCCACATATGGTTTCTAGACAAGGGGGTCTCATTTAGGAGAAAGGAGAAAAGGAAAAAACTGGACCCCACCCCACCCCACCCCTATCCATGTTGGTTAGTCTCCCCATCAGTGTGACATGATATAAGTCCTTCTGGAAGAAGAACTCACAATTGAGAAAGAATCTCCATGAGATTGGCCTTTAGGCAAGTCTCTAGGGGAAGTGACTTGATTGATGATTGATGATTGAGGTGGGAGGGCCCAGACCACTTGTGGGCAGTGACACCAAGGGGCAGGTGGTCCTGGGTTGTGTAAGAAAGTGGGCTGAGCAAGCCATGACATGCAAGCCAGTGTCTGTGTTTCAGTTCCTGATTCCAGGTTCCTGACTTTTGTTCCTGCCCTGACCTCCCTTGGTGATGGAGGGTTAGCCTAAGAATTGCAAGGTAAAATAACCCCTTTCTTTCCTAAGTAGCTTTTGGTCATGGTGTTTTGTCACAGCAATTAAGACACCGCTCCACACTTTCCCGATGTCCCTGGCCTCTGGCCAGAACACAACCAAGGACGTTGTCTGCTTCTGGCCAAGGACAAGAATTAGAACAGTTCGCTCTGGGGGCCCCTGCCCCTAAATCTGCCTAATCAGTTTCTGTCTCCTGCTCTCATCATCATCAGCAGGGAGCATGCTCAGTTCGTAGTTTCCAACTACGAATTAGTTCCCTAATTCAGGTCAAGCACACAAAGGTCACAGGCTCATGGTCATACCACAGCCAAACAACCTGATCATGAATGAGGGTGAAATTTCCACACTGTGCGGATGGATGCCCGGTGGGCCGTGATGACCTTGGATTCCTGCCTTTCTACCAGCGGTGGATCACACTCCGTATTTCCCCTTCTTCCTCAGCCCAGTGCTGTTTCCTTCCTCTTCTTCCCATAAGGGAACCCTAATAAGCATGTTGTACCCCAAATTTGTCCCAGCATGTGCTTCTCCAGACCTATGCTGGCTGCACCGTAGACTCTTGATGATACACCCATTGTTTCACGCTCAAAGAATCACAGGCAAGCTTTTTTTTTTTAAGCCTGAAGAACAGGCCCTCAACATATCTTTGCCTGAGGCAAAGCAGGGCAGGAGATCACAAGGTTTCTATTAGACCAAAATCTCTCCAAGGTAAGCGCTGTGTGCAGGCCTCTGAGCCCCTGAGTCGCTGCGATCTATATTTAATGTGCAAGCACTCTGAGCAAGCTTGCCTGCAGAAGCCGGATCAAAACATTTATCTTGGAAAAAAAAAAGAAAAAGAAAACATTAGCTCACAATATCCTGATATTCAAGAGAAGAAGAAGAAAGGGAGGAAGGAAAATGATACACACACACACACACACATACTCATGGCTGAGAAGACAGCTCAGTCAGTAAGGTCCTTGTTATGCATCCAGGAGGACGTAAGTGCTATCTGAATCCATGTGAAACAAGCTGTGAATAGTGCATGCTTATGATCCCGCAACTAAGATTGTCCTCTGACCCCTACACACTTGCACAAATCTATGTACCCCTGAGTACACATGGAGATAAACACACACACACACACACACACACACACACACACACACACACACAAATCTGTTGCTACCAAGCATACCGAGAAATTCTCTTGGAGAGCCAGGAAGGCTGTTGGCCACCGTAGACATTGTTATGCGTGGCTGCCAGAACACTTGTAGAGCAGCCACAGATCATGTCTGACATTGCCTTCACTGACCTTTTCAATACTGCCCAAGCACTGTGGAACTGGTGTTTCTAGAGGAATTCAAATCAAATGTAGTCAGGCAGAAAGGATTTGGCTGTGGGCAAAGCCTATCGGTTGCTCTGCGGTTCGCCTTGTCATTCTCATGTAAATTGTAATTCTTTACAGGCCTGGCCAGTCTGCCACCCAGGTGCAAGATGCTCTCTTCTAAATGGTGGGGAGGTCAGCAGGTCACAGCATCTGCCTGCAAAGAGCTTGGCTCTGCTCCTGACAGGACCAGCTCAGATCCTGTCCCCAGAAGAAACTGTAAGGCCTCACTTGAAAGAGTAGACAAAGGAACTTTGACATTGAAATGGAAAGAAGACCCAAGCCCAAGCATGGTAGCACACTCCTTTAATCTCAGCACCCCAGAGGCTGAGACAGAAAGATCGCAAGGTCCAGTCCAGCTTGTCCACACAGCAAGACTCTCTCAAAAACAAAAGTTAAGGATATAGCCCAGGGGTAAAGCACTTGCCTGGCATCCTCAAGGCCCTGGGTTTGATGGCTAGTGTGGAAGAAAACAGGCCATGAAGACAAGTTGGGAGTGGTGGCGCGTGTTGTAATCCCAATACTTAGGAAACTGAAACAGGCCATTGCCATGAGTTCAAGGGTAACTTGTACTAAATGTAGTATGTTCTAGGCCTGCCTGGGCTACAGTGTAAGACCCAGTCTCAGAAAAACAGGAAGGAAGGAAAAAGGAGGGAGGAAGAGAAGAAGAGATGAAGGAAGGAAGGAAGGAAGGAAGGAAGGAAGGAAGGAAGGAAGGAAGGAAGGAAGGAAGGAAAGAAGGAAGGAAGGAAGGAAGGAAGGGAATAAAGGAAGGAAGGAAGGGAGGGAATAAGGGAAGGAGAAAGGGAGGGAGGGAGGGAGAGAGGGAGGGAGGGAGGGAGGGAGGGAGGGAGGGAGGGAGGGAGGGAGAGAGGAAGGGAGGGAGGGAGGAGGGAAGGAAGACCACTTTTAGGTTGGCTTGAAAGTCAAGTTTTTGGATCTCACACAGCTGTACTATGCATTGTCTCCCACTGGTTTTGATATAGATGTTGCTTAGGTTCCTCTGCAGGGACCATTAGGGCCTTAACCTTGACACCCAAGTCTCCCAAGTCTCCATCGAGACATGCAGATCATTTGAGAAATGTTTTGCCCCAAACTAACATACAGTAGCTTGACCTAGCTTTGTCCCAGCTCTCCTCACCTTCAGTGTTAAGGGTTCTTTACCTACCAGACACTGTGAATGAACATCAGTCCACAAAAGGAGGGGGCAAAGGTGGTTCCCAAGCTCCTGAATGAGCTGCTCCTGTTCTTAGAAAAGACATGAATTGTTCCTGCTAGTTGCCTATTTATCTCTTGCCTTCATAATTTCTCTTATTGTTTTTGTTCTGGGGAGAATTTTTTGAGACAGGGTCTCATGGAACCCAGTCTAACTTCAAATTCACGTTGTAGCCCAGGCTGGCCTAGAACTCCTGATCATTGTACCTCAGCCTCCCAAGTGCTGGGATTACAGGCCTACACTACCATGAAGAGATTTTTCCCTCATTATTTCTATCCTATATTGGACATTTTTAGTCAATCTTCTTCCTCCTCCTCCTCTTCTTCTTTTTTAAGCCTTTTTTTTTTTCTCCCCTAAATCCATGCCTCCAACATGGGTTTTCTTTTTTGGAGGGGGGGATGAGCTTTCAGATCTGAGTCCAAAAATAAGTCCTTTGGGGTTTCTTTTTTATATAATTTCCCCCAAGTAGAGCATCCACACTTCTCACTCTCACAAAATTCCTTGGC
The DNA here is from genome assembly GCF_049852395.1 of Peromyscus maniculatus bairdii. NCBI lineage: Eukaryota > Metazoa > Chordata > Mammalia > Rodentia > Cricetidae > Peromyscus > Peromyscus maniculatus. The sequence goes on along the minus strand of NC_134874.1, from coordinate 24,552,394 downwards.
AGAGACGCTCAGAGGGAATAGGCCTTCTAAGGCAGAGCAGGGAACAGCCCAGAGCTGGAGGTGGTGACACTGGATTATATAACTCTTCCTTCCTGTGGCTAAGAGCACAGGCAGGAGGGCTGGGGATGCCAACTTGGCAGTAACACCGTGGGCCCGGTGCCTGCTGGGGAAGGGCTCCAGAGGACCATCTGGGCAGACTCGGCAATCATGGCTTCCTCCCAGAGCCTTCTTTTTTTTTTTTTTTTCTTTTTCCTCCCAGTCATTGCTTCCCTTGTTGCAATTTCAAGGGTTCTCGAGCCAGGGTTCCCTAGGCTCACTGGAATGGTTTGTGCTAGGGCAGGAGGGACAGGGGAGATGTCTCACTCGATGACATTCTTGGAGCAAAAGCATGAGGAGCTGAGTCAGACCCCCAGAACTCAAGGAAACAAGTCAGGTGTGGGGGCATGTGTTTAAAATCCCAGCACCTGGAAGTCAGAGACAGGAGGATCCCTAGAGATCACTGACCAGTCAGCAGCATAGGCAGATCAGTAAGTAGAGCTCTGAATTCCACATGTAAACACGTACACGAGCACACACACACACACACACACACACACACACACACACACACACACAGTGGGGATCTTGCTGACTCAGACCTTCAGAATCAGAATAGGACAAGGCCTAGCAGTTTGAATCTGGCAAACTTTTCAGAAGATTCTAGAACATGCCTCAGTGTAAGAACCATTGCACAAATGGAGGCCCTTGTCTGTCTCTCTAGCCATATATGTACCTGGACCAGGTCTCTTTCCACATGGAACATTCTTAACTGGGCAGTGAGTTCCACATGTAATAGGAAATCAGCCACTAGCTGGAGTTGGTCAGAAACACCCACAGGAATAGACAGAGAGAAAGGCACGGATCCCTACCAGGCATCCTGGGACAAGGTCTCATCCCAGCATGTAGCAGCATTGCTGGGCAGAACCATGAGAGCCGCATTTCCCTAGGGGACAGAATGTAAGGAAGCCAGAACTGCATCCATTCATATCAGTATTAACTTAGGCATCTACCATTGGCTTATGTATCCTGCTCCAATCAGGGCTGTCACTCTAATCGGGAGTGATATTGAAGTTTGATTATCGTGGTATGGTGGTTAATGACAAAATCTAAAATTACCCAGGAGACACCCCTCTGGGCCTGCCTATGAGAGGCTTTCTAGAATGCATTAAACTGAGATGGGAAGTCCCACCCTGAATGTGGAGCATCACCACCCCATGGACTGGGGTCCTGGGCTGAATGAAAGAAGAAGAGAGCTGAGCACCGGCGTTCATTCATGCCTCTCCACTCCGTGACTGTGGATGTCACGTGACCAGCCGCCTTATTCTGCTGTTGCCGCCATGCCTCCCCACCATGACAAAGTGTACCTGATGAAGTGTAGCCTAAGACGATGAGCCGAAGTTCAACCCTTTCTCTCTTAACTTGCTTCCAGTGTTGTTGTTGTTGTTGTTGTTGTTGTTCCACAATGGGGAAATGACCGCACATTCAGTGTGATGGAAAGCACCAAGTTCTTCCACGGAGAAGGGCTAGGAGGAAAGAGTGGATGGATCGAATCCAACCTTGCAGGTTTAAAAATGCAATGACTTTCATCTCCCCAAGTGAGAGATCATATAGTTCACTGAGGCAAAGGCAATTGAGCTAAGGAAGAGAAAATCTTGAAAAGAAAGTGAAAAAGAACCCTCCCCAAGACATCACAAAAAGCTCTGAGAAAACAATGCTAATTAATGAAAAGTGTGTGGGACGCATTTCTCTAAAAATAAATTCAGCTCTGAAAAATCAAGGGAAGGAAGAGGCTGTGAAACCCAACGTGTTAAACAATGACATGCTGCTTTGGGGAAGGAAGTGACTCCCGTCAGATTCCTGGTTTTTCTCTCCACCTAGATTCCTTGAGATTTATGATTGTTAGAATGAAGAGAAGCCATTTCCTGGAGACTGGGGAAATGGCTCAGTAGAGAAAGCATTTGCTGGGCAAGTTAAGGGTTTGAGTGCCAGCAACTTTATAAAAAGCCAGGTGTGATGATGTGTATCTGTAATCCCAGAGCTGGGGAGGCAGAGACAGGAGGATCCCTGGGCTCCCTGCCAGCCAGCCTGGCCTACTTGGAAAGTTCCAGGCCAGTGAAAGACCCTGTCCCAGGAAAGGTAGATGGGTCCTAACAAACAACACTTAAGTTTGTTCTCTGGCCTATACAGCACACACACACACACACACACACACACACACACACACACACACACACTCATACATGCACACAGAGTTGTCTCTAAGACTCCATTGTTTAACTCACAGGAAAGATATGGCATAGGTCATAGCATGCTGAAATACAGTTCAATAAATGAGCAATAACTCAACCTTAGAGTTCTTGAGAACCAGGCGGGGGCAAATGCAGTGAGTGGTTCTCCTTCTCTTTTCCTACCTTCAGGTGAAGCGTGCAGGACCCGTGTGTTAGTACATACCTACAATCTCCACATCTGGAAAGTGGAGGTAGGAAGACAGCAAGTTCATAAGAACCTACCTTGGGGCCAGGGAGATGACAGAGAGGCAGGCTGAAAGCGTTTGCCACAGAAGTGTAAAGACCAGAGTTTGCATCCCCAGAGCTCAGATCAATGCCAAGAAGGTGTGGCAGCTGCCCATAATACTGGCCTTAGAAGGCAGAGAGAGGGAATCCCCAGAGCAAGCTGGCTAGCAAGACTAACCCCGGGCTCTGGACTTCAATGAGAGGCCCTGCCTTAGCGAATGAGATAAAGAGTAATGGAGGATGATTACTGAGGTCAGCCTCTGGCCTACACACACACACACACACACACACACACACACACACACACACACGAAAATGTAAAGACTTTCATCTTTCCCCATTGGATTTCAGTGCTAAAATATCACGATATATTTTTCTTTCTAAACGCCCAAATATCTTACTATTTGGCTTACACAGTCAATTACCTTTGAAGAAGACTCAAGCAATAAGATAAATTCTCAACAGACATAAAAGAACAGACATGGGGGTCTGTTCTAAAGAAATCAAGAGAGACAGAACAACACAGTGCAAAACACAACTTGATCGAATCGTGGTTCAAAGGAGGGATGAGCTATGAAAGCCACCCGAGAGCATCCGGATAGCTCTTGGATGTTATATGAGAGCAGAAAATTACAGTACAGATGCTACCAGTGTAACCATAATGATGTGTGTGGGGGTAGTTGTTCTTAGTGCCAGAAGACATGCAGTGAAATCATTTCGGGTAGAATGGTGTTATTTTTACATTTTATAAAAGGCCATGAAAAGAAGACTACGTATATATTCTCATGTAAGCAAAGTCAAGTAGACACAATGAAAGGAGGCAACGTGGGTGACACCAGTGAGGGCGTCCAGGCTTTTGATGTATGACTCGTTCAGTATTTCTCCATTTGTAACTTTTAACAAGGAGAGGAAGGGAAATATATAACCACGTTAATTATCAGAAGGTAACAACACGGGCTGGAGAGATGGCTCAGTGGGTAAGGACACTGGCTGCTGTATCAGCACCAGAGTTGGGATCAGCACCAGTTCACAACTGCCTGTACCTCCGACACTCCTTTCTGACTATGCGCGCGCGCACACACACACACACACAGACACACACACACTAACAGACACAGAGGGGGTAGGGTGCTGGAGACATGGCTCCATGGTTAAGAGGACTTGCTACTTTTGCAGAAGACTATAGTTTGGTTCCAGGCATTTATACTGGGCTACTCACAACCACCTCTCCCTCTCCCTCTCCCTCTCCCTCTCCCTCTCCCTCTCCCTCTCCCTCTCCCTCTCCCTCTCCCTCTCCCTCTCCCTCTCCCTCTCCCTCTCTCTCTCTCTGTTTGTATGTATGTGTGTGTCTATGTCTCTCTCTTACACACACACACACACACACACACACACACACACACTCTCACACACACAAAGGGGTCAGGGGAGAGCAAGAAAGAGAGAGATTTGTTGTGGATGATGTGTTATAATCTGTAATCCTAGCACTTGGGGATTGAAAGCAAGAGTATTAGGGGTTCAAGGCCACTTTGTATCTTCAGCTATGGAGATCAGTAAACACCAAGTGGGTGTGGCAGATTCCAGCCTCTGAAGAGCCTGCCTGTGAGGTTGTATTACAGTTCTTCTTGCTGTGATGTGATGTGACACCTGACAGAAACCACATAAGGGAAGAACTTCACTTTGGCTGTTTCACAGGGGTCCATGCAGGGCATCTGACACCCTCTTTTGATCTCTGAAGTCACTGCACTCACGTGTGCGCGCCCGTGTGCGCGCCCGTGTGCGTGCGCGCGCACGCACACACACACACAAGCCTTAATGAATAGATAGATAGATAGATAGATAGATAGATAGATAGATAGATAGATAGATAGATGATAGATAGATAGATAGATAGATAGATAGATAGATAGATAGATAGATAGATAGATAGATAGACAGAGGACAGACAGACAGACAGACAGATGAGTCCTCTGTTAATAGATGAGGAATGACTGTAATACTATCCCAGCAGACAGCAAGAACCCCAGGTCTCCAAATGTTTCTACCTTCCACACAGATAATCTCTTCTATTTCTTAATAAGAAATGTTCTCCTTAAAGATCATGATTTAAATGCTTGGTCCTCAGTGGTAGAGCTGTTTTATGAAGTAGCGAAAAGAGAGAAGTTAAGGCTGACCTAGGGAAAACATTTCACAGGAAGTGGTTCCCTGGGGAACATTTTCTCCCTAATGACTTCCCCTCTGGTCCTCTGTGCCCGCTGTCAGCCCCGAAATCAACAGCTCTCCACTTCCACAGGCTCACACCCCTAGGATGGATACTGCTCCTCCAAGCCTTCCCCTCCACGCTGGACTGCACCTCCTGAAGCAGCAAGTGAAAATAAACCCTCTCCCTTCGTGGTCTTTCTGCCTGCTGGGTGTCTTGTCATTGCATGGAGAGAGCAGCAAAAACCACAGATACAGAGAGGTGAAATGGGAAGTGTGTTTGCTTTAAGAAGGAAAACAACCTGACATGGATTTAAGTGCTATGAAGATGAAAGGCAGCATTCACATAAACACATTGCAATATTTAAGGTCACATGCTGTATTAGTAGAAAATCCAGATGCATTTTACTGTAGGGAGCCTCCTCCAATAGTCACAAAACAAGAAAAAAGAAGTGAATAGCAACCTTAACGTGTAATTATGCCTTAATATATAGACCCAATCGCCATGATTCCCAGAAGTTTCATTCAGTGCAGCGTTAGAGAACCCCATTTAGCACATACTGAATCATTGCTCCTAGGGAAATAACACACAGACACACATCTCATACAGATTACTATCTGAAATCCTAAACACAACTCATGCTGGTAGATTCTGCTTTATTTTACAAGTGAGAAAATGAGATTGAGAAGTGTTACGTGATTTGCCCGAGGCCCCTCTCTTACCTCTGCCAGATCAGATATTCAAGCCCTGTCCAGCCGATCCCAGAGCTGAACTTTCCGACGATTCTGATCCCAGCCGCTAGTCGTAACTGTATAGGAGCCGAGGCAAGCAGAACATATCTTTGTTTGCCCTTGTGCAAGTCTGAGAATAACTAAAAATACCCAAAGTATTGATTTGGGGGGATTAAAATAAATTTTAGTGAGTTGTCAAATTTGCAAATATAGAATTTTCCTATAATGGGAGTTGACTGTAATGTATGATCTTGAGCCTTTCTATTAAATTATCACGAGTAGCATCTATATGAGATTCATGTATATTTGTGGGGTACAAGTGTATGCGAGGGAGCCAGAGTTGACATTGGGTGTCATCCTCAATCACTTTCTGCTTATTTTTTGTGGCAGGATCTTTCATTGAATTTGGAGTTTGATGACTCAGCTAGACCTGATGCCCTGTGAACCTCAGTGATCCTCCTGCCTCCACCTCATCAGTGCTGGGATTAAAGGCACATATTACTGCTCCCAGTACTGGGGATCCAAACCTAGGTCCTTATGAAAGCAAGACAAGAAAGGTCATTGGAAATGTGCAGTGTGGTGATGACAATGTAGCTCAGTGTTTGGGAGTACTCGCTGCTCTTTTAGGGGACCCAAGTTTGGTTCTCAGTACCCACCCCAGGTGGCTCACAGCTGCCTGTAACTCCAGATCCAAGAGATCCCACACTATTCTGGCATCCAACAGTGCCTTCACTCACATGATCAAACCCATCAACATATACACAGAATTAGAAATAGAAATAAAAGCCTTCTGCAAGATGTGTGTGTGTGTGTGTGTGTGTGTGTGTGTGTGTGTGTGTGTGATGCAACAGAGTGTCTTCTGTAGGGTAGACAAGAGAGCTCCCACTGAACAACACACCCTCAGCCTCCCACTGGAGAATTGTAGGCAAATGCTCTCTATTCAATGAACCACACCTCAGCCTTGGAAGCCCGTTGAACAGTTTGCCAAGATGCTTCTAAATTATAAACTAGGCTGCACTCCTTTCAAAAGACAAAGCCACCACTGAAGCTCTTGAACTATGCTCTTCCCAATCCACAAAAGTCCACATTATTCAAAGTGTAACTTGTTTCTGCTTTTAGGAGCTCTGAACAAATGCATTTAAAATACAAATTTTAGTGCATAAGGCCATTGTCATATAAGTGTATACTGTACTATGACCTCCCCTTACTTCTGTAGATGTCTATTTAACTGTAATTACATATCTATTGGTTTTCACATTCTTTCATTCCCTTTTCTCTCTCATAGCCCAAGGCTGCTTGCCACCATTCATCCATTCTAGAAGACCAGGTTTTTATATTCTATATATGAGTGTATTGATTGCCTTTCAGTCTATCTAGCTCACTTTACATAAGGTCCTCTAAGTCTGTCAAGGTTGGCTGACATTAGAAGATTTTATACTTTTTGTGAATGAGTTATGCTATGTATTTTACCATATTTTGTTTTGTTTTATTCTGTTGATGGTGGTCTTTTGTTCAATTTTATTTTTAATTGCGAATTATTATTTTGTGTGCATACAGGTGTACAAGGGTAAGTGTGTGAATATCCAAGAATAACTTTCAGGAGTTGGTTCTCTCATTCCAACATGGATTCTTGGGTTAGAACTTGGGTCATCAGACTTGGATAGCAAGCACTTTTCCCAGGTGAGTCACCTCTCTGGACTTTGTTCATTTTCTCTGTGTCAGGGTCTCCTGTAGCCCAGGCTAGCCTTGAACTTTTTAATGTAAGTAAGGATGCCTTCAAAGTCTTGATTCTCCTGCCTCTGCCTCTCAGATGTTAGGATGACAAACTTGTACCATGATGACTGGACTTATCCCACATTTTCTGTATTCATTCATTGATAGGTGGTTGTTCTGGTGGTTATCAGTAGTGCCGTAATTAGCATTTGAGAGCAAATGTTTCTTCAACATTTTGACTCCATTTTCTTTGGATAGATGTATGTAGTTAGTACATATATCTGACATATGCCTGTATATCATCCAGTGTAGAGCAGCCACAGATAACCAGCCACATTCCAGGGACATGCCATCATAAACGCACATGCCCTATGAAAGGATAGACTACATACAAGACTTGGCACAGGGCTGGAGAGCTGGATCAGTGGGTAAAGTAATTGTTCAAGCATGAGGACCTGAGGGCAGATGTCCAGAATCCAGGGAAAGATGTACATCTGTATCCCTATTGTGAGATGAAAGGAAGAGATCAGAACATCTCTGAGCCAGCTAGCGGGGCTTGCTCAACAGCAGACAAGAGACATTGTCCCAAACAAGGTGAAAGGCTAAGACCAAAATCTAAGGTTTTCTCTGACCTCCACAAATGTATCATGCATGTTTGCACGTGCATACACACACACATACACACACACACACACACACACACACACACACACACACACACAAGATTTATCATAAAATAGCAATACAGAAACTCGGATTATGCCATTTGGTTAATAAAGTGTGACCCCCAAGGCTGGAGAAGCTAGGGACATTCATTTACCCATGTCCACCACAGAATACCCCCAGTATATACAGGGCTGCCAGTGGCCTCATCTATTTCTCACTGCTCTGAGCCTCCAGACACGTGCTGCGAAGCCACATGTACTTCTGACTAGACTCACACCAGCTCTGCTATTTAAATACCACCTGCCACTTCCCAAAGCCAACTGCCTGTTTCCTGTCCAGGTCCCCTACACAGCCACCAAATGGAATGACTGTGCTCAGTTCTTGGCTCAGGCAAGAACTCGTTGTTCTGTCTCTTCCTCCCCAGCCCACAGAAATGCCATGGAGGCAATCCATCACACTGGTGCAAGGGAGAGACACATCTGAAAACTCTACCCCATTCTTCCTCATTTCTCACTCCCCAAGTAGATGTCCTGATCACCTGCATGCATTCAACTCTCCTCCATCAGACCAAGATACCCTGATCATATGCACACAGTCAACTCTCCCCTAACAGACTTGAATATCCTGATCACCTGCATGCAGTTAACTCTCCTCCATCAGACTTGGATACCCTGATCATATATATGCACACAGTCAACTCTCCCCCATCAGACCAAGATACCCTGATCATATGCACACAGTCAGCTCCCCTCCATCAGGCTTGGATATCCTGATCACCTGCACACTGTCCACTCTTCCCCCTTCAGATTTGTTCCCATAAGGAGAAGAAAACTATCTCAAAAAAAGAAATTCCCAATAAACTGTGGCCATCTGAAAAGGGATGCTCATTCATTCATTCAACAAAATTTCTGAGCCACTATTCACTGAGTGTAGAGGGTACAATTGGTTTTAAAACAATACACTGGGGCTGAGGAGATGCCTCAGTGGGTAAGAGCCCTTGATGTGCATGCAGGAGGACCTGAGTTCAAACCCCCAGTACCCATGTAAAAAGTTGAGCATGGCCACACTCTTGTAACTCCAGTCCCGTGAGGGGTGGAGACAGGAAGATCCTAGCCTTGCTCCAGGTTCAGTGAGAGACCCTGTCTCAAGAGAACAAGGTATAGAGCGACAAAGTTAAATACCCCGGGGTCCTCCTTTATCCTTGTATGTACACATATACAACACACATGCACAAAAGAGGCACCAATCCAGTGCGGCGGCTCATGGATGCGATGCCAGTACTTGGGAGGCTGAGGCAGGAGGGCCACCATGAGTTCAAAGCTAGCCTGTTCGTACATAAAAATTAGTGCTGGGAAAGGAAGAGGAGCAGGAAAAGGAAAGATAGAATGGACAGGAAGAAGAGGGGACAGAGGGGAAGGAGGAGAGGGCGGAGGAAGATAAGAAGAGGAAAGACAGGAGGGGAGGGAACTGGAAGGGAGAAGAGGGGAAGGAAATGAGGTGGCGAAAAAGAGAAGAGAGGAGAAGAAGCCCGGGAGGAAAGACCAAGAAAAGAAGAGAGGGAGGAAGAAAGGATGAGGAAGAGGGAGTAAAGGAAGCAGTGAGAACAGGGGAAAGGAAGGGAAACCAAGGAGGAGGAAGAAGAGGAGGAGGAGGAGGGAAGAGAAGAGGGAAGGGAGGAGAGGAGAGAGAAAAATGGGAGAAGATAAGGAAAAGGGGGGAAACGGAGGGAGGAAAGGAGGAAGGAAGGGAGAGTGGAGGGTAAGGATGGAAGAAGGGGTTGGGGAATTTGGTTAAAGACGTAGAAACTTCCCAGTGACTCCGCCGTGGTCCTGTCTCAAGTGGTAAACTCAGCCCAGCCAGGCTTCTGGGCACCACGCCGGCCAGACGCAAGCCTGGCTCTTGTCCACTTGTGGAATTTCCACAATCTTGAATTCCTTCAAGTCATGCGTTTTCCAGACGGATGCTTCCAGCTCAGTGTGTCCCTCTGGGCACGTCGCTGAAAAATCATAACCAAGTTGATTAATAAGGCGTCTCTCTTCTCCTCTTTCCTTCGCTGCCATTTACAAGAAAAACAGCCCCAAATGGGTGGCCAAATATAGACCTGTCAGGGTCCTGCTTTCACTGAAATAAAGAAAAACGCAAAGCTGTCAGATCTCAAGTGTTCTCTATCCAGGGGAACATGACTGCGTCCTCTCTGACATCCCTCAACATCCCATAATGTTTCCATCAGTGAAAACACACTGATGCATACAAGCTGCTTCTGGGTTTATTTTCATTTATTTTGGTGACTGTTTTGGAATCTCAATAACACAGTTCCACACCGTATTTCTGCCTTTCCAACTGGGCTGAAAAATAATTTTTTCACCAAAACCAGACAGGCTAAAGTTTGCCATCTCACTACAGAAGAGTTCCCATACTGATTGGAAGATATTTAATTTCATTTATTTTTATCTTATTTAGTATTGCTGTTTTGGGATTTTTATGCATGTGTGGAGGTGTGCACACAGGGATATGTGCATGTATAAATGTGCAGGGTGGAGCCAGAGGACCACATCGGGTGTTATTTGTCGATGATGCAGTTCAAAACTGGGTGTGGCTGTGTGCTGGAAAACAGGGATGAGTGGACTCCTGGGACTCAATGGCCTGCCTGTCCAGACTGCTTGGCATGCTCCAGGACAAAGAGAGACTCTGTCACAGAGGAGCTGGGCAGTATTCCTCAGGGTGACACCTAAGGTTGTCTGCTTCCTTACACATGCAGGCAGGCGTGTGTGTACACACACATGTGCACACACACACACAGGCTCATCTCTCAAAGCTATAAATGCACATCTCCCTGACTCTAAAATATAAGATCCTTGCCATGAAGGTAACAGTTTGCTTCTGCATCATTAAAATACTCACCACTAAAAGTTTGTGTTTCAAGGGCAGAAGGCATGGGTTTTAAGACTCCTGGGAACACAGTTGGGATGTTGACTATGTAGACAGACAGATAGCTACCCACTGGATGGATGTGAGCCTTGTAAGCAGAAGACGGCGTCTTAGGAAACTGGAGAGGCTTTAAGGAGTAAACCCTAGGTAGCATCATCATTCAACATGGAGAAAGAAATGGGAAGAAAAGCCAGCAACAATGGTAGGGAGAGCTGTAAGATGCTTACACTGTTGAGTGGGAGAGATGGTACTGCTCACCCAAGAGCTTGCTGCACAAGGACCTGAGCGCAGATCACCAACATATAAATAAGTAGGGAGTTAGATAGGTAGATAGATAGATAGATAGATAGATAGATAGATAGATAGATAGATAGATAGATAGATAGACAGACAGATAGACAGACAGATAGGTAGGTAGATAGGTAGATACATAGATACATGTATACATAGATAGATACATATATACATAAATACATGATAAATAGAGTGTGATAACATGTATCTGTTATCCTAGTGCTGGGGATGAGGAGACAGGAGAATCTCTGGGGATGGCTGAGTAGCTAGAATGGCAAGCTTTAGGATTGTGAGAAACTTTATCAGGTGTAGGGCCCTGGTCTCCTCCCATATTGAGTAAAGCCGTTGCCTGCTTGCCGACCTTGACCAGATGTCCTCCCTATGATAATTCCCTGCCGGTATCCACCCTTCTGAATGCTTAAGGGAAGTTCCTTGTTTGTGTATCTTGCATATTGGGCATTAACAGCTTAGATGCAAGAATGTTCGGTAGCAAACTTCTGCCCTCCGGGGATCCTCCATTTGTGCCATAAGCCTGTATTTAAGGTTTCCTCCCTCTTTCAATAAATGGCATTCGGCATTCTGCTGAGGCGAATGACCGCTGTCTCTTATCTCTTATTTTCTAATCCGCAGCCCCTCGCTCGGACATGGTAAACGGGTATCGGTAACACGGGCGTTACTGCAACAATCAGGGGGAAGAAAATGGCGAAATGAGATAGAGGAAGACACTTGGCACTGACCTCTGTATACACATGCATAATAATACGTATATGCACACACACACACACACACACACACACACACACACACACACACACACACGAACCAAGCACTTCAAACAAAGATGACAGAGGAAACCCAAATCCTAAGAACTGACTAACCAGTAACAATTCCAAATGCTGCAGAGTCCAGGCCAACTGAACACCATGTTCCCGAAACTCTAGTAACAAGAGAAGCGACTCGGTCAATAAGAGTGCTTGCCTACTGTGCATGAATCTGGATTCCATTTCCAGAACTACAGAAACCAGGCATGCTGGCTGACACCTGTAATCCCAGTCTCCAAGATCTGGAGACAGGAATATTACAAGTTCAAGATCAACCTCACTTGCAGCTAGCATGGTCTATAGGACACCCTGTCTCAAAAGAAACAAAAGGCTACTGGTGAATATGAGCTCATTCCCAGCAGGTCTGTGGGGCCCAACCAGACCCTTGGCTGCAAAATTAAGAGCCGGCCATGGTGGTGCACACCTTTATTCTTAGCCATTACAGAGCTGAAGCAGGAGCATTGTGAGTTCGAGGTCAGCCTGAGTACATCTTGAGACCCCATCCAAAAAGCTCCTGCTATTTCAAAAGACCCATCTCAGGAGACTCACGACCACCTGTAACTCCAGCTCCAGGGAACCCAGCACCTTCTTCTGGCCTCTGAGGATGCACTTATGTGTGCATGTATGCACAAACACATTCACACACACACACACACAGAGAAAGAATGAGAGAGAGAGAGAGAGAGAGAGAGAGAGAGAGAGAGAGAGAGAGAGAGTTTAAAAAATGAAAAAATAAAAAACAATTTAGAAACCAAGGGAACTATGTATTTTCTTTGGGAAGAAACAGATATTTATTTGACTTACTAATTGACTAATTTTCAAGTGAAATGTCCTCAGTCATACTTCCTTCCCTGAATACCACTAAACTAAACCCCAAATTCCACTTTAAAATAATAAAAAATAATTGACATTTGTGTACGACTTTGTAGCTTACAATGCCTTGGGTTCATGCCCTTCCCTCTGATGTTCAACCCAAACCAGTTTACGCAAAAACCCTAAATCAAGAATCATCTTATATTGAATTTCAGACAAAGACTCTAAAGCCCCCTCCTTTGATCCGGAGCTGAGAGCACTTGAGGTGAAAACCCTGGTAATCCTCCCTCTCCGCACCTCAAAAAGAAGGGAGCAAACACTGATGGCAAACGCCAAGAGCTCTGTGCTTTGAACCAAACAGCCCACAATGCCAGGCTGGTGAGAAGAGCAAGCACCCACATGGGTGTTTTCCTCAAAGAGGCAAAAGAAAATAAATAAATAAAACAAAATAAAAACAAACAACAACAACAAAAGAACCCACCTCTTAATGTGTTCAGTGGGGCTTAGAGAATAAATCCCTGTGCGATGTCATGCTTATACTACTCAAGTGCCCCAATGACATTGCATTTTGCAATGATTTAATGTTTTTCACTTCTGAATTTTTATTGTATTTAATAAAATATTTTTAAAATATTTTAAAAAATAATAACTCTGAGCTTCAGATGTGGCTCAATTGGCAGAGTGCTTGCCTAATATGCATGAAGCCCTGGGTTCAATCCCCAACATTTCATAAATTGGATGTGGGGGAGTTGTATGCCTGTGGGCCCAGCATTTGGGAGGTGGAGGCAGGAGGATTAGATGTCCAAGGTTGTCCTAAGGCCAGCTTGGGACATAGGACATCCTATCTTTAAAAACAAGAGAGAAGGAGCTGGGGAGATGTCTCAGTGGTTAAAGCGCTTGCTACAAAGCATGAAGCCCAGAGACTGAGTCCCTAGGACCAATCTAAATGCTGCCTGATGTGGCAACCCACCTGCAATCCCAGCACTCAGGAAGCAGAGACCAAAGCTGGCCAGATGGACTAGTAGAATCGATGAGCTCTGGGTTCAGTGAGAGACCATGCCTGAGGAGGTGGGGAGTGATTGAGGGAGACGTCTAGCTTCTGAATACATAAGCAGAGATACCTGCACACAGTGTGTCCATATACATGTAAATACGCACATATGCATGCAGGTACAGTGCTTGCATATGAATGTACACACACACACACACACACACACACACACACATGCCACGAGGGAGATAAAACCCAAAGTCTCATATGTACCAGACACACTATCTACCACTGATCTGTATACCCCAAGCAACCCTTACTATGTTTTCATATGCCACTGAATGTGGGATGGGAAGAGCATCATGGAACCCATCCTACCTTCCATCTTCATGGCCCAGTAGCCAGGAAATTCTGGAGCAAAAGAGCCTTGCGCTTTAGTTCATCTTCCTATGTTGTAGCAGAATGCCCCATGCTTAATCTGTTCCATTAACTAGCCAGTGCCTTTCGTTAAGGACTCTGCTCTATTTTATCTGAATACACGTGTTCCCTGTTGGATATCTTAGCTTAGATTTTTCTCTCCTACTGTATTATCTGTTACTGGGTTAGAAACTATCATCATCAAATGCCATGTTTTAAAACAACAGCAATCCCTTATTTCACCCTAGATTGGACTCAGCTGCTCTCTTTCCCATGTGGCATTAGCTGGGACAGCTATGTAGGAGCTGAAAGGCCTACTTCCTATGACAGGCAGGAGAATATACGTTCTGGAGGGACTTAAAGGACCCACTCCCCTGAGGGGCTGGAGGGTCTACTTACTGTAGAGGGCCCATCTCCTGTCAGATAGTGGATGACATACTTCCTATAAAAGGCTAGAGGACTAACTTCCTGTGAGGGGCTGGAGGAACCTACTTCCTCTTAGAAGTGGGAGGAATCTACTTCCTGTAAGAGGCTGGAAGAATCTACTTCTTCTGAGAGCCTGGAGGAATCTACTTCCTGTGAGAGGCTGGAGGAATCTACTTCCTGTGAGAGGCTGGAGGAATCTATATTCTCTGAGAGGCTGCAGGAATCTACTTCTTCTGAGAGCCTGGAGGAATCTACTTCCTGTGAGGGATTGGAGGAACCTGCTTTCTGTGAGAGGCTGGAGGAACCTAAGGTGCAGTCAATAGCTGGTAAATGAGTCTGAATCCTCTGTGGTCTTGTCACCTGTTGCTCTCAGTGAGGCTCCACATCACACACACTGCTCATGCTCCAGAAACACTTGAGCATCCAGAAAACTCAACCTGCAAGTTCCAAGAGTAGACATTCTAAGAGTTCTAAGTGGATCTGTCACTTTCCATCTGGCTTGGGAGTCACATATTACCCTAAGCCCACTGAGGTGCTTCTCTGTGGAAAGATCACCACATCATATCATTAGAAAAGACTACAGAGTGGCATGTTAGCCAGCTTTTCATCGCCATGACAAGATATCTGAGATAAACAACGGAACAAGTGAAATACTTTTTGGGCCTTGTGTTTTTAAAGCTCCCAGTCCATGGTTGGCTGGATCCTTAGCTTTTATGACTGTGGTAAGTCCAGAGCATCATAGCAGAAGGGCAAGATGGAGGAAGGCTGCTCACCTCAAGGTGGCCAGGAAGCAACAAGAAAAGCAGAAGGCGCTGGAATAAGATACCACCTATAATAATGCACACACCCAGAAAGCCATTTCTTATAGCTAGGTCTCACCTTCAAATGTTTCCAGTATTTCCCAATGATGCTATCAACCTAGTGGTCCATTGATGAGGCCAGAGCCCTAGTGATCCAATCACCCAAAATGACTTGGATTCACCATCTGGAGACCAAGTCTTTGATGCATAGGCATTCTATCCATAGCCACACCGTAACCGGTGGCTGATGGGACTGTTGTCAGTTATACATACACCCTGCCGAATTCTCCCTAACCGTCTTCCCCAGGGCTTGCATTCTCTTTCTACTGAAATGATAAATTATGTTCTCTAGGGAGGTCAACGGGAGCATGAAGGGCAAGAAAGGCTCCCACGGTGCTACCTCTCACTAGTTTCCAGAGTCTGAGGTTCTCTCACTTGTTTTGCTGCTGACCCCACCCCATCATTTAATCTCTCTAATCACCTAGCAGGAATGAGAGATCCACCATCACTGTCTTTTCTCTACCACTACCAGGGCTAGGTTTTCTGCTCTGGACCATCCAGAGGCTTTGTGAAGGGAACATGTCTTTTTCAATCTATCCTTGAGAATGACCTCCTAGAGATAACAAGCTTTTTATACTCATGTCTGTATTCCAGTACTTGAGCTCAGGATACAGTTCAATAGTAAAATCCTTACCTGGAATCCTCCAGTGAGGGCCTGGGAACAGGGGCTCAGCTGTAGAGTGCATACACATGGAACACCCTACTCAAGAGCTTGAGTGTGGCTCCATGATAGGACATTTGTCTAGAATCCTCCAATAAGGAGCTTGGGTTATAGCTCAGTGGTAGAGCACCAGCCTAAAATCCCCCAGTGAGGGGCTAGGGGTGTGGCTCAGTGGTAGAGCACCTGCCTAGAATCCCCCAGTGAGGGGATGGGGGTGTGGCTCAGTGGAAGAGCACCTGCCTAGAATCCCTCAGTGAGGGGTTGGGGTGTGATTCAGTGGTAGAGCACCTGCCTAGAATCCCCCAGTGAGGGGATGGGAGCATGGCTTAGTGGTAGAGCACCTGCCTAGAATCCCCCAGTGAGGGGCTAGGGTGTGGCTCAGTGGTAGAACATTTATCCTAGAATCCCCCAGTGAGGGGCTGGGGTGTGACTCAGTGGTAGAGCACCTGCCTAGAATCCTCCAGTGAGGGGCTGGGATGTGGCTCAGTGGTAGAGCACCTGCCTAGAATCCCCCAGTGAGGGACTAGGGGTGTGGCTCAGTGGTAGAGCCCCTGCCTAGAATCCCCCAGTGAAGGGATGGGAGCATGGCTCAGTGGTAGAGTGCTTACTATTCACACAACCCTGGGTTCATCCAAAGCACCATTGTATTTCTTACTTACATATTGCTGTAATAACACACCATGACCGAGACAACCTTTGGAAGAGTTTATTTTGAACTTACAGTTCCAGAGGGATAAGAGTTTATCACCAACATGATGAGACTCGTAGCAGCAAGCAGGCATGGTGGCTAGAGCAGCACGCTGAGAGCTCATATCTCACATGGGAAGTACAAAGCAGAGGGGGTACTGGGAATGGTGGGAGGTTTTGAAACCTCAAAGCCAGCCCTTAGGGACGGACTTCCTGCAGCAAGACCACATCTCCTAAATCTGCCCAAACAGAGCCACCAATGGGGACTACGTATTGAAACAGTCCAAGCCTATGAGGGTTGTTCTCAATCAAAACACTGCAACCACCTAAAGAATACCCCTGTCAAACCATTCCTGATGCTTCATAACAGTAACAGCTATTACTATATGAAAGTACAACACAGGGCCCCACAGGCAGCAAATAGTGTGTCCAATATCACCACGCATGATGGAACAAGAATTTTAATTTAAGTCTCTCCGGTTCAAATCCCTCACTCCTCACAAAATGTGACCTACATATTTTTCGAATGTTATGCTAAGATAACATGAGGAGATAAATCAGGATCACACTTTCTTCAGCTCTCACAGCTGACAAAATAAATTTTAAAGTGAATTAAAAGCCAGTATAAAAATAGCCAATCATGAAAAGAAAAAGAAAAAAAAAGCCAAGGAGGAGCACACGAGTACATGGTATCATTCTATCTGGTAAACTAGATAACGATCTAGAAATGACTACTTCTTATTTATACCCATCTTTCCTTTAAAAAAAAAAACAGAATAAAGATAGTCAATGAACAACATCCTAAAATAGCCCATGGTTACATTAATTCCTAGAGAAGCAAGCTGAAAGGCTGGGTACTAGACAAGGGGACACAGGCAGAAAACGATGCAGACAGGAAGACCCTCCCCTTACCACTCCAATGCCTCACCTCTGCCTTTTCCTGCATGGGAGGTAAGCTAGAGAGGGAATAGACATGATTCTAATTGCTCGAAGCTAATTACCTCCAGCAATAACAGGGATTTAGCCTTGCAGTAAAGAAAATAAATAAGACAAGTTATCCCAAGGGAGGGAGCGGCTCAGAAGAGAAAGAAACCCAGCGATTCTGTATTGTCCTCACCTTCCTGCGGATCAAGCCACCAGAGCCCAAATCCCTGGGTTTTATGTTCTGGTCTTTTCAAACCTGGGAAGTAACATGAAAACAGCCCCTGGGGAGACAGAGAGAAGGCAGGTAAGACACCAGAGAGGGTAGACATCCATCAAAGTACAGGTCACAGGGCTGCCTGGAATTGCAGAAATGTGACTCAAATTCCAGGAGATACCTCCTCAAGAGCCCTAGCACAGGACGCTGTAGCAAACCTGAAGAAAGCATAGGAAAAAACATCCACTCGTCCAAATATTCCACCTCTGAGCTGGAGAGGTGGCTCCCTGGTTGAAAGCACTTACCGCTCTAGCAGAGGATCTGAATTCAGTTCCCAACACCCACAGCAGGCAGCTCACTACCGCCTGCAACTCCAGCTCCTGGGGATCTGCCGCCATCCTTTTGTTTCTGTGGGCATCTGTACTCACATGTGCACTCTCACTCTCTCGTTCTCTCTCCCTCTCCCTTCCTTCCGCCCTCTCCTTGTAATTCTCCCTCCCCCTCCCTCTTCCCCTCCCCCTCCCTCTTCCCCTCCCCCCCCCATACAAACATAAATTAATTTTTTTAATTCCACATCCCCAGGTCCCGTGCATGCACTCTCCCTCCTCCTACGCACACCCTGTATCCTTTCCGGAATCGAGGACTCTTCACAACAGATTCCATTGGCATCAATACCGCTGCCCACATTCAGCACAAGCAAAAAAAAAAAAAAATGTTTGATAATGTCCAGTAACCTCAAAATAGATAAAAGGGACCTGGGAGAAGTTGGTAAAGTGCTTGCAGCGCAAGCATGAAGGTCTGAGTTGGACCCCCTAGAACTCAGGTAAAAATTCTAGGATCTGCAGTACGTGCCTGTGGTTCCAGGGCAGGGGATGTGAGAGAAGAGGATCCCTGAAATCACCAGCTACCCAGGCTAGATACATAGGAGAGCTCCAGGTTCAGGGAAAGACCTTGTCAAAAATAAAGCAGAGGGCTGGTGAGGCGGTTCAGTGGGTAAAGGCACTGTTGCCATGACCAATGAATGGCCTGAATTCAATCTCCGGGACCCACAGGAAGGAAGAAGAGGGACCTCTGACCTCCACATGTGTGTGCCATGACACATGGCCCCTCATCCCTGACAAACACAAACAGAATAAATAAATGTAAAAAAACAAAAAAGTATAGAGCAGTCGAGGGGGACTACCCAATGTCAACTTTTGGACTACACACACCACACACACACACACACACACACACACACACACACACAGTGACTATATAAATTGGAGAAATTTTTAAACTAAGATAACAATCTAAAACTTAATGGCACGTAGTAGAAGAACATACTACTAAAGTAGAGTCTTGGGAAAGACAGAAAAAAAAAACCTGGAATCTAAACACTAGAATGTCTAAAAGTTGAAGTAGAAGGCGCCAGTTAGATGGCTGAGCTGGTAAGGGCACTTGCCTCCATGGCTCAACAGCAGAGAATCTACCTAAGTCCCCCAGTACAGGGATGGGGGTGTGGCTCAGTGGTAGAGCACCTGCCTGGAGTCCCCCAGTGAGGGGCTGGGGTGTGGCTCAGTGGTAGAGCACCTGCCTAGAATCCCCTAGTGAGGGGCTGGAGGCGTGGCTTAGTGGTAGAGCCCCTGCCTAGAATCCCCCAATGAGGGGCTGGGGTGTGGATCAGTGGTAGAGCACCTGCCTAGAATCCCCCAGTGAGGGGCTGGGTGTGTGGCTTGGTGGTAGAGCACCTGCCTAGAATCCCCCAGTGAGGGGCTGGGGTGTGGCTCAGTGGTAGAGCACCTGCCTAGAATCCCTCAGTGAGGGGCTGGGGTGTGGCTCAGTGGTAGAGCACCTGCCTAGAATCCCCCAGTGAGGGGCTGGGTGTGTGGCTTGGTGGTAGAGCACCTGCCTAGAATCCCCCAGTGAGGGGCTGGGGTGTGGCTCAGTGGTAGAGCACCTGCCTAGAATCCCCCAGTGAGGGGCTGGGGTGTGGATCAGTGGTAGAGCACCTGCCTAGAATCCCCCAGTGAAGGTACTGGGGTTTGACTCAGTAGAAAGGTGCTCCCCTAAAATCTGCAAATGGGGAGCTGGGAGCATGGATCAGTGGTAGAATGTTTGCTCACCATCAGAAAAAAATAATTTAGTGGAATAAAGGCTCCAGTTCAATTTCTATAAAAGAGATTTCAGCTTACCTACTTTATAAATAAGGTTTTTTATCTACAGCCAGAGCATGAACCCCACAGAATCATTTCGAGCAAAGTCTGGGTTCAATGAAGCAGGAAGTAAGCAGGTAAGAAGGGTACTATTCTGTCATCACCAATTAAATTATTTTAACATTCAAATATAATAGCTTGTTTTCAGACAGCTGGGTGGCTCCCTTTGACTTTTATTGACAAGAAAATAATTAATTGAATAAAACCAGAATGCTTGAAAGTAATTTATCTAATCACACACAAGAGTGGTATAAAAAAAGAGATATAATATAAAGTTAATTTTCTTGATAGCCTTGTATGTTACTTTTTACATTCTCGAATCACTAAGTTTCATAAAGATATTACTATTATGATGGCTTTTGCTATTGTTGTACTAAGATGAAACATTTTATCCATGGATTTTTAAAAAGCATGTGTGTGTGTGTGTGTGTGTGTGTGTGTGTGTGTGTGTGTGTGTGTGTGTGTGCGCGCCACAGAGGCCTAAAGAGGGTGTCAGATCTTCAAACCTGGAGTCACAGTGGTTGTGAGCTGGTACAGGTGCTGAGGACCAAACTCAGGTGATCTGAAAGAGCAGTACATGCTGTTAACCACTAGCCATCTCTCCAGCCTTACAAATCAGTTTTGAGTTATTGACTAAGTACCCCTGAAAGATATGAATATTTATTTCCTTCCAGGTTTATTTTAGAAACATACAAATATTTTACAGTATAATCATTAACACTGCAAAAGTCATTTCACAAAACAAGAAGGCTTGGTATCACTGGAATGGGTTATTTATACTCATATTTTTTCAAGCGATGTTAATCTGGTTTGCGGTTCACTGAAAATAAAAGGTGATACCTTGGAACTGGTTCTGACTGAATTCAGCCAATTAATGTGGTTAGTTCTGGTTTATGGTTAAGCTAAATTCTGGCTCCTAGTAAAAACAGAGTCTCAGTCAACATAAAAGAGCAGTGTACATGCAGGTGTGTGTGCATGCATGCATGCATGCATGCGTACATGTGTTTATATCTTTCAGGAGCTAGAGAGATACCTCAGTCAGGAAAACACTTGCCTTGTAAGCATGAGAACATGAGTTCAATCCCCTAGCCCCCCCGACATACACACAGAAGGCCTGGTGTAGCAGCATGCAAATTGTAACCTATGAGTTTGACAACCACAGACAAACAGATCGCTGGGCTCAGTTACCAACCAGCCTAGTCTATTTGGCAAGTTCCAAGCTAGTGAGCGACTCTGGAATGTGACCAGATTTAGTGGGTCAGCCTCCTTACCCACAACGGCAATGCCCTTAATGCATCTCCTCTACTCCAAGTCAGGGATTAAATTCTCAAAAGCCCAAGTCCATATTGTCCCTTCCAGATCTACCCTTCTTATCTCAGGCTGATTGACAGCAGCAACAGAATACACTCCTTCAAACATGTGTGTTGGGGGATGAGGAGGTAACTCTTTTGGCAGAGTGCTTGCCTGGCATTCCTGGGTTCCACCCCCAGGATGTAAAAGGAAAGAAGAAGCCAGAGGTGGTAGTGGAAGACTGTAATCCTAGCTATATGAGATCCTGTCTCAAAATACATTTTTTTAGAGAAAATATAAATATCTGTTGTTGTTCTTTGGTCCCTTCCACAGCAAAAGCCACCAGGACATATTAGTGGAGTGTTTATTTACTTCCTAGAATGTGGTTCATGGAAGAAAGCATGGGCCAAGGGCAGGACTTTCATAAAATGTACAACCTTGGTTTCTATCATTCCACTGGACCCTTTGGGGTTATTCTCCAGTGAAAAGGTGAGAATGAGATCTAGTGGAAACTCTGGGGTTCACTCCTTATCTCCAATGACAAAATGCATGTAAACATATATATTTATGTATATGTATGTATATACACACGCACAGTGCTGGACGGTGGTGGCGCACAACTTTAATCCCAGCATTTGGGAGGCAGAGGCAGGCAGATCTCTGTGAGTTCAAGGCCAGATTGTTCTACAGAGCGAGTTCCAGGACAGCCAGGGCTATATGGAGAGACCTTGCCTCAAAAAAACAAAATAAAACAACAAACATATATTATACACACACACACACACACACACACACACACACACACACACACACACACACACACACAAGGTGACTGAACCAGAATCGGGCAAACACAGCAGCAACTAGCTCTGCAAGAGTTAATTTTAAGAGGCAAACGGGAGAGGTCTGTGTGAAAATGAGCTGGGCATGTTGGTAAGTTCCGACCAGGCATTTTAATTAGGTTAGTCAAAATAATGAATTTTGATTGCTGGACCGTGGTGTTCTGATAGTTGGACCTTGGTGGTCAGTCTCAGGAGTGAGTCAGTGGCCAAAGAAGAGAACAGACCTCGGTGGCTAGCTTTAGGAATGTAACCTAACAGTTTAGCAAGGGGGAGAAAGGTCAAAGGCAAGACCTGCTGGTGCCATGTTTGCCACACTCAGGCCCCTGTTTGCCATGGCTGGGCCCGCTGGAGTTCTTCAATCATCACATTTGATAAGTGGGATTTAGACGTGAAGTGCCCATCATGGACTCATGGTCCCTAGTAAGTGGTACTGTTTGCGAAGGCTGTGGAACCAGGAGATGGAGTCTCCTAGGAAACCTGGCCCCACTTCCTGTGCGTACTCTACTTCCTGAGTGTGCAATGTGGACAGCTCCATTCCTCCTCCTGCTGCCCTGCCTCCCCAGCCATGATGGAATGTTCCCCTTAAACTGTGAGCCACAGCAAACCCCCTCCCCCCCTTAAGCTGCTGCTTGTTGTGTGTTTGGTCACAGCAATGAAAAAAGTGATGAACTCAGTACTCACAACCACCCGTTGGAATGAGTTTTCTTCTTGCATACGCAGAAACTAAGACTTGAGCGAAGGCGCATGCTCAACTGTCTTAAGTGAGAATTAATAGTTCAACCTGTAACTCCTAGTTTGTACCTTCCTTTGGACCTCACTCGCTGTGAGGATTAAGACAGTCTAATTTGGAGTCTTCTATATACTAGTCAGCATTTCCTGCTTGATATTAACTCATTCATCATTAATTTGTCAGGAGCCCTTTCCACGGGCCTTTGATAGCGCCCACATCACCTTCTCCATCTTCCTTTCCCATCCCTCCCTTGGAGGCTATCCATTTATTTTCCATCATTTTCACTTTGAGTGGAATCTGGACTCCCTTTCAGTAGGTAACAGAACATCCTGAACCCCAAATAAATACCATCACCCTGCAGAGCTGGCCTTGTTAGAAGAGGTTTTCCACCATGTGACAAATTTCAATGACCCTCATCTCTTAGGTCTACCTGGGGTCACCCAAACCACGCAGCTCAACATGATCTGCCTACCTTATAGTGCATGCTGAGGCAGACTTGGGTTCTCCATGGTGGACCGCCTAATTCATTACACTGTTGGAAGCCATAAATCACAGAACTCTCTCTGTTTCCTCTATTCCTTTCCAACAAAAAGAGTGCTCACACAAAATGTATTTACACACCATGGTTACTCAATTAATCTTTTCATTATACTTGCCAGAGGCATTGCTGGGATTTCCAAGGCAGCTCTGTGTGTTTGCATTAGAGATGATGGCGGCTCACTATGCTTCATTTAGTGACTGTGGCCCATTTGGAGGTTCCGTGCAGCCATATGTAAACTGGAAGCTTTCTGCTCAAGGACATGTAAGATTGTGTCATGTGTTTAGGAAAAATCACAGGGGCATTAACAGCTGTATATTAGTCACACTCAACATATATAATCACACACATATGCACAATCATAAACATACACTTGCACAATCACACACATATAATCACACACACACATATATATCTGCACAATTGCACACAAAAAACATATATACACACATGCAACCATACACACAATCACACAAACATGTATACATTTGAAATCACACACAGAAACACACATACACATACATCTACACAAAAGAATCTAATTTCATTGGCAATACTACATTTTGCATCAGAGACCCAAATATTTTATCTCAGGCTTTCCTCAGCTTCATGAAAACAGAAAACAAAAGAATCCAGCCATCCCTTTTAAACACCAGAAAGATGGTTTTCACGCATTTGAACTCTGTATTTGTGGTGGGTCCCCAAAACATGATTCTGAGAGGAAAAAGAAAGACAATTGGCTTGATTACAGTTGAGCTCCATTTTTTGCGTTTTCGCCTTGAGCGAAAACTTAACCTCTGCGAGCCTTTAGATCCCAGACCATGAGCCAGTGTAAGGATACCCACTCCCTGCTAACACCACGCCCACTCCCTCCTAACACCACGCCCACTCCCTCCTAACACTACACCCACTCCCTGCTAATACCACGCCCACTCCCTCCTAACACCACGCCCACTCCCTCCTAACATCACGCCCACTCCCTCCTCACCCTCAAGTCTATCTCTACTCATAAAACAGAGCAGGTATGTGACAACGGCTTAACATTAGCGAGTTTATGAGTTGTGGAGCTTGAGAATTTTTGATGGCTCTAGAGAAAAGAGAAAATGAATTTTTTTTTTTTATGGTAACAATCCGGGGTCAGTTTATTGCATTATATAGCTTTTAAAAAGAATTGTTCTTTAACCAAGGAAATAACATGTTTATGTCACCAGCTGTTATGCTTGCAATGGGATTCTGCAGCCCCGGCGCCAATGAAAAGGGAGCCAAAGTGAGAGGTATAGAGAATCAATTCTTCCTCCCAACCTGACATTCAGAGGCTGACATGGAGAGCTGAGAGTTAGCGTCAAGTAGCAGATGTTTATGCAAAACCTCAAAAATCAAGGGCTGCCAAGATCGGCTTCTGCAGATTCCGACCTCCAGTTTCAGCTCTAAGCCGGGCCTGTTTCTTCCTCCATACTCATGGTTTTATCCTCCATGCTATCCACCTGTGTCTGCAGAAAGCGACATCAACATGAGAGTGGGGTGTTTGAATGGTTTTGTGGCATAAACACGAACAGAAAACAACAATAAAAATGCTTATTATTAGTTAGAAGACATGACATCAGATTTGTCTCTCACATTGAGGGTTCTGGAAGAGGGCTTCGTGGAGTCGATATGACAATTCAGTGATCCCATGTTCGTGACATTCACAGGACGATTCAGCGATCCCATGCAGAAACAGAAGTGGCGTGCAGATAAATAGTTGACACCTCTTCTGACACAGAATGCAGAGCCTGGAAGAAACCCTCCATGCCACATCATGATAAAGCATGTTCAAGCCACTCATGACGCTTCACACCTGTAATCCCAGAACTCAGGAGGTAAGGGAGGGCTATCGATTTGAGTCTGAGACCATTTGGGATTATCTAGTGAATTCCAGACTAAGTTGAGCTACATCATGCAACTGTGTCTCAAAAAAAGAAAGAAAGAAAAAAAGAAAGGGGCTGGTGAGACAGGTCAGCACATAAATGTACTCGATGCAGATACCAATGACCTGAGTTTAGTCCCCAGAACTCATACGATGAAAGGAGAGAACCAGATCACTCAGGTTGTCTTCTGACATCCACACAAGTCCCATGGCATGTTCATGCACATAAATACACACACATACAAACACACACAGTAAGTAAATAAGTTTAACAAAAAAATTTAAAGGTAAGATTAGGTAAAGGCATAATAAACAAATTATTTCCTCTATAAATGAAATAATGGAGATAACCTCAGGAGCATTAGGTAACAGTAGAATAGTAACAATTAACTAGGCAGATAAGAATTTGTAGTATTGTCTTTGTTTTTATGTAACTGCGAGTATATATATATATATATATATATATATATATATATATATGACAGGGTTTCTCTGTGCAGCCCTGGCTGTCCTGGAACTTGCTCTATAAACCAGGCTGGCCTCAAACTCATAGAGATTCCCTTGCCTCTGCCTCCCAAGTGCTAGGATCAAAGGCATGCACCACCACTGCCAGGCAATAAAATAATTTTTAATTGTGGCTATGCTTAATTAAAGGACCAAGCAAACACCATGACAGGCTTCTGATAGTCTGTCAGAAACCAGGCCTTAGTTTCGATTTACCGTAACTGAACAAACAGTTCTTTGAAAAACCACAGCCCAGTGGCAACCAATCAGAAAGTGCCCCCACAGCCTTATGCTAGCCAAAGATAGCTTTCCCCACCTGCTGCTGGAAAGTCCCAAACCACCGACCAATCCTGTAACAACTGGTATCCCTCAGAATCTTCCCCACCAATCATTTCAAAAATCAACTTACCCACCCTGGTATTCCCCTTTTCATGCTTAAAAGGAGCCAGCGAGTTTCTCTCAGGGTCACCATTTTTATGAATGGTCAACCCCTACATGCTTGAACTTTTGCTCTTGAGAAATAAATGTTCTTGCTTGCTGCATACATGAGTGGTGGTTTTTGTGGAGTGATTCACAGACCCTAACACTTAACAGTAAGCATGCAAAATTCCTAAAAAACTTAACAGCTGAATTTTTAGTAGATTTATTTGTAACTATGTGTATGTGCACATAAATATAAGTGCTCATGAAGGCCAGATGAGGACATTGGATCTACTGAAGCTGGAGTCACAGGTGGTTGTGAGGCACCCAACATGGGTGCTGGGGATAGAACTTGGGTCCTCTGGAAGAACAGTCTACATTCTTAACCACTGGACCATCTCTCCAATGGTTAACAGCTGATGCTTACAAGGTAGCCTATGTAGTTTCCAAAGCATCACCAAACGTAGGCTCTCGCCCTTCTGTTCCACCACCCTTAATGGATACACATGAGCCTCATGGTCACAAGATGGCCACTGCCTTCAAAACACCTGTGTTATTTAGTTTTCTCTTTACTGTGACCAAATACCTGACCAGAAGCAATTTAATGGGAGAAGGATCTATTTGGGCTCAAGGTCTGAGAGAATATAGTCCACCATGGCTGGCAGGGAATGGCAGCAGATGGGTACATGAAGTTTGAATTACTTACATCCTCATATCTAAGAGAAATGGCAATCAGAGAAAAGATAGGAAGCAGGATAGGACTATGATCCTCAAGTACCCCCTCCTTCATCATTGACCTACTTCCCAGAAAGATCCCACCCCCAAGGGTTCCACAACCTCCCAAAATACCATGAGCTGAGCCCAAATTCTCAAATGCATGATCCCATGGGATACATTGCAAATTGAAACTGCAGAAGCCGTATAGCATGCCAGGCTGGAAGATGAGAATAACAGCAGCAAAAAAGCTAAGTGGGTGTCATGGTGCCTTTTCGTGGCTAACTGAATCTCACAGGTGAGTCTTTTATAAAGAATAGACGTCTATTCGGCTCTTGGTTCTAGGGGAAGAGAACTCCAATGACATGGTGATGACATCTTTTTTTAAATTCTTTGGGGGGGGGTTATTGATGTTTTATAACATGACAGAAAGCAACAAAGTGTCTCGGTTTCTTTTCCTGTCCCTGTGATAAAACACCCTGACAAAAGCACCTTAAGGGGAAGAGGGTTTATTTTAGCTGACAGTCACAGGCTACAGTCTGTCGGGGTGGAGAAGGCAAAGTATCAGGAGATTGAAGCAGCTGGTCACATTACCTACATGCTCAGAAGAGAGCAAGGAGTAACATATGTGTGCTATGTCCAGCTTGCTTCTCCTTAATCCACAATTACAACAATCACGATAATCCCCTGTAAGCATCCCCAGCGACCCTTCTTCCCGGTAATTCTGGATTGTGTCAAGTTGGAGATAAACTAACCACCACAGCAAGTGACCGTTGCTGTGGGATGTTCTGTATGGCAAATGTGTTGCTCTGATTGGTCAATAAATAAAATACTGATTGGCCAGTGGCTAGGCAGGAAGTATAGGCGGGACTAACAGAGAGGAGAAAAGAAAGAACAGGAAGGCAGAAGGAGTCACTGCTAGCTGCTGCCAGGACAAGCAGCGTGTGAAGATGTCGGTAAGCCACAAGCCACGTGGCAAGGTATAGATTCATGGAAATTTTAAGCTATCAGAACAGTTAGCAAGAAGCCTGCCACAGCCATACAGTTTGTAAGCAATATAAGTCTCTTTGTTTACCTGGTTGGGTCTGAGCGGCTATGGGACTGGCGGGTGACAAAGATTGTGGGCAAGGCAGGAAAACTCTAGCTACAGACCGTCTTAGAAGGAGTTCCTTTAATGACAAAGACACTCTCATGATAAGTCATTCTAAAGAGGACACCCTCCATCTCTGCATCAGGGTAGAGTTTTCATGACCTAAATATCTCCCAACAGACCTCACATCTCAACATCCCATATTAGGAAATTAGGTTTCCAATATTTAGATATTAGAGAGAAGATGCCAAAACCCTATTTTTTTTTCAAAGTTGTTTCCTCCTAAATCATAGAGATGTATAACTCACAGGCCAGAATTGTGTCACATGTGCTTAAGTTGGAGCTGGCTAGACAGAAGAGAATCGCGGATGAAGGATGCAGGCTGGTAGTCAACTGAAAGGGTCTGCTGTAAGAATCAACATGGATCTGTGGAGCTCAGATATTCAAGGGACCATGACCAACACCCCAAAGCGTAGATGAAAAGTAGGGGTTTAAGATACGATGCTTGGCTTTGATAATTCTTGCTGAATAAAACAGGTACCCACGGAAATATTACCAGCAAATTCTTTTTTAAATTAAAATTTTAATTAATTTTTGAAAATTTCATACATATGTACCATGTATTTTAATCTTATCTCCACCCACCACCACCCCCCACACACACACTGCCTTCCCCAACCCGTCCTGGGGCCCCACAGTCTGTATGGGCTACAGAAAGGAACAGACCATTCTCAGAGCAAATATATTCCTTTACTACTACAGAGAAAGCCAAGTATACACTCAGAAGCTGGCCAACAGGGGGATCACTATGAACTGGGGTGGTTCTTTCTTTTATTATTTATTTATTTATTTATTTATTTATTTATTTATTTATTTATAATTTGTAGTAGATACATTTTGCTTCATTTGTTTTGTTGTGCATGAGTGGGTGTGTGCACACCCGCTCATACAGAAGTCTAAGGACAGCTGTCGTAAGTCGCTCTCTCCGTCCAGCACATGGGTACTTAGAATTGAACTCAGATTGTCAAGCTTTGCAGCAAGCGCCTTCACCAACTAAGCTATCTCCCCAGGCCTTATTTCATTTTTGTGTGTTTTGTTTTGTTTTAAAGACAAGGTCTCTTTGTGCAACGTAAGCCGGTCATGAATTCCTGACTCTCTTGCTTCAGTCTCCCGAGGGCTGTGACTACAGGCAGGCACCACCCTATCTTGCCTGGGTGGTCCGTTTCAACAAAAGGATTCAACACAGAAGTTCTCTCCAACCAGTCACTGCCAATGAGTTTATAAATTCTGCCTCATTTCAATCAGAGGTCAAAGGTCAAACTCAGGTGTCTTGCCTCTGGCATGATCCTATCAACCCTATGTTTTAGAGATGGGGGGGGGGGGTCTCTCTCTGACCTTGAGTTTGCCAGGTAGGCGAGGCTGGCCAGCAGCCCCCAGCATCCGCCCATCTCTGCCTCTTCAGCACTGGGATTGTAAGCGTGCACCGTCACACGTAGCTTTTTCCACGTGTGTTCCAGGGATTAAACTTGGGTCCTCTTTTTTGCATGGCCGGCACGTTACCAACCGAGTTGCCTCCCCAGCATTTTAGAAATCCTCTACCAAAGAAAGCTCACCGTCACAACAGTTCAAATCAGCACATGGTTACTAGACATGTCTGTCATTTGCAAGGTTGAGATCATATTTCTTTACATTTTCTGAACTCTTCCCCTGCCCCTGGGCAGGATGGGAAACCCTCGCTCTTAGCATGACCAGGAATGAAGGTTGCTTTAAGTTGCTGAGATATACAATCCATGGGGGCTGTTGGATCAGGCCATCAATTTCGCCTGCTATAAAGGTTATTCTCTCACTGCCTTTCAGTTTTGCCCTTTTAGCTGTGTACGGGTCACCACTGAATTCCTGCCTTTAAAAAAATTTAGCATAATGGCTTGTCTGGCACAATGATAGGTCTGGAAAGTTCAGAGAAATTCTTGCTACGGGGTCCTTTAGGACCTATGGTAGACAAAGAACAACTTCCTCCTCTCCCTGGTAACTAGAAACCTTTCTCTCTTCCATCATCCAGCCTCTGTCTCCATGTGACCCAGTTCGCCCAGTGTACAAATACTGTATTAACCAGCTATTGCTGCATAACAAATACCACCAAAACATATTGTTTAACTGCAGCAAGCTTTTCTCTTTTATTCTCACTGCTGGTGTGAGCAGAATTTTAAGGCAAAAACCCCAACCCAAGAAGCCCTAACAGGTAGGCTCGGCCACCTGTGTCAATATGCCAATCAAAGGGATACAAATGGCTGGAGAAATAATGACTCAGTGAAGTGCTGGTTTCATACTCCTGAGGACCTGAGTTTGACCACCCACCAGGACCCTTGTTAAAATGAAAACAAAAGTAACTTTGTGAGTAGCATGTACCTGTAATCTTAGTGTGGGGGAGAAAGAAGCCAGGAGGATTCTTGGGATTCACTAGCCAGCCGGTCTAGCTGAGTCAGCAAGTTCCCAGTTTGGTGAGAGACCTTGTCTCAAAAAGCAAAATAGAGAACCTGGAGAGGTGGTTCAGTGGTTAAGGGCACTGACTACTCTTTCAGAGGACCCAGGTTCAATTCCCAGCACTCAGCACCCACAGGGTGGCTCACAGCTGTCTTTCACTCCAGTTCCAGGGGAT
The DNA here is from genome assembly GCF_049852395.1 of Peromyscus maniculatus bairdii. Lineage (NCBI taxonomy): Eukaryota > Metazoa > Chordata > Mammalia > Rodentia > Cricetidae > Peromyscus > Peromyscus maniculatus. The sequence continues at coordinate 24,521,614 of NC_134874.1, read as the reverse complement.
CCAACACCCTCATACAGACACCCGTGCAGACAAAACACCAATGCACATAAAATAGAAATAAAAACAAGACAAGGAGCAATTGAGAAAGACATGTGACATTGACCTCTGCCCTCCCTACATAGGTACACACACAAACATGGGAATGCATCACACACACACACACAGCATAAAAGAGAGATGGTTAAAAATAAAGGAGATTTACTTATTTTTTTAACTTTAACTCAAATTACTGTTGTGTGGATATGTATACAACGCACATGTGAAGGGATACTTCCATGCTACAACACATATGTGCAAGACAGAGAACAACTTTCAGGAGTTAGTTCTCTCCTTCCCTGAGGGTTGGGGATGAAATTCAGGTCTTCAAGCTTTGGCAATGTGTGCCTTTACCTGCTGGGCCATCCCACTGGCCTGAGAAAGGAGACTGAATCACCACGGTCATATTGGGAAGCACCTTATTTCATGCTGAGGAAAAAAATAACACTTTCTTACTGCATTCCCTAACAGAGTTACCCCACTAATTTAATGAATGTCTTAAATAAATGTACTATTGGATTGAGGCAGGCAAGTGTAGTATATGAATCTTTGGAGTCAGAGATTTCCCTGATGATAATGAATTGCCTTTCCCAAAGGTAAACAGAGCTGAGACAATGCGATACTCAACAGATAAGGACCCAAGGTCGGAGACCAATAACCCAATACTGTGTCCCAAAGCCCACCCCCACTGAAGATCTGTCTTCCTGGGAGACTTCTTGTCATGGATATATCATACTTGATGGTTTCACTTTATTCCTTCAATGTGAATTCTACAACTTCCTCTAAGATCCATAAAGACCTCCAAACCCAACTTTGAGTATTAAAGTGATGGGGAAAAGACATTTGTAACATACAGGAAAAAAATGAGACCATATTGAATTGTCCCAGAGGTAAAAGAATAGACAAGCATGTAACTTCTAAAGGTAAATAGGAATTAGCAACAAAAGTACTTAAATCAAGGACAACATGAAAATGTTTTCCTATCTCCTTGTCTTGTAGCTTGAGATGTCCTTAAACAGCAGAAAACATCATTGATGTAAACTGTTATCCAGAACCTGAGTGATTCTATCCTTCATGCCCTCTCTTGTGAGACTTTCTGGGAAGATGTGCCTAAAGGATTCCATGGAAGTCTAGCTTAGTTAACTTGTGAGTATGTGGGGGTTAACTATAGGTGTATGAGTGAGAGAATAAAAAAAACATGGATGACTCAAAGGGAGCTATATCACCCAAAAGCCCACCCTTGCATGAATAATGACTACTGAATTGTGGAACCCTGAAACTCCAGAAGACTTGCAGTCAGAGCCACCAAAGTGTTCTCTTCCTGCTTTGAGGAGGGACCTTATCAATCTGGTAAGTGCCATGAGCTTCAAAGAGCAGTTAGATAAGTTCAAGAGTGTTCTGCAACAGCTCAGACAGTCTGTTATCTCTAGCAATTCATCTGTTTACACAGCCCTCTGAGTTTTGTAAGTTTCAGGAACTCCCTGAGACTTGTAAGTTTTACTGACTTCACCAGACTTAAGGTGGCCTCCCTCTAGGAAAAAATAAAATGTTTCAACTAAGAAGAATTGTTGCATAACACCCTCTTTTGGAATAAGGCTGATGTAGTTGATTGGAAATAAAGAAATGGCTCAGCCTTTCAGCCTGGCTTAGACTTCTGCCTTCAATGGCTACAGAGAGAGAGAGAGAGAGAAAGAGAGAGAGAGAGAGAGAGAGAGAGAGAGAGAGAGAGAGAGAGAGAGAGAGAGAGAGAGAGAGCAAAAAAAACGTTACTGTCTATTAAGCTATCATAACTAGTAAAGACAAGCAACTTTGTTAAAATAAATCCCTCCTGCATCCAGGTAATGGAAAATTAGCTGATACTTCTTAAGGTTGTCATAGACCTTACCAGGCATCTCATTTTGTTTTATCAGTTTGGGTGTGTACTTGCTTGTTTGTGTGTGTGTGTGTGTGTGTGTGTGTGTGTGTGTGTGTGTGTGTGTATTTGGTTGTTGTGAATTTTCTTGGTTGGTTGGTTTGTAACAGGAACTGGCTATACAGCTCAGGCTGGCCTTGAACTCTAAAGCCTCCTGCCTCTGAATCCCAAGTGCTGAACTTACAAAGTTGTACAGCCGTGTCTGGCTTATAACTCCAGGTTTATAACTATCCTTGGCCAAGCCTCAGCCAATGTTAACTTTTCCCCTCCACATACATTTTAGTAGATCTTATTAATGTCAACCCTCAAAATTACACTTGCTCCCCTCCCTCCCAACACTTCAGCAGGAGTCTGAAGATAAGGACCTCACAGAAAGCTGTACAGGGGGACATACATTAGGCCTCTCCTCTTCATCAAGAAGGTTCAGCCAGGAAATGGTTCCTAGGAATAGGCTGAAGCATCATGAAGACAAAGTGGTCAGTTATTAAACCAAGGAAATTAGTATTGTTCAGAGTCGCCTAAACAGAATCATTGCCACAGGGTGCAGGCAGTGGACTCTAATAGACTGAAGGAATTTTTTAATGGAAATGAAGTCCCCTCAAAAAAGTCTGATGGCTGTGAAAAGATAGAAAAAGCATAATCCATCCCTGGGACAAGGTGACAAAGAGAATGGGAAGCAGGAGGACCCCATGAAAAGGTCTTCATATGTTCGGTGTGGGGAGACACAGGCACCAACTTCATATTTTGTTCTTTTTTTAAAACCATTAATACACAGGGATTGCTGGTGCAAATCTATAGCCCCAGCACTGAACCAAGAAGATCCCAAGTTCTAGGCTCATCTGGGCTACTTAACAAGACTCTGTCTCAAGAAGCAAATGAAGTCTTGGGATATAGCTTATGGGTAGAGCACTTGCCTAGCAACTTCCTTCTCTCTCTCTCTCTCTCTCTCTCTCTCTCTCTCTCTCTCTCTCTCTCTCTCTCTCACACACACACACACACACACACACACACACACACACACACACAGAGGGAGAGAGAGTGTGTGTTCTCTTCGATTTTAACAATTCCTCCAGATGCCATCAGGCTATGAGCTCCAAACAGTGACCTCACTGCAGCCGCCAGGGTTGACAAAGTAGACTGGGCAATTCAGATTCCTAGGGACCCTGCCTTCAGGAGCCTTCTTCCTGGAATGATGCCTGATGGGTTCGCCTGTAGGACTCAGTCTGCCATCCTCTCGCTAGCTGTAGGGCTTTGCAAATTGTCCAAACACCAGCTGGTTTTCATCAGCTGCTTAAGTCTAAGAAGAAAAAGCCAAGGAGTTACAGACACAGTTTCAGAGGTTTGTTTTTTTTTTTCTTCATCAATGGAGGGTTCAATATTTAGAGCAATATTGATTCGATTTATCTAGTGTTGTAATGTTCCATTGGTTGCTAAGCAACAGAGTTCTTTCTTCCCCGCTTTCTGAGTGGCTCATGGGAGTTTGACTACTGAAGAGATTACTTTGTGTATATGAAACTAAATGGGCCGTAGGTGCCATACATAAGTGGAGAAACGCTGTTTTACTGGGCAGTCCTAAGACCAGGCTTCTTATAGCATCTCGGTAATTGGGATTCAAACTCCAGAACACAGGCCATTCATATTCACATTCCCCTACAAGTTACCCACGGAGAACAATTTAACACAAAGCTGTGCCAGTGCATAAAACTCTGTGCTGTGTGCTTACAATTCCAGCCTCATAAAGTTCAAACGTGCACTGAGGCGAAGACAGAGTCATTCCTCTCTGCTAATGATTTAAATGTGAAATGTTCCCCCATAGGCTCACGTGTCTGAACTTACTCCCCAGCTGAGGGCCCTGTTGTGGGAATCCATAGATCCTTTAGGAGGTGGGACCCGATGTAGAGGAAGTGGGTCACTGGAGGGAGGCCTTGAAGGCTATCCCACCTCCTCTTCCAATCTCACACTCAACTTCCTGACCCACCAAGGTGTGAATAAGCCATGCTACATGTTCCTGCCCCCAAGGACCAAGCTACCCCAGTCACCATGCCTTCCCACCACAATTGTAGCAGTTCCCTGCCTGCTGCTGTGACAAAATACTCAGACTAAAAACAGCTTAAGAGAGTCTTATGGTTAGTTTTGGCCAGTTTGACACAAGCTAGAGTCATTTGCAAAGAGGGAACTTCTATTGAGAAAAAAAAAATGCCTCTATAAGATTGGCCTATAGACAGTCCTGTAGGATATTTTTTTTTTCGGGTAGTCCTGAGTGGAATAAAAAAGGAAGTTGAGTGAGCCATGGGGAGCAAGCCAGTGAGCAGTGTTCCTCCATGTTTTCTGCTTCGGTTCCTGCCTCCAGGCTCCTGCCTTGACTTCCCTCAATGATCGACTGTGAGCAGGATATTTAAGTCAAATAAAACACTTTCTTCCCCCAAGATGCTTTTGTACATAGTGTTTTATCACAGCAACAGAAAGTAAATGAAGATAGGGAAAACCAGGTATATTTCACTATTTAAGTTAGAATCCATCACTGAGAGAAGTATTGCGTGACACTTTTTCTGGAGAGACATGAAAAACCTCTACTCATCCCAGGTACTGAACCAACAACAGACCCAAGTAATGATAACAAAAGAGTCCACAGTGGTGGACCAATGAGTTTATTGGGATTACTCATGGGAATATGGGTAAGGGGTAAGTTGCGGGAGCATAAATGACCCAAAGACAGCTGTATCACCAAAATGCACCCCAGCATGGGTGACAGCTCACAGAAGATGGAAACCTGGAACTCACAGCGCAGCCTGCAGGCAACTCAACAGGCTGGAGAGTGTCTCTCTCAGTCATCTCAGGTGGTCTGATCCTGTCCCAGGCAGCCTGGCTTGTCTGAGAGTATCTCTCAATAGTCCTTACTGCTTATATGCACTTGGAGAAGAAGGGGCTAGTGAATCTGGTCAGTTTCAGGGACTTCCTGAAACTTTAGAGTTGTTCTCCCACAACACTGAGTTTAACGAGCTCCCCTGTAAGACAGACGGTCTCACTTCACTTTAGAACATCGGGTGTCTTAATGAGATTCCCTTCGGTGTGGAATCTTTTATCTTACAGGAAATGGTTGCACAACAGGAAATCAGGGTAGGAACTCAAGCAGAAACTATCGAGGGATGCTGCTTGATGGCTTGTTCCACAACTCATGCTTAACTAGCTTTCTTATACAACCCAGGACTACCTGACCAGGGAATGGTGCCACCCATGGTGGACTGGGCCCTCCTAAATCAATTAACCATCAAAATAATACACACACACACACACACACACACACACACACACACACACACACAGGCCCATAGCAGATTTAATCCGGGCAGTCCTCAATGGAGACTCCCTGGTCAGGTGATTCCACACTGTGTCAAGTTGACAGTTAAAGCCATCTGTACTAAAGACAACGTACTAAAACGGAGAAAAATAAATCCTCCCCCTTAAGTATTTTCTGTCAAGTGTTTTGCACAACAAAGAGACAAGCAACCAAATACACTCTCTGTGCAAGTTAGCTCCACACCTCACAGTGATAACTGAAAACAGAAACATAAATAATTACAGAGGCTGGATCTGGGTTGACACTTAATTCAAATAGTAGAGGTTTTCTTCGTTTTTTTTCTTATCAAATGTTCTTTTTTAACTTTCTTTTTATTTATTCTTCGTCTCTTTTATATCATGCATCTCCACCCCATTCATTTCCCCATCCCTTCGTATCCAACCTTGGCCCTTGCAATCTCCCCGCCCCCCCCTCCACTAAAATAAAATACAATTTAAGAGAAAGAAAAAAAAAAGAGAGACAGAAGGAACAATCAATCTTGTCATGGAAGCTGTAGTGTGACACAGTAAACCATTTTATCCGTATATTTTGACTTGCAAGTATTCATTGAGGAGAGTTATTGGTTTGGTTCAAGGCCTCTGGTTTCTGCTGCACTATCAATGCTGGGCCCTCACTGGAACTCCTCTTGGATATCCTGTTGTTGCCCTGTGTTGTGGAAATCCTGCAGCTTTGGGTCTGCAGGACCAATCTCTTCATGGGTTCCAGCAGATCACAGATGGGATGGATATTGAGGGTGGACCAACAGATAACCCTGGTTCTGGGCCTCTGTAGTCACAGGGTTGTAGCTAGAGTTTTCCTGCCTTGCTGAGCAGCTGTGGGACTGTCACCCGCCAGTCCCACAGCTGCTCAGACCCAACCAAGTAAACACAGAGACTTATATTGCTTACAAACTGTATGGCCATGGCAGGCTTCTTGCTAACTGTTCTTATAGCTTAAATTAATCCATTTCCATAAATCTATACCTTGCCACATGGCTCATGGCTTACCGGCATCTTCACATGCTGCTTGTCATGGTGGCGGCTGGCAGTGACTCCTTCTGCCTTCCTGTTCTTTCTTTTCTCCTGTTAGTCCCGCCTATACTTCCTGCCTAGCCACTGGCCAATCAGTGTTTTATTTATTGACCAATCAGAGCAATTTGACATACAGACCTTCCCACAGCACAGGGTTGGTCAGCTGACCAGCTCGCCCCTGTCTTCACCACCAGGGTGAGCTCTGCTGCATTACCCTGGCTAGTTCACCCCTTGCAGTGATGAGCAAGGGGTGGGGCCTGTTCACCTGCTCTCATGTCCTCGGGGTTGATTCTGCCACACCTACACCTTCAGAGCCAGCTCTACTGTGTTGCCCAAGCATGGCATAGGGGCCACTCTCCCAGGTGCTGATGATGATGAGGGACAGGGACAGCTCCCACTCTAATGACCTCAGGGACAGCTCTACCACCTGCCTCAGGTGTTGATAGGGGGAAGCATCTCTCCACATGACACTTATCAAATATTCTTATCAAACATAGAATTTGTTCTGTGAGAATGGCGATCCATCTAAGACAGCAAACATTACCAAAGTCACTGTGTAAGTCCATTTTCGGTTGCTATAACACACACAATTGACTTATCCTTTTTTTTTTCCTTTGTATCTCACACCAGTGTTTACTGTCTCTTTAACTTTTCCAGACAGAAGCAGTAGGCAAATGAGCTATGTCAGTTTGGGCTGCACAGGTCGGTAACTTGGCATTGACGGCATTTATTTTGGAACCCGTGTGGTAGCCTGACCTATTCTAGGGTCTTTGCTTTCACTACATTTCAATCCCCCATTTCTCCAATTCGCAGTGGAGTCGCAGGGGAGGCTGTGAGAAGGGAAAGAGCAAAGAACCTAGAACTCAGTCAGTCCTCTAGGAGTTACAGACAGAGCTCCCTGAGTGGAATGTAGCACTTTCTCCACAGTCACAAACCCTGCTAGAAAGTTAGGAACTCGGGGCTCTATCCACAGCCTGGCAAGAACTTCTCAGGAGTTGTCAGCCTAGCTTCCTGGGTGTGGCCCCGGGATAGTCATAAACCAAAGGCCACACGCAGCTTTGGGAATTTTCTGTCTATGAGAAGACCTCCTTAGGAAAGCGATGGTCCCATTCTTCCAGAGAGAAAGGCTATCTTGAAGAGAGGAAAGACGTGAAGGGAGGAGGGAGAAGTGAGCTCAGGCAAGTAGCCAACGACGTGCATTTATAGAGAGTAGGAATGTAAAACAGATGTTGTTCAGGAATGTAAAACATTGCCCTGGGAGCCCCATCATTGGCCTCTGGAGAGAAGGGCTTCTCAGATCCAGGCAAATAACACAGTAAGTCACAGAAAGTTGCATACTCATCAAAACCAGCCCTAAGCAATGGCTCTCTTGGGTTGCCTGGTGCCCTGTTTCCCCATAATTTCTGTGGCTCTGCATTATCCTGCGTTGCTCTGAATAGCTGCTGTTCTCTAACTAGAAGTGAAGTAGTCTCAGAAGTTCTTTTTAAAGACTTATTACCTCTCATTTTAATTACGTGCATGCGGGGGGATGTGCATTCATGTGAGTGCAGGTGCCCATGGAGGCCAGAAGGGGGTGTTAGATCTCCCGGAGCTGGAGTTACAGGTGGTTGTGAGCCGTACAATGTGGGTGCTGGGGACCAATGTTGGGTCCCCTGCAAAAGCAGCAAACGCTCTTAACCACATAGCCATCTCTCCAGTCCCATGTCAGTCTCGATTTGCAGAGGCAGAAACACCTGGAGCTTTGAGAGCAGCAAGGCGTTCTATAACCCTTTCCTAATAAATAGGAGAATGGAGAGTTCAAATGGCAAAAGGACCAAGGCCACTGTATGAGTCCATTTCAGTTGCTATAAGAGCAACACCAGAAGCAAGCAACCTTTATTTTTTTAAAGGTCTTATACAGATCATAGTTTGAGTGACTGAAAGTCTAAGATCAGATGGTCCTCATACGTCTGGTCTCTGGGGATAGCCCTTTGGCTAAGTCATAGAATAGCAGAGAGAAAAGGAATTGGCAGAGGATGGAACCAACCACGTAGTGTGAGCTCACTTCCAAACAGCTCATTCTAGTGAGAATGGATCCATGCCATGTGACTATGATTAATTCTTTCTGAGTACGATGTGCCCAATAATCTCATCATCCCCTATTAGACTCTGGTTGTTAAAGGCTCCATCACCTTCTCAGAGTGGCCCACTGGGGACTCATCTAGCACATGGATCTATGGGGTCTGTGATGGTTCATCTTGTCACCCCGACTGGATATAGAATCATCTAAGAGATATTTCTGAGTGTGTGTATAAGGGGCTTTCCAGAAAGATTTAAATAAGAGAGGAAGACATACCCTAAATGAGGACAGAACTAACCCATGGGCTGGGGACCTGGACTGAATAAAAAGAAGATGAGCTGAGTACAAGCATATCTCTCTCTCTCTCTCTCTCTCTCTCTCTCTCTCTCTCTCTCTCTCTCTCTCTCTCTCTGCTTCGTGACTGCAGATGCAATGTGACCAGTGACATCATGCTCCTGTCATCATGCCTTCTTCACCACTGATGGACTGTGCTTTGAATGATGAACCCTTCCTTCCTTCCTTCCTTCCTTCCTTCCTTCCTTCCTTCCTTCCTTCCTTCCATTGCTTTTCTCAGGCATTCTGTCACAGCCATGACCAAAGGCACTAACATAAGCGAGAACAGTCAAACATTACCAACCATTGCAGTCACACCTCACAAAGCAGTTTAAGCACCCACAGGGCAAATGATAAGACCAAGGTCAATGGCCATGACCTCTACTGTGGACACCTCAAGAAAGAGCAACAGAGGGCGGTTGAGATGTCTCAACGGGTAAAAGTGCTTGCTGATGGGGCTGCCAACCTGAGTCTAAGCTCTAGAACTCATAGGGTGGAAGGAGAGAACTGACTCCCACAAACTGCCCTCTGACCTCCACACTTGAGCCATGATATATGCACCCTGACTTCCCAACCCACACACAAAATAAATACTTAAAAAAAAAAAGCTCAACAATTTTTAAGAATGGTTTATGCTCACACCCACTGGGGTACACCAAGACAAGAAAGAAATTTAGAAGACAGGGTCCAACATTGTGGAGGGAGGAGGCTAGAGGTACTTCTGTCTCCTCCAGTGGACTGTGGTCTAGAAAGAGGTATAATAGTTACTGGAGCACCTGGAGAGCACAAAGATCCAGGGTAGACTGCAAGCTGAGAAATAGAGGTGAGAATCAGATGCCTAGAGCCAGGCATGGTGGCTTATTATGTACTTTTATTAAGTACTTAGGAGGCTGAAAAAGGGAGATATGATACCTTCTAGGCCAGCCTGAGCTGTATACCAAGACCCCGTTTCCAGAAAAGGAAAAATGAGGGCTGAGGAGAGGGCCCCGTGGTTCAAGTGCTTGCTGGGCAAGTGTGAGGACCACAGTTCTGAGCCCCAGAACTCACATAAAAGTGGAACAGATTTGTGGTGGATGTTTGTAATCCCAGCATGAAGGACATAGATAAAGTGGTCCCTGGGGCAAGCAGGCTAGCTAGACTAGCTAGAACTACAGTATTCAGTGTTGAGCGAGATGCCCCACCTCAACGAATAAGGTGAAGAGTTATCAAGAAAGACACCTGATGTCGACTTGGATGCACCAACACATATGTGAACACACACAAAGAATGTACAACACATACACAATCAAAGGAAAAAATAAAAGTCGCCACTGTGGCAAGTCTTTGCCAGAGTAACAAATTCAACCAGCAAATGGCCTCCCAAAGAAAGTCTTGAAATGGACTAGTTAAAGCAATCATTTCTACAAACTACAAAAAAACCAGAATGACAAAAACCAGCATAGTCCTTTCTCTAAGTACTTTTCCTCACCCATCATGGGTCTTTCTTTAGAATTTCACAAAGGAGGTAGAGCCTGTAGATATATGAAACATGTCTTAGTTACTTTCTGTTGTTGTGAAGAGACACTATGACAAGAAACTTATAAAAGAAAGAGTTTGTTGGGACTCATAGTTCCAGAGGGTTAGAGTCCCTGATCTTCATGGTGGGGAGCTTGACATCAGACAGGCAGGCGAGGTACTGGAGCAATAGCTGAGAGCTTACAGCTTCCTGATCCACAGGCACAAGGCAGAAAGAGAGAGTGAGCGCTAAATGGAAATGCCATGGGCTTTGGAAACTTCAAAGCCTGCCCCCAGTGATATGCCTCCTCCACTGAAACCACACCTTCCACCAACTGGGGACCAAATATTCCAATGTACAAGCCTATGGGAACTATTCTTATTCAAACCACCACAGACTCTCAAAATGTTTTTTCAGGAAAATGAGTTCATGCAGACAGACATTGTGTTAGGTTATTGGCTTGTCCCAAGAATGCCTTGTAAAGGCGGGCTGGAAATCTAGCCAAACATTTTTTTCTTTATTTTCTTGCTGTGATATTTCATTTCTTCCCCCAGTATAATTTCCCATGGTTGAGATTCACATGTTTATGATCAAGTGACGGGGGTGGGGTGCAGGGTGATTCATGCTGTCTCTATCCCTCACAGTGTTTAGCTTCTGAAATCCACATTCCCAGCATTAGATATTGAGAGTCTCCAAGGACTATGGAAACCAGTGTGGAAGAGCAGGAAGAACTACTGTTCATTACAAATCTTATCTCTACTTTCCAAGCCTAGAAAGACGTGAACATTAAAATTTCAGGGCTAAGGAAATTGCTTAGCCAGCCAAGTACTTGCTGTCCAAGCATGCAGACCTGAGTGCGGATTTTCACCACCCACATTTAAAGCCATACCTGGCAGTGTGCATCAGTAGCCCCGGCTCTGGAAGGTAGAGATGTTTGGCCTGTTGGAGCTCACTGGCCAGCCAGTCTAGACGAATCAGTGAGCTCAAGATTCAGTGAGATATTCTGTCTCAAAAAAGAAGGTGGGAGTCATTGAGGAAGACATCTGACACTGATTCCTGGTCTCCACATATAAATGCACACATGTGTGAACACATGAATCCATATACACACATACACTGTAACACATGCCCTGAAATTACTGGTGTCTTTATAGTCCCATCATACGAGAAGAACATATTCTTCCACATTTCCTTTGGGGTCTGTGTGTGTGTGTGTTTGTGTGTGTGTGTGTGTATCTATGGACACATATGTATGTAGGGGTATATACAGATGTGAGTATATGTGTGTGGAGGCCCAGGGTTGACATCAGATGTCTTCCTCTACTGAGCTCCACTTATATAATAAGGCAATGTCTCTTGCTGAACCTAGGGCTCTCCATTTCTGGTTCTCTAGTCCGCCGGCTTGCTCCCAGGGTCCATCCCGGCCTCCACGCTCCTGGACTGCAGGCAGGCTGCCAGCCACTACCGTTCAGCTTTTACATTAGTTCTGGGGATCTGAACTCCTGTGCTCGTGTGTATGCAGTAAGTGCGTAGCCACCTAAGCCACCTCCTCAGCCTAATGTATATTGCTTTTGTAAGCGGAATGAAACGTAAAGCGAAGGAACAATATGCTTTCAAATGAATTAGGGTAAATTAATTCCCTAATGAAAGAAGCTATCAAGCATGGAAAAAAAAACTAACAGAAAAGTATTAATGTGCTGATACGGAGGAGTAATCCTAAGGATGTCGGTTTATAGACACTAACACTATGTCTAGATACACAGATGGTTTTGAACAGCATCAACCCTTGCGTCGGTTGGATCACAACCAACCGGTTAGTAACTGCTTGCTCGCCGCTTGACTGAATTCAGTGGGTTTGTTTTGAAAATAGCCTGTTCTCTGCCGAGCATCACCCCTCTTTCAACCCATTTGCTGGGTGCTGTCTTCGGATGCCGGCGTGAGATGAATGACAGCCGCGTGTTTAAACTGAGCTTGGGAAATTGGCTGAGGAAAGGGAGGTAGCAGGGAGGCCGGCACTTAGGAGGTGATCAGACAAGGGGTGCCAGGCGACAAGGAAGCCTATTTAAAACAATCACTGAATTCAGTGAGACCAGCAGAGGGAAAATCAGGCAGTTCTGGAAAGTTCCACTATAAAACCTCACCAGGGAGTATAGTATTTCCTAGGTACTGATGCACAGCCGTGAGGCTGTGCAATGGGAAGAAGGAAACCAGTTACCCCACCTGCTGCCTTGGTGGAGATATTTGGCGAGGTGCGGGTATTACTTAATGCCATAGCAGACCTCCCTTTCACATGGAATATCACTTCTGTTTCTTTTTTTTTTAAGATTTGTTTTCCTCTTTTAGTTATATATGTGTGAGGGGCGTTGGGTATATACCCAACATGAGTGTAGTGCCAGAAAAGGGCATTGGATCACCTGGAGCTGGAGTTACCAGTGGTTGTGTGCTACCCATTGGGAGTTCTGGAAACCCAGTTCTGGTCCTCTGGAAGAGCAGCAAGGACTCCTAACCACTGAGCAATCTTTCCCACCCAAGTTGCTTATTCTGAACAACTGGGATGGAATTGAGATGAGATTGATGCAGATATCATTCCTGGCACGTCTCAAGAGTCACTCCGCTCCAGGGAACGGCCTGGGGTTTGCTTGGTTCCTAGCTAATTCATCTGAGGAGCTTTTGGTAAGAACTCCAGGGTTTCTTACCCCCAAATATCACTTGTCACACGGGCCCTGCAGTGGACCCTGGGTGAGATGGATGGGTAGTGCCAAGTCTGTAATCTCCTATGGGGTGTCCCTGACAGGCTGCTCTGATGATTTAGGGTGCCATTGGTGGCCCAGGCTTGATTCATCACCAGTGATTCATCTTTCTCAACAAGCTATGGTTCCTGTTTTGTAACACCCTTCCATTCTTCTCCTTTGGAGAGAGAAACTGTGATGAATGACAGGCTTGGGGAGAAAATTCTAGGTTTTTTTTTTTTTCCTTCTAGAATTAGCCTCAGTAAGACAGAAGCAAACGAGCCATCCAAGCCATTTCGGGAAAGGCTGCCCATGAGGACAAAAGAATGCCCACTACATCAATTATGTCATTTCTGTTATTTCACCTGGTGATATGAGAATCAGGAACAAGACTGGGGAGATGGATCAGTGATTTGGTACACAATCATGAGGACCTGAGTTCAGATCCCCGGCACGCAAACATCAATCTGGTCATCGTCACATGAACACTTGTAACCCCAGAACTGTGGGGGGAGAGAGGATTGGTGGGGGAGGGACTTGCTAGTTCACTCTAGCTTTTAAAGAAAAGTGAGTTCCAGGTTCAGGAAGACACTGTCTCAAAGGAATAAAATGTGCACAGTTCAAAGACACTCACAATACACACATGTGCACTTATCAACACACTCACAGAAAGAGAGAGAGAGAGAGAGAGAAAGAGAGAGAGAGAGAACCATGAACTAAAGAGTGGATTTTTTCACCTAAATATTATTAATATTAAAGATAAATAAATTTGTCTTCTTTAAAGGGAAATGACATATTAACTCTTAAGTGCACAGATTTATTAATATATTGACTCTTACATTTCTGCCCTATTAGTTATTACTAATATTTTGAATTTTGTTATCCATTGTCTGTTTGGGCTATTCAAAGTCCCTGTGATGTGTTGTTTTTGTCTTTTACAATACTTTCCCCAATATTTACTGTGTTTTATTACAGAAGTAATGCCCATCCACCCATTTTATAAACAGGAAAAGTGAGGTTGGGGGGGAAGTCATCAGTATTCTGAGATTTCCACCCGTGGTTGTAGGAATTCCAGCACCCACAACGCTTGCTTAGAGACTCGACATTCTTTCCACTAACGTCACTCACGTGATCCTGTTTGTTCAAACCTGGGAAACACACAAAAGTAATTGCCGGATACCAGCATCGAATGAGGTTCTGATCATTTGAATTCCAAATCTCAAAGAGCCAAAGTGCAATGCATATTGTGCAAATTTGTTCTCTAAGCTCTGTCCAAATGCAAATAAAAAATGAACGAGCAGCATGGTCTCCCAATTATTGAATGCTTTGTAACATTGATGTTGATATTAGAACCGGGAAGGAGAAAGCATCAGGCATAGGCCCTTTTATGTTTTCCTCTAACATGCCCATGGTTTCATAGGAATAGGAGTGAAATTTCTACTCACTGTGAGACCCACAAACCTGCAGAGAGTAGGGTCAGCGATGGGATTCGTATACTACATTCAGCAAAGAACAAAGCACATGAAAGAAAGTATGTGGACCCTTTGTCATTATCTGTCCCAAGAAACTATGGCAAGATAACAGAAACAGATGGCTCCGATTCTCTTGATGGGAGAAACTTGAATGGCACATCGTTCAACATCCCTCCAGACACTGCAGCTTCCAAAATCCCAGAAACAGCCAGCCAAAGAAGAATCCCAGTGTGTGTGTGTGTGTGTGTGTGTGTGTGTGTGTGTGTGTGTGTGTGTATGTGTGTGTGTGTTCATTCACATGTGTGCACACATATATGTATGCAGGTGAGGTCAGAAGACAACTGCTTACATTGTTCCTCAGGAATCCTCCATCTTTTTTTTAAGACAAGATCCTTCACTGGCCTAAAACTTACCAAGTAGCCTGCCCAGTCACAGAGCTCCAGGGATCTGCCTGTCTCTGCCTTCCTGGTGCTGGGATTACAAACAAGCACCACCATGCCTGGCTTTTTTAATGTGGGTTCTTGTAAACAGAAGGTTATCTCCCACCCACCAGTTCCTGAATAACCACTCAGAAGCTTAATATTACTTATAAATGCTCAGCCAGTAGCTCAGGCTTATTACTAACTAGCTCTTACTCTTAAATTAACACATATTTCTCATCTATGCTTTACGACGTGGTTTGTGGCTTGTTACCTCATTTTTCACATGTCTTGCTTCCTCAGCAGCTGGTTGGCATCTCCTGACTCCCCTCTCTTTCCTTCCTTAGTTTGGTTGTCCTGCCCACACTCCTGCTTGGCTACTAGCCAATTGGCTTTATTATTAACAATGAGTGCAACACACATTCACAGTATTTAGAAAGGCATTCCACAGCAGGTTCTGGGAACAGAAATCAGGTCTTTGTGTTTACAAAGACAAGTCATTTACCAACTGAGCTGTCCTCTCAGCCCCCAAGACTCTCATTTCTGAATGCAATATGCCTGAATCAATGCACCTCGGCTGACCTACATTTTGCAGATGGACAGCAAGTGGGACAAAGATGAACTGTTTCAGGTCACTGATGAGTAAGTTGGGTGAGCTTGGCTTGGTTTTATTCGAGTATGATGGCTGCTTACTAAATGGCTCTGACATAATTGAAACATCATGGTGGCCCCATACACATGCATTTGGCTTTCCCTATAAGAAGCACTCCTTACAGTTTATTCTTTAGGGTAAGAACTAAAATGGACTATTCTCTGCCTTGACTTGCCTTGGCTTAGGTGGGTCTTTAACTTGGGAATTATTCTTTTAATGGACAGTCATAGATAAATAGATGGATAGGTAGGTAAGTAGGTAGGTAGGTAAGTAGATGGATAGATAGATTGGAAGTAAATAAATAGACAGATGATAGATAGATAGATAGATAGATAGATACATACATACATACATACATACATACATACATACATACATACATGAAAGAGAGATGATACATAGACAATAAATCATTAGATAAATGATCAGTAGACCGACAGATAGATAGATAGACAGGTAGGTAGATAGATAGATGTATACAGACAGTAGATAGGTAGATAAATGATAGATCCATACTAGACAGATTTCATGCACTGTACAATTTGCCCATTTAAACTGTACAGACCATACTTTTCAGTATGTTCCCACAATATCACACTTCCAGAATTGCATCAGCACCTCAAAAGAAACTCTGGAGGCTAGGCAGGGGGATTACAATTCAGTTGGCAGAGTGCCTTTCTAGCATGCAGGGGACTCTGGGTTTGGTTCCTAGCATAAATCATTACTGGTGGTGCCCACCTGTCATCCCAGAACCCGGAAGATGCAACCAGGAGGCCCAGGAGTTTGCAATTATTCTAAACTACATACTGAGTTTGAGGCCCTCTGAGATACATGAGACCCTGTGAAAGAAGTAAAGAGAAGGAAGAGGAAGACAAGGAGAGAAAGGAGCATAAAGTAGCCATGAACCCTTTAGTTCTAACCCTCTATCCTCATTCCTACATGGTCCTACTCCCCAACATACTTCACTCCCTCGACAGATTCCCCAGCTGTGGAAACCTCATATGAACGGAATCCCTCATTATGCAGACTTTTGTAATTAGCTTTGCCCACTTAGTAGCACCATGATGACTTTAGTCTCCAGATGACAAATGACCTTCCAGCTAGTGACTTTTCTCAGCCATGGCCAAGACCGTATGGGTCAAAGACAAGCTATTTCTACCCAATTCCTTGCTCATAGAATTCAGGAGAATAATAAAATGTTTGGCTCCCATCACTAAGTTTTGGAGTGGTCCATTACACAGCCTTGGTCACCAGAACAGATACATAGACATGTCAACCCAGCTCAAGCTCATTCCTTCGAGGTCTATCCATTTCTCTGCATTCTCAGTAGTTGTATTGGAGCCCTGGAGTTATTTGGATAGGAGTTATTGGATCTCATTTCTTTTTTCCATAAAGCTAGGGCCAGCTACAAGCTCCCTGAAGGCAGCAACGAATGTGTCATTTTGACAATTATAGCTCAACATTGGCCACAGTGCCTGGAGCGTGTGAGTAGGCTGTCCCAGTTATCTATTGGGTCATCGAGGCTACCCCCAGAACTTGGTGCCTTAATGCAGGGGTTGGAAAATTATGGTCTATGGGCAGATCTGGACAGCCAGCTCTTTGTGAAAATAAAATGTTATAAGCAGCCATCAATGCCCACTCATTTACACATGGCTTCTGGTTGCCTTTTGGTGGGCATAAATATATTCCTTCAAGAGAAGCTGAAATACTTACTACCCGGTCTTCATACAAAACGATGCCAATCCCTGGCTAAATACAATCTACTCATGAGACTGTACGCATGTGTGAGCTTGGCCAGTACAAGAACAGCTGAGATGGTCTCTGTGATGGCTAGTTTCAACAGCAAAGTTGACACAACCTAGAACTGCCTAGGAAGAGAGTCTTGATGAAGGGCTGTCTACAATGAATGGGCCTACACGCACGTCTATGGAGGGGGTGTATCTTAAAATTGATGTGGGAAAACCAGTCCACTGTGGGCAAATGCCATCCCCTAGGCAGGAAGTCCTGAGCTATATTAGAGTTGCTAAGGCAAATTGAGCACAAATAAGCAAGCAAGCAAGCAAGCAAGCGAGCGAGTAAGCACGCATTCTTTTCTCTCTGCTCTTGGCTGTGGGTGTGATGTGACCAGCTGTTTTCAGTCCCTGCCGCCCTAACATCCTGGCTGTGATGGACTGCGACCTGGAATTGTGAACTAAAAGAAACCCCCTGTCTCCCCTATGTGGCTTTTGGTCAGGATATTTTATCACAGCAACAGACACAAGAACAATGTCACTCATGTGACTCTGTCGGTCAGTGCACATGCCGCGACTGATAGCTAAAGGAAAATATTTAAAAGGAAGAAGGATTTATTTTGAGCCCATGGCGTCCAGAGTTACAGTCTATGTTTGTCGATCTGCGATCTGCGCTTGTTTCTGGGATACTGGTGAGGATGAACATCACGGGGAAAGGGTGTCTGTAGAGCAAAGCTGCTCACCTTATGGTAGCCAGGAACCTGAAAAAAGCTAGTGGGGGGCGGGAGCTAGAGACAACATACCCTTTGTGGTCATTTGAATGGCCACATCTCCCATGGGTTCATAGATTTGAATGCTTAGTCATCAGGGAATGGCACTATTTGGAAGGACTAGGACATATGGCCTTGTTGGAGGAAGTACATCGCTAGGCTTGGAAGTTACAAAAGCCCATGTCAAGTACAGAGTTTCTCTCTCAGCCAGTGGATCAGAATGGAGCTCTCAGCTCTCAGCTACTTCTCTAGCACCATGTCTGCCTGTGTGCCTCCATGCTGGTAATGAACTAAACCTCTGAAATAGTAAGCAAGTCTCAACTAAATGCTTTCTTTGATAAGAGTTGCCTTAGTCATGGTGTCTCTTCGCAGCAATAGAACACTTACTAAGACACCCTTCAAAGGCTAAATAAACATCCAGCTATTCTTTCCAGGAATCTTTCCAGGAAGTTCTACCACCTCCCAATAGCTCATCCCAGTGTTGAGCCTACTAATAGATTCAAGCACTGACTGTCAGAGCTGTCACGATCTGTCTGTGGAACTGTCCTCACAGACACACCTCAGAAGCATGTTTTTAAAGTCTCCTAGGATGGGGCTGGCGAGACGGCTCAGCAGGTAAAGGGGCTTGCAGCTAAGTCTAACCCAAATTCCATCCCCAGGGCCCATGTGATGAAAGGACAGGACCAACTCTAGCAAGTGGCCCTCTTGCCTCCCCATGCACTGACAGCACACATACACACACACACACACACAGCACACATGGATAGACACAAAATATGTAAATAAATGGGGGGGGGATTAAGTGAGATTTGAACCGGAACTTAAGTAACATTTTGGTTTGTGTCTTCACAGGAAAAGAAGATCACTATACTTAACCAAGAATCTGAGCAGAGACCCTTCCACTGTGTCCCCTGCCCCTTGCCCTCCTGTCAGAGTCACACAAGGCTGGGTGCACACAGCCCCAGGGCGGCCTTTCTTGTCATTCAGCAGTGGTGACTGCAGCTGGTTAATTACCAGCCACCCAATCTTCCATTCACACCATTCTGAGAGCAAGGATCCCACACATCTAACTTTACCATGAGCCCTGGGTTCCTTCCTGCCCTGCTGAGGGGGATGGGGTGGCAGGTTTCAGCCTTCACAAAAGCACCAGTTTAAAGTCCAACAAAGAAATGCTTCACACTCAGTGAAAGGGAGGGCCTGGAAGGAAACAAGAAGCTTAATCTCCATTTTCTATTTCCTTCCCCCGACCCCCACCTGCTACCAAAGAGGGCAAGGTGGGGCCTCCTGACGCCACCAGCTCTGGAGGGAGAGCCAGGAGGGACCAGGCTGTGACAAGCGCCCATGTTCTCTTGCCTCTGTGGTTGTAACTTGGTCTATACTGCCTCTTAGATCTCATGCAGTTTGTATTAAGCTAATTAATCCCTACCTCGCCCCTCTGTTTATTATCTCTTCACTATATATCCCCAAAGAACACCTCTGGGGCAGTGGAGAGACAAGATGGGATAATGAAAATAACAGCTAAATCATTTTAGTCCCTGGTAGGTTCTCTACTATGGAGCTACAACCCAAGCCCTCATGGGAGAATTGTAGTCAGAGGCTCTATCACTGAGCCACACTTCCAGCCCCTCACTGGGGGATTCTAGGCAGGGGCTCTACCACTGAGCCACACCCCAGCCCCTCACTGGGGGATTCTAGGCAGGTGCTCTACCACTGAGCCATGCTCCCATCCCTTTGCTGGAGGATTCTAGGTAAGTGCTCTATGGCTGAGATTTACCACCAATCCTTCCTTTATACATAACTTTTTGATTGCTCACAATTGTCTGTAACTCCAGCTCCAGTATATCTGATGCCCTCCTTTTGGCGTCTGTGGAACTTCATCCATGTAACACACACAAAACAAACAAACAAACAAATAAACAAATAAATAAATAAATAAATAAGAATAAATCTTTTTTGTTGTTGTTGTTGTTTTTCGAGACAGGGTTTCTCTGTGTAGCTTTGCGCCTTTCCTGGAACTCACTTGGTAGCCCAGGCTGGCCTCGAACTCACAGAGATCCGCCTTGCTCTGCCTTGTTTGTTTGTTTGAGTGCTGGGATTAAAGGCGTGCACCACCACCGCCCGGCAAGAATAAATCTTTTAAAAAGAGCCTTGAGATGCTGGAAAGATGGATCACTTGTTAAGAACACATACTGGCCGGGCGGTGGTGGCGCACGCCTTTAATCCCAGCACTCGGGAGGCAGAGCCAGGCGGATCTCTGTGAATTCGAGGCCAGCCTGGGCTACCAAGTGAGCTCCAAGAAAGGCGCAAAGCTACACAGAGAAACACTGTCTCAAAAAACAAAAAAACAAAAAAACAAAAAAAAAAACAAAAAAAGAACACATACTGTTCTTTCAAAAGACCCAAGTGTGGTTCCCAGCACCCAGCAGCTCAACCATCTGTAACTCCAGCCATAGGGTATCTGATTTATTTGGTCTCTATGGGTACCTGATCTCATGTGCACACACCTCCACCTTATGTAAGCATAATTCAAAATAACAGAAATGAATCTGTTAAAAAAAAAAAACTTGAAAATGACATAGTGTTATGGTATATAGATCATTGTAGAAGACATTTGGGGTATATACCAGGAAAGTTATTGCAGATCATGGATGTCCATTGTGGAGGCTGGCTAACATGTTAACCTGCTCAATGAAAGTGTATTGATGAATACATTCATGATAAACTAGTACAAAGATGTCTAATTACTTCTACTTGATTTCTGTCTCTGACACTTGCTAGCTGTATGTAATTTAATTTCTCTAAGCCTCTGTTTCCTAATCTTTAAGGTTGTGTGGATTTACATATTCAACTTAGAAGCATTTAACATGATGTGGAGGGTAAGAGATAAACAATGCATTTTTAAAGATTTATTTTAATGATGTGTTGTGTTGTATGTGTGTAGTGTGTGTGCGTGTGTGTGCATGTGAGTGTAGGTGCTCTCAGAGGCCAGAAGAGGGCATCAGAACCCCTAGAGCTGGAGTTGCAAGTGTGTGTGAGGTGTCTGACATGGGTGTGGGGAACTGGACTTTGGTCCTTTGTAAGAGCTGTACATATTCTTAATCACTGGGCCAGTTTCCTAGTCCTCAAGGTTGTCATAGTAAATTACATATTAATAAATTGATACAGAAGCACTTGACATGATATAGAGGATCAGTGATCAATAATCATTGTTTATTATAGTTTTCCTTAATTCCTGGACAAACGCTCTTCCTAAATTAGTCTTATAAGACTTTATCCTTGAAAGAGAAGGAAAGTTGACTACAAAAAAAAAAAAAAAAAAAAAAAACCTGAAGCATTTCTAGACTGCTCTGAAAGCAACATAATTGGCAAAAGATTGTATTAAAATTTATTGAACAAAAACTACCAAGCTACCAAGGACATTGAGGGAAACTGGTATTGAGGAAAACAATAGTATTGCCAGCATAGTAATAGTACCAGAAGGGGTAGGTAACATCAGAAGAACAAAACCTTGTAGGAATTCATAAAATGAAGGGAGTCAGTGGGCATGGGCACATACTGTTACAGTATCAGAAGATGAAAAGGCGGTGGATTCATGAGCAACACTCATAGTCCAGAGCTAGTAAAATGACTCAGCTGGCAAAAATGTGTGCTGTCAGTCCTAATAACATGAGTCCCACCTCTGCATCCCACATGGTAGAAGGAAAGAACCAACTCCTGAAAGTTGCCCTCTGACCTCCACGTGTGGCGTGAGTGCATATTACCCACATACAGACACACGTTAAATAAATAAGTGAAATGAAACATAAATGAGAAATTTAATGTACCTATGACTTAAGCTGTTCTTTGTGAACATCTATCTATCTAAGAATCTATCTTCCAAGCTGTGGTGTTTTAAATGAGAAATGTCCCTCATGGGCTCATAATGTTTAAATACTTGGTCCCCAGCAACTGATGCTATTTGGGAAGGTTAGGGGACCCTCAAGAAGTGGAGCCTTGCTGGGAGAGGTGAGTCACTGGAGGCGGGGCTTTGAGGCTTTATAGACAGACTCCACTCCTGTTCTTTCTCTCTACTTCCTGAGTGTGGATGCAATGTGATTAGCTAGCTTCCTCCTGCTCCTCCTCCTCCTCCCACCAGGCCTTCCCTGCCATTATGGACTCTACATCTCTGGAACTATAACCCCAAATAAAATCTTTATTTTTATAAGTTGCTTTTGGCTGTGGCATTTTATCCTTGTGAAAATATTGTTGTTGTTGTTGTTGTTGTTTTATAATTCTTATTTGTTTGGTCTTCATACCTAAAACAGAATTTTAAAAATTGCACAAGATTGCACAGAGAACGTGGTGCCACTTTTATAAAAATAAAGTCAGATATTCATGAGTTTTAAATGTTTTAGTGTGTGTGTGTGTGTGTGTGTGTGTGTGTGTGTGTGTGTGTGTGTATGTGCATAACAGTGCATGTGACTGCATGTACATAGAGGTCAGAAGACAGCTTATGGGAGTCACTTCTCTCCTTCTACCATATTTGTCCAAGGGATTGAACTCAGGTCATCATTAGGCTTTGCAGCAAGCTCCTTTATCCACTGAGCCATTTGTCACACCCGATATTCATGATTAAACATAAAATACATGTGTAAGTATGCATGCACAGATGCATAGAAAAAAACATCAGAAACTTTAAAAACACCCTGTTAAGAGTTATGTTAAAGCCCAGTTGGAAATCAGTAGTCACATATAAAAAAATTAAGTTGTCAACTAAGAATAGAATTGTTAAGTAATAAAGTTGTCACAGGGAAGCAGCTAAAAGAAATAGAGATCACACCTAGGACTGAGAAAACAGATGGAAGCAGCTAGAATTATTAAAACTGAAGAAAAATTGAAGGATGGTACTTCAACCTCTGAGGGTCTGATGCTGGTGATGCTGAAGAGGCATGATAATTCTCACTATAAAACCCTGGGAAAACTGAAAACTGGATTTAGACACCACGAAGACTGAACTGTCACCCTGAGGGAAAATAGTGTTTCTGGCAAGACAAGGAAGTAGAATAATGCTATAGGAAGCCCACATAAGGCTCAAGGAAGAAAGCAGAAGATCCATAGGAAGTCACAGGAGGTTCACAGGAGATACAGTTGATATCTGCACTACTCAGGATATCCAAAAGAGGTCCTTGGGAAGTCTTAGGAGGTTCACAAGAAGCACAGAAGAAGTCTACAGGAAGTATACAGGAGGACCACAGGAAGTACACAGGAGGTCCACAGGAAGTTACAGAAGTTCTACAAGATGTACACAGGAGGACCACAGGAAGTACACATGCAGTGTAAAGGAAGCACACAGGAAGTCACACTAAGTTTACAGGAAATACTCAGGACCACCACAGGAAGCACACAGAAGGTTGACAGGAAGTACACAGGAAGGAGAAATTCTCCGTTTCCTCTTCTTTATTGCATCCTCTCTTGTCCACCTATGGCCAGCTCTTAGAAGGTCCAATATGGTTTGCATCATCCCTGTTCTGGGACCACAAAGCCCCTTGCTAGAGTCAGTGATAATGCAAGGTCAATATCCCATGGCAAGGGGTCTTCCTGAGATAATGTTGACAATGAGACCTTGAGACCCCAGGAACACACACACACACACATCTGTGAACTCTTGGAGACACAAGGAGCAATGGCTGCCAACACAACCTGTGTGCCATTATTCAGAAGAAAGGTAGAGCTGGGAGTTAGGGATTCAATTACTAGAGGTAACACCTCGCAACTCAAATCAGCATCTATTCCCTTTCCTGTGGAGCAGGAAGAGCCTTTTATGCTTAATTTTGATCAAGCTGTGAAATGAGGTTTTAGCCGTAGGTGTCTTATTGATGCCAGCCGCGTGCAGGAGGCTCCGACTCTTGAGTGTCTTCAAGATTATCCTCCTGCAGTGTTCCCACAAGCACAAGCACACAGCCCAGTTGAAAAAGCAACTTTTTTTCTTAGAAGTTTCTTGAGAAGTTGGTTTTTTTTTTTCCTTTCCTGGTAATATATTTATTTTTCAGCTCCATTCATTACATTGTCTCAGAAAGCCCCATTCAGTACCAGGGTCAGTTACTCACCAAAGACATGTGGGAATTAATAACGGCCCCAGGCAGCCAGCCTGTCTTTTTGTCGCTGTGAACAGGGGAAATAGACATAGAGAGAATATGTATAGACATAAGATACTCCAAAAATCCAAGTCAACATTATTTTATTTTATTACTTTTATTTATGCATCTGTGTGCACACATTGTGTGTGTGTGTGTGTGTGTGTGTGTGTGTGTGTGTGTGTGTGTGTGTGTGTTTGTGTATCCTCAGAGGCCAGAAGAATGTATCAGATCCACTGGAGTTGGAGTTAGAGATCATGAGTTCTTCACTGGGAACCATGAATTCTTTGCTGGGAACCAAGCATGGGTCCTCTACAAGAACAATAAGCCTACTTAACCATTAACCCATCCCTTTAGCACCCCACATGAATTTTAAAACAAGAAAACACCTGCTGGGGTTAAAGATCACTCAGTCACTGAAGTGTTTGCCTTGCATGTATGAGGATGTGAGTTCAGCTCCCCCGAACCCACATGAAAAGCTGGGCATAATGGCAGGCACCCGTGATCTCAGAGCTGGGGAGATGGAGACAGAAAGATCCCTGGGGTTTGCTGGCAAGCCAGTCTAGCCAAATTGGTGAGCTCCAGGTTCCATGAGAGATCTGGTCTCAAAAATAAAGTGGAGTGTGATATAGGATGAGACTCTGACCTCCACACATATGTGCACATACAGGGATACACACACACACACACACACACACACACACACACACACACACACACACACGCTAAGCACTGTAAGATGCTCCTCAGGTTACAACCACACCACCAGATGGACACCTTGCTCTGAGATGGAGCTGCAGCGCACTCCATCCTCCCACTGTGGGACAAGTGGTTTTGCAGGTGTCCACTTTCTAAATCCTACATTAGTGCACCTGTGAAGTCAGGTTAGCCATCCCTATCTTGTAGGGCTGTTACTGGAAGTAAATACAATAACAAGGAAAGAGATCTGGCAAAATGCCTGGAACACACACGGGTCGCAAGTATGAGAGTTTATTTATCCTCTCTAAAAGTTTATGAGCTGGTTATAAAGACCAGACATATCCTCTCTGTGAGCTGAAGAGGAATTTTTAAATCATCCTATTGAAACAGTAGAAAGGAACAAACCCTATAAACACTGGATTTTCTCCCACAGATACAAAGCTAGAGGACACTTTGTCCTTTTCTTAGAGGAAGTAATTCCTTGTTCCTCTTGATATACTGAATTAACATTAACCTTGCCCCCAAGATACCACCACAGTCAATATGATTAGTAAATAGCTACTATGTGAAAAATGGGAGGGTAGTGTATACAGCATGGATGCACTGGATAAGGGATGATTCCCACCTTTGGAGATGAGACAGGACAACACAAAATTTCATCATGCTGCTCATAACCACACACAACTTAGAACTTCGAGCTATTTATGGAATATTCCATTCAATATTTTCAGATCAAAGTTGATGAGGGCTCACCAAAACCACAAAAGATAAAATGGTTGATATATATTTAAGTATACATATGCATATATACTTTTATAAATATATATAGTATTTATTTCTGTGTATATATAGAAGTATATATATAAGTGTGTAGTTATATATACATTTATGTATGTATTACTGTAATGGTTTTCATGGTAAAACAACAGATTTCAAAAAAGAGCTCCATATATATATATATATCTGGGGGCTGGAGAGATGGCTCAGTGATTAAGAGAATTGGCTGTTCTTCCAAAGGACCCGGGTTCAAATCCCAGCACCAACATGGAGTCTCACAACTATTTGTAACTCTAGTTCAAGGGGGCTCCAACACCCTTTTCTGGCCTTTGTGGACACTGCATACACATGGTGCACAAACATACATAAAGAAAAGCACCTGGACAATCTAAAAAAATAAGATTAAAATCTCCTCTCTCTCTCTCTCTCTCTCTCTCTCTCTCTCTCTCTCTCTCTCTCTCTCTCTCTCTCTCTCTCTCCTACATATAAGCAATACCTACGGAGGCCAGACCAGACTCTTGGGTACCCTGAGCTGGAGGTACAGACAGTTATGAGTTGCCTAACATGGGTGCCAAGACCAAATTTGTTTCCTCTGCCAAAACAGTGGATCATCCTAACTGCTGAGCCGTCGTTACAGCCCCAAAGTTCTCTATTTTTAAAAAATAAAAAGATGACATCTGTAAGCATAGACCAAACTTATCAAATAGAATAATAGAGGACCCTGGAGAAAGAGAAAAGGTCAATAGCCTTGAAGTCATGAATAAAGAAATTACTGGGAGGAAACAAAAACTCGATGAACAGATGAAAATAAAAGGTGATGAACTGAAAGAGAGAGAAACAGGCAGATGGGATTTGGAGTTTGTGGCTCAGCCACTTTGTGGCTTCATGGTGCCATCTTGGCCAACTCACTCCGTCTCCTCCTGTATCTCGTCTGTGACACGGAGTTGATCTGCCTCCTGCTGTCGTCTCCGGGATTGAGTGAGATAGCCCCGTTTTCAAACATGCTGGTGCTTCTGAGGGAATGGATGGGCTGAAGGGGACTCTGGGGACTGAATGATGCTTTGCACTTGTTCTGACCCTCTCCGCCATCAGCTCACTCCCGTCATGCGTGCTGTCTGCAGTTAGTCTCCTCGTGGGATGTTTGCAGAGACCATCTATAGCTCAGAATTTGTTTGAAGACTACTAGCCAAGGCCAGCACAAAGGCTTAGTGGGTAAAGGCACTTGCAGCCAAGCTTGACACCCTGAGTTTGAACACTGAGACTCACGTGGTGGAAGGAGAGACTCAGTTACCTCAATCTGACCTCCGATCTCCACATGCATGTCATACATGCATGCATGCATGCAACAGGCACGCATGTGTAATTTAAAATTTTTACTTAAATAAGTAGGGATTTGCAAGAAGTGAGTCCCAGAAGGTGCCTCCAATCCACCCTAAAATCATGATTCAAAGCAGAGCTACAGGTTCAAAGGTATCAGGAAAATGCAAATAATTTGATTTAGTTAAATAGGTTTAATTACAAAACAGCATTAGGCTGATAGGGAAAGTTTGATTCCAATTATATTTGAGTAGAAGTAGAGAAGCTCAAAGCATTTAACAGAAATAATATTTGTGATAGAAGAAAGCAAAGAACTTCATTAAGTGGAAAAGAAGACAGGTTGGAGGAGAGGGAAAAATACACCGATTATAACATTAAGCATAATAGGCTATGTTCGGCGTCTAGTTTTAAATATCATCTACTTAGAGGTCCTGAAGCAGCCATTCTCAACTCTTAATTAAAATACTTCTTTTAAAACACAGGATGAAATAAATTCACAACTCCATGAGAAAGTGGGACAAATAGCCTGTGGTAGAGCTAGAGACAGTTTCCTCTCTGCAGCTAAAGGAACTAGGATGGTTCACTAGGAAGGGCTACAAATGTAGCTCAGAGGTAGAGAGCTTTGGAACCAATGAGGACCTGGAACATTGCTCAGTGGTAGAGCACCTGCCTAGAATCCCCAAGTGAGGGGCTGGGGTGTGGTTCAGTGGTAGAACATTTGCCTAGAATCCCCCAGTGAGGAGTTGGGGTGTGGCTCAGTGATAGAGCACCTGCCTAGAATCCCCCAGTGAGGGGCTGGAGGTGTGGTTCAGTGGTAGAACATTTGCCTAGAATCCCCCAGTGAGGAGCTGGGGTGTGGCTCAGTGATAGAGCACCTGCCTAGAATCCCCCAGTGAGGGGCTGGGGTGTGGCTCAGTGGTAGAGCATCTGCCTAGAATCCCCCAGTGAAGGGCTGGGCGCGTGGCTCAGTGATAGAACACCTGCCTAGAATCCCCTAGTGAGGGGTTGGGGATATGGCAAGTGATAGAATACTTGCTTATAATCCTCCAGTGAGGGTCAGGAGTGTGGCTTAATTCTTGCCTAGCATGATCTCTACTATTGTGTTTGAACTGTCTGCCCTGGAAAATGGACTCTTGAAAAGCAACTTCTGACCTATTTGGACCAGAGATGGAAAACCATAAGAAGAAAAGGGATTGAGATGGAGAGCGATAAGAGAGGGTGGAATGGGGAGGGAAAGGGAGAGACTATTAAATGAAATCAAAAGAATTTTCTGGGGAGTAAAAAATGTCACTTGAGCAAAGGACACAGCTTTCTCCCTGTGCTGAGACTGAACACAATGCCTATTTGGTACCAACTGATGTCTGTTTTGGTTTAAATCTGCATTATGCTTCCTGGTCTCCAGTTCTATATGCGTGGTCTGTAGCTGGTGGAGCTATTGTGAAGACTGTGGTGGTTTTAAAAGGTGGACTCTGACTGGTAACTAGAGGAGGACCTTTAAAGCTTACATGCATCCCTCGTCTTTCCTTTCTGGTTTGCGGCCATGTGATTAAGCCTTAATACACACTGCCACCATGGGCAGGCCCATTCCCTTCGCCTTCCCTCCCATGATGCACTGGAATCTCCAAACACATGAGACAAAATAGATCCTTCCTCTCTTGGCTTGTTTCTCTCTGGTGTTTTGTCACAATGATGCAAAGGTCACTGATGGAGGGTTACAAAATTTACAAAGAGAAAACACAGGAGGGTCAATATTTTCCTTAGGAAGTATTACAACATGTAGTCCTTCTGTGAAAACCAGCCCTCTGTTAGCAAAAGGTATATCTTAATTATTAGCCTGATAACCTATAATCAAATCATTATTGTAATGAGTCACCTTACGAATAACAAATACTTCCTATTTCTGATCATTTGGATGTAGATGGAGAAATAGGAACAGCTACTTAACCAAGTAAAGCCAATTAGAGCACACAGAGAATAGTTCTGATTTGGACTCTATTTGAGTTACACTCTAAAGAGCACAATTGGGGCTGGAGGGATGGACATTGGGCACAAGTGCTTGGCATGCAGTCATGGGGACCTGAGTTCGAATCTCCAGAGCCCAAGAAAAGCCAGGTTCGAGCAGGTAATCCCAGAAAGATGGAAGGCTGAGACAAGAGGATCTCTGGAAGCTCCCAGGTCATTTAGCCTGGCATACACAATAGGAAAAAACAACCAAGAGATACAGCCTCAGACAAGGTGGATGGAGATGACCAATACCTAAGGCTGTCCTCTGACCTCTACACAGACACCATAGCACCCTACACTCATATTTACACGTGTGAATGGATGTGCAGGCATATGTACACATACATTGTACACATATAAAGATAAATTAATTATTAAAACAGTTGATCTGATAATTTTTCTCGTAATTTAGAGGGACATTTAGGACTCTGTAAAGATGTTAGAATCACCAAAAAAAAAAACCTGTGTTTGTAATGTCCTAAGTGATCGGTGTCTCTCTACCGTATTGGCTAATGGAAGATATGATTGTACTTCATCCTACTCAAAGCATTTTAATACCCATTATATCATCAGAGCCACATAGTCACCAGGGAGGACACTGGGGGCGGGGGGGTCTGTCTGTGTCCAGGCTGAAGAGACAGGGGTCATTGTAGCTTTCCAGGACACATAGCAGAAAGGATTCTCCTCTCTGTCACATCTTGTCACTCTTGGTACAGTTACTATTCAGCTCTAAGGCACACCGGCCAGATCTTACACCTGAGCTGCGAAAGCCTCGGTCAACAGGCGTGCAATGGACTCCCATGATCCTTTGCCAAGATCTGTAAATGCCTGTGAAGAGTACCCTAAGCTGTCTCAGTTATTCTGAGAGGGGAAGGTCCAGAAGGACCGTGGAAGACTGATTGCCTATTCTTGGTCTATTTCCTGACCTGGGCAGCTCGTAAGTGGGTTCAAATTGAGATCCTTTTCTGAGCTGGCAACTTGAAGATCTGTGAACATTCCAGTATCAATGATACGTTTCAGTAGAAGTGGAGTTAGGGGCAGAAGAGATGGGTCCGTGGTTATGAGCACATATGTGTGATGCTCTTTCAAAGGACCACTATGATTAAAGCCCACACATTAGGCAGCTCACAACCACCTCTAATTCCAGCTCTGGGAGTGACGCCCTCTTCTGGTATCCGCAAACAAGTGGACTTACGTGTACATATGTAAGACTAACATCCGTAGACAGACTAACACAATTAAAAACAAAAATTTTTTAACTAATTAGTTTTTTTTTTTAAATTTTGTATGCATTGGTGTTTCACCTGCACGCATGTCTTTGTGAGGGTGTCGGATCCCCTGGAACAGGAGTTACAGACAGTTGTGAGCTGCCCTGTGGGTGCTGGGAATTGAACCCAGGTCCTCCAGAAGGACAGTCGGCGCTCTTAACTGCTGAGCCATCTCTCCAGACCTTAAAAAAATTTTTTTAAAGAGGAGGCTTCTGTGTTTTTTATGTGTTTGGTTGGTTTGGGTTTTTGATTTGGGGCACTAAAAATTAAACCGTGAACCGCCCACACTCCACGCATGCGCTCTGCATGTGAGCCGTGTCCTCATCCCCCTTAGCAAAGACTTCTAGGCAGGTGCTCTACCACTGAGCCCCTCCCTGAAGCCCCTCCCTGGGGGATTCAAAGCAGGCACTGTACAACCGAGCCACGGCCCAGCCACAGGGGAGTCCAGGCAAGCCCTAGGCACTGAGCTACGATGTCCGCCCTCCGCTCACTTTTGTTTAAGACAGGGTCTAAATGGCCCAGACTGGCCTTGCAGTCACGCTGTCACCCGGGTAAGCCTTGAACTTGCAACCTACCTGCCTCCATTTCCCCAGTAGCTGGAATGGCAGGTCTGGGCCACCGGGCTGGGCACAAGTGGCTTTTTAAGGGGTAGGTTACTTTCTAATCTCATACTTGCTTTTGAGTCTCTCCTTGTCCCTTGACTCCATGAATTCTTTTTCTCTCCCTTACCGGGGCGAATCGCCCTTCTTGTTAGAACTGTACCACAGCAAATGTTAGTAAATGATGTGCCTAGTGGTGGTGATTAAGTCAAATCAAACACATTTGTCACCGAAGAGATGGCCTCCAGCTGTTTATCTAGGAAATATAATTGAATACTAATGGGGTAAACACTACAAGTTGCTGGTTTCTTTTTCACTAAAGGTATGGTCTAAGATATACCAAGGGGGGGGGGGAATCTCTCCATGTAAAACTGTAAACGGAGGGATCAGAGAGATGGCTCCATGGTTAACAGCCATGCACCACTCTTGCAGAGGACCTGAGTTCAATTTCCAGCACCCACACTGAACAGCACACAACTGCCTATAACTCCACCTCCAGGGGATCCCACGCCATCTTCTGATATCTGTGGGCACTTGTGTTCACATACATGCACATGCATGCAGAGAGAGAGAGAGAGGGAGGGAGGGAGGGAGGGAGGGAGGGAGGGAGGGAGGGAGGGAGGGAGGGAGGGAGGGAGAGAATAAAGCAAGTCTTTTAAAATAATTACATAAAAATGGAATTTAAGCCCATCATAATTCTCTCAAAGAATTAACAAAGATATCAAAATCAATTCATCATCCCCATCAAACCAAAGCATAACAAACACAAACAATATCCTTATTAGTATGGTGTCTCTTGTAATTTACTTTGTCTCCAAATTTACTGTATTCACTGTTTATAAAAGAAATTCTCCCCTCACATCTTGTTATATTTTTCCCAATTTGCACTTTCCAGAAACTCATGTCATAACTCTTACAGTTGAGCCAGTACTCAAGAGGAATTCCTGTCATCAACATACGGATGTAAGTAAAAACTGAGATCTAAAAAGTTTTGTTAATTTATTTACTCAGAGATGGGGGTCTCTTGTAGTCCAGTCTGGTCTTGAAATCACTTTGTAGCCTCCGTCTGGCCTTGAACTTCCAATCTTCCTAACGTTCTACAGTAGTTGTGAACTATCCTAAATTCTCTCCAATTTGAGCCATAGGATCAAGTCTCACACAGACCCATGAAGATATCAAGAAGCCAGATGAGGTGAGCCATCCCTCTTAGAACTCAGGAAGTAGATGTGGGAAAATTGAGAGTTCAAGGCCAGCCTGGGTGATGTGGCAAGACTCTGTCTCAGGAAACTGGGCATATGGTTCAATAGTAGAGCCTTATATGTGTGGAGCAATGGTCCCCGCCTATCTCCAACTGTTAAGAAAGGTATCCTTAGAGAAGCCAGCTCCAGAAACGGAGAGAGAAGCTAGAGCATTGTGAAGTTATTTTCCCTGCCAGAGACTTTGTTCATTGAGCAAGAATTTGGGGCCAGGGATGTGACTCATTGGGTAAAGTACTTGCCTAGGACACATGGAGCCCCAGCTTCCACCTTCAGCATATTTAAACCTGGTGTGGTGGTATGCACCTCAAATTCCAGCACTCAGGTCATCCTCAGCTGCATAGTGAGCTCAAGGCCAGCATGGTCTATGTGAAATCCTTTTTTTAAAAAAAAATGGAATTTTCATTAAAATTAGAACCAAAGAAATTTCACTTATAGATTCATCCCTCTATCAAGTTAATCTTACCTTTCTCCTCTATATTTTTCTATTCAAAATTTTTTTTTATTATTTGAGAATCACACATACGCAAAAACATGTTTTGATCAAGTCCACCTCTTTCCTGCCCCGCTAATTCCTCCTCTACCCCATCACCATTTTCTGTGTTCCTTTTTAAAAACCACTGAGTCCACTTAGTGTTACCAGTATGTACAGGATGAGTATAGGACCATGTACAGGAGGATGGATGGTGTGATGACTATTCTTGCCAACTTGACTACTTCTGGAACTAACTAAAATCCAAGCAGTACACAGGTACACCTGTGAGGGATGGGGGGTTTTTTTTGTTTTGTTTTGTTTTGTTTTGTTTTGTTTTGTTTTTTTGGCTTTGTTTTGTATGTTTTTTAAGATTTCTGTACGTAGCCCCAGCTACCTTGGAACTCACTATGTAGATCAGGCTGGCCTCAAACTCATGAAGATCCACCTGCCTCTGCCTCCCGAGTGTTGGGATTAAAGGCATGCCCTATGCTGGGTGCTGGGATTTTTCTTAAATCATCGGAAGTGGGGAAACCCACACTGAATCTAGATCTTTTGAGGTAGAAAGATCCACCTTTAGTAGGGGCCACGCCTTCTGCTGGCAGCCTATATAAAGGACATTGAAGAAAGAAGTTCTTGTTCTTTGACTACTTGCCCTCTCTCGAAGGCAAGGCCATTCCTTCATTGGCATTACAGCCTACTTCTTTGGGATTTGGGAATATACTGAAGACCAGCTGAGACATCCAGCCTCATGGACTGAGCAACTACTGCATTATTGGACTTTCTGTTGGTAGACAGATTCTGTTGGGCTGGCTGGACCACAGCCTGTAAGTCATTCTAATAAAAACCCATGTATGTATATATTCATTCTATCAATTCTGTTCGTCTAGAGAATCCCCGAACCCTGATGAATACAGATGGCCTCTCAGGGGCCATGTCCCTAAAGAACACTGACTCTCCCTCCCCCAGCAGTCATCAGTTGACAACACCTCAGCTAGGGGTGGGACATCATGATCCCCTCACCCATCCATGCTGGGGTATTTCTGTGGCTTGATTTGTGCCAATCTTGTACGGAATTCTTTCTCCGTATACACAAAGGGTGAGGAGAGCATACCAGCATGCATGCTAATGATGCTGCGTTCATTTCTCCTGGAGCCCGGCCTAACAGAATCACCACCCTGTTCTGCTTTTGTTTTATGCTCTGTTCTGTTCCGCGGCACACACTTGTTATCCTCATGCTTGGCAAGCACGGCAGAACCAAAGGGATTATATACTCAGCATCTGGAAATATTCCACTCTCATCACAGAGCAAGCTCCAAGTCCTGATCCTTCTCCTTCCTAAAGCAAGCAGGTAAAACAAGAAAGAGAGAAGACGACTTTGGTGTGCACACCTGGAGTCAGCCCCCTCAGAGGGAGCCAGCCGGTTAATGGGAATCGAATGTTCTTAAGGGAGGGTGACTTGTGGAATGCAGCCCAGATGTGACATGTAAGCAGGGAGGCACTTGGAAAGACTTAGGTGAAAGGCTTTTAACACCACCGAGGGAAACATTCAGATCCTCAAATTCACGAACTCTGTGCCAGCCTATAAAAATGGAGCGTAACTCCTAACCTTTAATGAGGCAGAGCCCAGTGGAGGCCAAGCAAGCAAGTAATGTGCTGGGCTTAGTGACGTCATTGTCCCTACATAAGGTGGAAGGACAGGTTTCCTGCTCTGCAGATTTCAGCAAGCCAAGATGCCTTGGGGACACTCGAGGGTGATCAAACCCACAAAGGGGCTATTGTCACAGACAAGATCTGACCATTATGATCCTTACTTTATGCACAAGTGCATGTGTGATGTATCGACTATGTGCATGCGTACAATACAGGAGGGCCTTTGGGGTTCCTGTGCGACCTTATCCCCTTCAGTCGGTGTCTCGTCAAACCTGGGACCAGGCAGTAACATACCAGCTTTTTATACAGGTGCTAAGGAATCAAACCTGTATCAAATCAAATCATCAAATCCGCATGCTATGTAGCAAGTACTCTTACCCCTAAGCTGTCTTCCCAGCCCTGTGAGCCTTGATTTTTGACCTGTAATAGCTTTTGGATGTCTAGGTGATCTCTTTAAACTGATCTCATCCACATCTCTGAAGATGGGACCCACAAGTATTTAGTTATTGCTGTTGTTGTTGTTGTTATTTGTCAGTGTGTGTGTGCCTGTGTGTGGAAGCCAGGGTCAACATCAGGGGTTTCTCACTCACTCTCCACCTTATTTTTTTTTGAGGCAGGGTCTCTCACTGAACCTGCAAGCCCCAGAAGGATGCCTCCTTTCTTCCCCCCTCCCCTAGCACTGGGATTGCAAGCATGTGTCCCCATGCCTGACTTCTTTAAATGTCTGTATTTCATTTTATGTGCATTTGTGTTCTGCCTGCATGTGTGTCTGTGTGAGGGTGCCAGATTCCCTGGAACTAGAGTTCCAGATGGTTGTGAGCTGCCATGTGGGTGCCGGGAATTGAACCCAGGTTCTCTGGAGGAGCAGCCAGTGCTCTTCACTGCTGAGCCATCTCTCCAGCCCCAACCCTCCATGCCTGACTTTTACCAAGTGCTAAGGATCAGACTCAGGTCCTCATGCTTGTTCAGAAAGCACCATAGAAGCTGAGCCGTCTCCCAGCCTCTGCGTAACCATCAGAGAAGCACCACAGGTGAGTCATTGTGCATCTGTTCACAGCAATGGCACCTCCACAAATATTGGTTTACAGAGCCATCATTTCTACATCTCATTCTGCCATCTGCAATAATGCACAGGGCATGATTTCTTCTTTACTGGGGATCTCATCCTGGTAATATTCCATGGGAGGGCATTTCACTGTAAATTAAAAGAGAGAGAAAATGCCATAGGCCGATCTCCACGCTGACTCTCTCGGCTCCACAGCCAGCCCTTTCCCAACTCATCTCAACTCCAGCTGACCCCTAGCCAGCACAGAACAGTCATAGCTTTACCAAATCTGGTGTCCAGTTCTCAGTGTCCAAATAAATAGAATTTTCCCTACCAAAGGAGAAGCCAAGATCCTACGAAGCTTCTAAAATATGTCCATGTGAGTCCAGGCCAAGTGTAGTCCATGTTCTGGTCCCAGTTAGGAGCTGGCGACTGTGCAGGGAAAAAAGCTTGAGCCAGGGAGAACAGGAACTGGAGCCCTTTCTGCCTCTACCATTTAGAAGCATCTGGAACTTGGGCAAGTCTGCGGTCTGGTCATCTTCACTTGAAAGCAGGTTATGATAATGTTAGTTGGCTCTCTTTCTCTCTCTTTTTTAAAAGATGTATTATTTTATTTATGTGTATGTGTGTGTCTGTGTGGGTGCCTGCAGAGGCCAGAAGAGGGCATCAGATCCCCTAGAGCTGGAGTTACAGGCGGTTGTGAGCTGCCTAAGGTGGGTGCTGGGAACCAAACTCAGATCCTCCACAAGAGCAGCAAGTGCTCTTTACCAGTGAGCCATCTATTCAGGCCTATTGGTTGCTCTATTTTAAGGCAATATTCAAACATATGCCTTTGCTCCTCCAGCTTTGACATACTAATCTGTTCCACTCTCAGACTAGGGGGTCTCAAACAGGAACATTCCCTCTTCCTCCCTCTCTCTCTCCCTCTTTCTTCCATCTTTCCCTGTGTGTGTAGTGTGTGTGTGTGTGTGTGTGTGTGTGTGGTGTGTGTGTGTGTGTGTGTGTGTGTGTGTGTGTGTGTGTGTTCATGCACACATGAGTGGGCCTTGTTTTTTGAGAAAGGATCTCTCATTGGGACTTGGATTAGAGGTAGGCTGGCTGAACAGCAAGTCTCAGTGTTTTTTGTTTTTTTTGGGGGGGAGGGGGGTTGTTTGTTTGTTTGTTTCTGTCTCTGTCTCTCCAGCAGTGGGATTACAAGCATGTGCCACCACATCCAGCTCTCCCACACGTGTTCTAAGGATGGAACTCCAGTGTATGCTCAGCAAACACTGTAGCAACTGAGCCATCTCCCCATCCCACCACCTCTCATGCCCAAAAGCATGAGTGTGGCTGGCTGTACACATGCCAGAGGACACTGGTGGAGGTCGGTGGGCCACCTAACTGTCAGCCCTCACCTTCTTCCATTTTGTGTGAGACAGGCTCTGTCGCTCACTGTTACGTATTCCAGGCTAGCTACCCCAGGAGCTTCCTGTCTCCACTTCCCATCTTGTTGTGGGAGCACTGAGATCTCAGACCCATGCTATAGCACCCAGATTTATGTAGGTTCTGGGGAACTGAACTCAAGATCTCACACTTAGACGGCAAGCATCACTGCTGACTGAGCCGTCTCTCAGCCCTCAGGCTTTATTTCTAAATTTTGTGGGCAACGGGGATGGCGCCAAATTCTGGCGTCCTCGGTTTGGTCCTCTCAGAAGGCCTCCCAAAGGCCCCAGTTCTTACCAACACCACTGTTTTGGAAGGACGTGAAAAAGAGGGTGCAAACACGCAGTCCCCTGCAGCTCTCTTCCAAAAAAACGTTTCTAAGAAAAGATAGAGAACACCCAGGCAGGGGGATCGGGATCCATCCCTGGTGCATGGGCAAGCCGGTACCTGTGGCGTGGCGCTTTGCGCAGCCTTGGTGCAGTGGGAAGGGGCTTGGACCTGCCTAGGCTCAGTGTGCTGGGCTCTGCTGACTCCCCAAGGGAGACCTTGACTTGGGGGATGTGGGGATGTGGGGTGGCTTGGGAGGGAGGGCTGGGAGATGGGAGGAGGGAGGAGGTGGGATCTGTGGGTGGTATGTAGGGTGAGTAGAAAATTTCTCAATAAAGAAAAATGAAAAAAAGGGAAAGATAGAAAGAAATGGAGAGAAAAGGAGAGCGAGGAAGAATAATAGGAAGGAAGAAAGAGGGGGCAGGAAGTGTCCTGTCCTCTGCTTTGAAATAACAACATTTTTTATTCGTAATTTTATTAATTTAAAATTAATTTAGCATATTTAGTCATTAAGTGTGCATTTTCTCTCACGGGATTCTCAGATTAAATTTCCATATGATTAATCCTGTTTACAAACTCGGCTGAATTCCCTCAAGCATCTTATAATGTGTTTATAAATATTTCTCCAAAATATTTGAAGCCTCTAAGAGGAAGATTTACAGATCTAACCAGAAAGGTCACGGGGCCCTTCAACAACTTGAGGATCCAACCAACTGAACGGAGGAATGTACCGTCTCCGGCTCCCGAGCATTCCATGTTATGATGGCCGCTTCCTTCGGCAGAATCTTTCCTGCCCTCTCCTCTCTCTTCCCTTTCTCCTTTCTTCCCTCCTTCCTTCATTCCTTGTTTCTGCCTTTCCTGTTCGTTTCCCTCCATCCTTTTCTCTAGCTTACTTTTTTTAACCTTCATCCTTCCTCTCTTCCTGTCTCTTCTTTCCTTCCTCCATCTTCCTCATCCTCCTTCCTTCTCCCATTCTTCCTCTCCCCTTGTTCCCGTCCTTCACTCTTATTTCCTTTCTTTACTTCCTCCTTTCTCTTCCTCCATTCTTCTCTCTCCTTTTTCCCTCCCATCCTCTTCCCTTCCTTCCTCCCTCCTCCTTCCCTCCTCTTTTCCTCCTCCTTCCTTCCTTCCTCCTCTCTTCCTCCCTCCCTCCTCCCTTCCTCCCTCCTCTCTTCTTTCCTCCCTCCTCTCTTTTCTCCCTCCTTTCTTCCTCCTCTCTTCCTTCTTCCTCCTCTCTTCCTTTTCCTCCAGCTCCCTTCCTTCCCCTTTCCTTATATCTTTTCCTCTTTTTACCTAAGACAGCATTTTTGTGGTTCCTATGCATCATTTTTCTCTAATTCCATTACAGTTACAGTCCTGGCTGTGCAGATACATTGAGTATCCCCCAGACCGAGCAGGTAAAGAAGGCACAGACCAGCCACACTGCAATGTACTCCTGAACACAAGAACTAGCACAGTGTCCACTGTCAGACAGCAGGGAAAGGACAGAGGGCCGGGCACGTGGCACGGTTCAGTCAGTTAGGTGACCACCTCGCAAGCACGAGGACCTGAGTTCGATCCCCAGGGCCGTGTAAAGATGTCAGATGTTGTCACACACATCTGTAATGTGGAGAGCTGGAGGTGGGAGAGGCCTGTTGGCTAGAGGCCAGATGGCCAGACAGAATAACATCATCAGTGGTCTCCAGGCCAAGGAAAGATCCTATCCTGAAGGAAGTAGATAACATTCCTGAAGGCAATACCCAAAGTTGTCTTCTGGCCTATGCACATGCACATGTATGCACACACCCACACACACCCCCACCCCACACCCCCACACACACACACATATACTGGCACGTGAACACAAGTATGCACCCCCACATACCTAATAGCACTCACAAAGGTATACACACATGAATAATAAGTGTGTGTGTGTGTGTGTGTGTGTGTGTGTGTGTGTGTGTGTACATATATATGGAGACCAATTCTCTCGGTTAGATTGAATGACAGAGCTGACTCTGCCATGATCTTCACAGCTGATATAATAAGTGTCCAAGACTTCATATATGTCATACCTACCCCTCCAGGCTCATGTCCCAGCTCTGAAAGTGTCATTCTCTGGAGGAAGAATGGGATGGAGGGTCTAATTGTAAGCATTGCCTTCAGTGTTCTTTGTAGAGATGCTACCAGGCTGTTTGTTGTTCCCGGCAGGATGCCTCCAACAATACCTGGCATACCATAGGTGCTCAATAAAATAGATTGTGCATGGAAGACACTGGAAGTCGGGCAGCGAGAGGCTACCTTGCAGTTTAAACACAGACACAAGTTCCAGTTTATTATTTCACACCCCTGGGAGAACAAAATCTGTGACAATGTTAAAATACATTCTCATCTCAAAATGAGTAAGAGACTGCTTATTCTGGAGCCAAATATGAGTGACCATGTCCCAGGAACACAGATTCAGGTTACTCCGAGTGTGTGGTATCAGTTTCATAAGGAGTATACGGTAATAGGACAAAGAAAATCATGGATCAAGAGTACACTGGTGTATAAATCAGGCAGGCTGGTTAGAAAGAGCAAAGCAGAGAAATCTCTTTTATAGGTCACAGGCACTCTCTGATGGCATTCATAGCTTTTGAATTTGTGAAAGCTCAGAGTCTGTTCTAGTCTCATTGTGTGGCTGAGATAAAACACTCTGACCCAAAGCAACTTGAGGCAGAAAGGGTTTATCTGGCTTACACTTCCAGGTTACAAGCCATCATTGAGGGAAGTCAGAACAGGAACTCAGGGTAGGAAGCATGGAGGAAAACTGCTTGCCAGCTCCCTTCCTGGCTCCATCTCTGACCTGCTTGCTTGTTTAAAGGATTTTTTTTTTTTTTTTTTTTTTTTTTTTTTTTGTAACTTAGCTAGCTTTCTTGTACAACCCAAGGATTGTACCACCCACAGTGGGCTGGTCCCTCCTGCGACAAGTAACAGTCAGGACAATCCCTGACAGACATGCCCACAAGCCAATCAGATTGAGATAACTCCTCCCTCCATGGAGGCATTCCTCTCTGATGACCTGTCAAGAAGACAATTAAAACTACCCAGAGTAGACTCTGTTCCTGAATTCCAAAAGGATTTACCTAATACTCTCAAGGATATTAGGCCTTACACAGAGGTGACAATAAAGGGCTACTTAGCGAAAAGATTTTTTTTTAAAAAAGTGAAGTGGGTAACTTTCGGCAGGCCCTGTCCAGGTATGCCCCTAATAAAACACTCCGGGTCCAACAGATCTAGTGTAAGAGGTGTATTGGGGGCGGGGAGAGGGGGAGAGAGAAAGAGCAAGAGTGAAAGACCATCTCCAAGTGGAGACATGAGAGAGGCGGGCAGGCGGACAGACAGATGACAGACAGGCAAGAAGAGAGACAAGAAACAAGAAAGGCAAGAGAGAGAACGGTGCCTGGCAGACACTTTTAAGGGGTGCGCATGTCGCACAGCTAACGGCAGAAAGACACTTGGCGACAGATGATGACATACCTTGATGATGTAACTGCCTCAGCGGCCGAGGCAGGCTGCTGCCCTGGTGGGAACTAATACTTAGGGGTTACGATAGTCCAAGATAACTAGATTCTGGACCCGCAACATTCCAACTTCTTCACCATCACTAAAGTTCTATCTGTTTCGAGACATGGTCCTACTTTGTGGCCCTAGCTGGGCTGAAACTCACTGTTGTAGACCAAACCGTGCTGACACACACACACACACACACACACACACACACACACACACACACACACACACACACAACACAGAGAGAGAGAGAGAGAGAGAGAGAGAGAGAGAGAGAGAGAGAGAGAGAGAGAGAGAGAGAGAGAGAGAGATCTGCCTACCTCTGCCTTCTGAGTGCTGGGGTTAAAGGTGTCAGCCACCGAGGCAGGCTTCATTGAAAATTCTAATCAATTGACCAGATTCTGTAGAATGTTCAATGTAAGATGAAGTTTCTTCCCGGTAACTTTAGTTTATGGAGGGAAAGACATCCAAATACAGACAAGTCTCATTTAATGAGCAGGAACTCTCTGCCATGAACTTGCTGAGGGTTTGAAGTCATCTAGGTAAGCTTGGGAATATCAAGAGACAATTGGCATGAGGGTCGGATGCTGATACAAACACAGAGCTGTGTTATACAGCAGGATATCTCCTGACCATTTAAACAGTAAAGCCCTAAGACCATGAGGCACTGGCTGGGACCAAAATGGCGACCCAAGAAGACCTTGCTGCAGTATAATGTCCTTTGCTTCATTATAATGCTACTTGCCTTCCTTATTTAGCCTTGTAAAATAGCAGATTCCATCATGCCTCTAACACCATGCCCCACTGAAAACCCCACCTAAGGACAGAAGAGGAACAAGCCTTGTTTGACTGATTTCCCTAATTCTCCATAGCCTGTTAACCAGAGCCACACCATTTTGGACAGCTTCTCCATTTTGGTAGCACTAAGACAAGTCTAGTAATTTGGTTTCTGGAAATAAAGCAACCTGTTTCCCTAGATTCTTGCCTCCCTCATGCTGTGGGTTCCCAGTCAAGGACAGCACCAAGGATGTGTGTTAACAGACAGACTTTCTCCTACTCACTGCTCCCTGGTTAGCCTTCGCTGTGGCCAGCTACAGACCAGAATACAAGCACTTTCAACAGGCTTCCTTCTGCCCTATAACTACCCCAACCCATAAGCAGATGGGTGGACTCCAGTTCTTGCAGAGACCCACACTCTGTAGTCTTTTCCCCAAAACAAAGGTCTGCACTGATGTCAGGTCCCTGGTTCCCTTGTCTGTCTGTCCTTCTCGTTGAACTTTCATAGCCAAGGAAAATTGCAGCCCACCCCTGGAACTCTCTGCCCTCTGCCCTCCTTGAACTCATGCATAATTCTCTCTCCATTAAAGCTTCCCCATAAAATGAGCCATCCAAAACTCCCACTGTGCTACTTGCTCTTGACAAGCACTCAATTCTTTAGTGTCTACATTATCCTTGGTCATAAAACTTCTAAATTCCTGAATTAGGGATGTGGCTCAGCTAGTAATAAACTTGTCTTGAATGCAGGAAGCCGTGAGTTCCATTCCCAGCACTGCATAAACCAGACCTGGTGGTGCGTAACTGTTATCCCAGCACTTGGAAGGTAGAGGCAGGAAAATCAAGAGTTCAAATTCATCCTTAACTATAACAATGAGTTTGAGGCCATTCTGAAACACATAAGACCCCGCCTCCAAAGCAAAACAAAAATAATAAAATAAAATAAAAATTTACAGTACGAGCCAGAATAGTTAAGAGAATACAAGCCTCAGTAGTTAAGAGGAACGGTTAAGCTGCTCTTGCAGAGGACCAGAGTTCAGGTCCCAGCACCCACATCAGGGGACTCACAGCCACCTATGACTCCAGCTCCAGGTGATCTGACGCTGTCTTCAGGACTTTGCAGGCACCTGCATTCATACATGCACATTCACACAAACACATAATTAAAATAAGATAATTTTTAAAAAATATAAATCCTCCTAAGTCATTACTT
Organism: Peromyscus maniculatus bairdii; assembly: GCF_049852395.1. Taxonomy (NCBI): domain Eukaryota; kingdom Metazoa; phylum Chordata; class Mammalia; order Rodentia; family Cricetidae; genus Peromyscus; species Peromyscus maniculatus. Next base: position 24,479,169 of record NC_134874.1, on the reverse strand, counting down.
TTCCATCTTCCCATCTCTCAACTCTCTCAGAGGGTGGTAAAAATGTGGATACTGGGTGGAGGTCTCCACCTGCCATATATTTGGGGTTCCTCCAGCCTTCACCCATGCTGGTCCCTAACAAATGTATACACATTATCTCGCCCATTCTCCATCACTAACCAAAACAGAGGCTAGAAGGAGAGAAGTGGTTTACCCAGCTGGTAAAGGACACTGGCTAAGATCAGTGGCACTCTTCTTTTTAGGGGCTCTTTGCTTTCCATTCCCTTTAGAATTCTCCAGCACCCAGGGAGGCCAGTTCCAGACAGCCAAGGGCACTTAGGGAACAGAAAGGAAAAACAAAGGCTCCCCACAGAGCCAATCAGTCAGGTGAAACTTAACCCCAAATACCTCACTGCCCTGATGCTGAAGTTAAGAGTTTTGACCACAGTTATTGAGGAACGGCACAACAAAAAACTCAGCTGGGTCCCTATGTAGGGGAACTCTAGCTTGCTTTTGATTGATTGATTGATTGATTGATTGATTGGGTTTTTTAGGGGGTTGGGGTTTTTTGTTTTTTGTTTTGTTTTGAGACAGAGTTTCTCTGTGTAGCCCTGGATGTTCTTGAACTCAGAGATCCTCCTCCTCTTCAGAGTACTGGAATTAAAGGCCTGCGCCACCACTGCCCAGCAGCAACTCTGGCATCCTTAGGGAAATTAGCACTAACTGTTACGCTATTGGTCTAAAACAGCCTGAGATGGCCTGTCAAAGGTCCCATTTGCTGTGTTCTGGGACTATTCGGCTGGAGAGACAAAACACTCCGACCTAAGCAATTTAGAGCAAGAAAGGATTTGTTTAGTTTACACTTCCAAGTCACAGGCCATCACTGAAGGAAGCTAGGGCAGGAACGGAAGCAAGAACTTGCAGCCAGATCTTGGAGGATGGTTGCTTACTGGCTCACTCAGGACAAGGCTTAGCCAGCTTCCTCCAATAAGCCCAGGACCACCTGTCTAGGAATAGTGTTTCCCATGGTGGGCGGTACCCTCCCACAGCCATCAACCGTCAAGACAATTCACCCCAGGCCGGTCTGAGCTAGAGACTCCATTTTCAGGTGACTCTAGGCTGTGTCAAGTGGCCATTTAAAGCCACTTAAGGACAAATGAATGATTTGTCCAAGAGCGGCAGTGTGGGGGGGGGGTTCCCCAGGGTAGACACGCACCTGCAGGGTATAAAAAACATGAAATGCTCAGAAAATCTGCTTATGCTGCTTAGAAAGTCTGCACCCACCCCTACCCCAACCCCTACCTCCAGCCCCGCCTTGGAGGTGAATGTCACAGATGATATAGCTCTTCAGGGAAGGGAAGGTGGCCAGGTGAGGCTGAGAAGGTATAATTACAGGTAGGAAGTGGGAATGTCTCAGGCTCGGATGCCAGCGAGGCTTTCTGTGCCAAGTGCACCTCTGAAAGAACCTTTCCCACCACTGCTATCAAAACTGCCATCAGCGGAGCACCCCTGTTATTAAATGCCGCTCGGTCCCTACGCTCTGGAAGCGTAATCAGATGTGGGGAACCTGGAGGGAGGCTGTTCAACAGCAGAAGGGAAAGAAAACAGAGGGAGAGGATGGCTGGAAACATACAAATGAGGTGTAAAAATTTGATTAGAAACCCGGGGATAGGGGAGAAGAGGTAGGGGGACTCTGAAACACTCTCTCTCTCTCTCTCTTTCTCTCTCCCTGTCTCTCTCTCTCTCTCTCTCTCTCTCTCTCTCTCTCTCTCTCTCTCTCTCTCTCTCTTTCTCTCTCCCTGTCTCTCTCTCTCTCTCTCTCTCTCTCTCTCTCTCTCTCTCTCTCTCTCTCTCTCTCTCTGTCTCTCTGTCTGTGTGTGTGTGTGTAGGTGTGTGTGTAGGTGTCTGTAGGTCAGAGGACAACCCCGAGCATCATTCCTCTGGCGCCATCCTCCTTGTGTTTAGAGGCAGGCCTGCATCTTCCCTTGGAAGAGTATATTTTTCTAATAACTGTGCCTCTGTCCAGCTTCTTGGATTCCAGAGGTGCCCACTGAGCCCTGGTACCCATTGACCTAGTTTCCTTACTGTTGCCTTGATAAAATACCCCAACAACAAGCAACGTCGAAGAAAGGGGTTTTGTTTTGTTTGTTTGTTTGTTTTTGTTTTGTTTTTCAGCTTACAACTCCAGGTTATAGTGCATCATTTCGGAGAAGTCAAGGCAGGAACTTAGAGCATCACATCTGTCTTCAAGAAAAGAGAAACAAATGCATCTGCTACTTGCTGGCTTGCTCAGCTAGCTTTCTTCAACGGTAGACAGTTTAGGGCCCGGTGTAAGGAACGGCGTCTCCCGTGTGAATTGGGTCAATTAACGATCAAGAAAATCAGATATGTCCACAGGCCAACTTGATCCAGATAATTCCTTAATTAATACTCTTGCCACATGTTTCTAGGTTGTGGGAAGTTGACATTTAAAACTAACCATCATGTCTGCTAATACCGTAAAGGCCAAAGCAACAGTCAAGCAAATGTCTGATGGCCCTTTCCGGATAACTGAGTTGTTTACAGAAGGCTGGGGCATTTAAAGAACTCTTCCTTTCAAGGAGGAAATAGGTGAATACAAAAAGAAAGGTTGAGATATGGGTGATGGTATCCTCAGAACCCCCTGAATTCTAGTACAACTGGCTAACATTTCTCTCCAGGCTCTTGCCCTATTCTCCAAAGCATGAGTCTTAGATGAAGTTGAATTTGTCTAATCTCTCTGTAGGTTAAGGTACATGGTGATACAGGCCACATCTGCTTTAAATTCCTCTAAACCCCACTGAGAGAGAAGAGTGCTTAGTTTTCATGGAACCTGAATCCTTTACAATTTGGAAAACCTGTGATAGTTAACCTCAACTGTGAACTAGACGCGATCTAGAGTCACCTGGGAGAGGGGCCCGTGAGCATCCCTGTGGGGAAATATTTCATTGGGTTAACTGAAGTGAGGAGACCCACCTGCCTCAGATAGCGCCATTCCCTCATCCGGGACTCTGAACTATATAAAAAAGAACAAGTGTGTCAAATACAGATATTCATCTTTCTGATGCCTGACTGTAGACACAACATAACCAGCTCCCTCAAGCTCCTGCAGCCATGACTACCCCACCCCATAGACCATACCCTAGACCTGTGAGCCAAAACTGAACCCTCTCTCCCTCCAGTTGCTCTTGGCAGAATCATTTGTCTCAGCAACTGGACTTTGGAAAAAATAAATCTAATATTATAAACCCCAGATTCACTACAAAGTGAGTATTCTTTCAGAATAAAGGACCTCACAGCAAATTATAGATCTTGAGGGAAAAAAAACTACAAAAGAAAAGAGATTTATCAATGGACTGGTTCACACCTCTTTTTAATGCATTATGGATTTTTTGTTGTTGTGATTGTTGTTTGTTGTGTTTTGTTGTTACTGTTGTTGTAGTTGTGAGATTTTTGTTGTTATTGCTGTCTACTGGATCTTATTGTCCATTATTGTTGGTTTGTATCCTTGTTGTTGGGTAGTGTGACTGTTGATTGTTGAGTTTGTTGTTATTGTTGGGTTTGCTATTGTTATTGCTGATTATTATTGTTGATTGTGGGTTTGTTATTGTTACTGATTATTATTGTTGATTGTTGGGTTTGTTACTGTTACTGCTAACTATTATTGTTGATTGTGGATTTGCTATTGTTATTGTTGATTATTAGTATTGATTGTCAGGTTTGTTATTGTTATTATTGATTGTTGGATTTGTTGTTATTGTTATGTTTGTTACTCTTATGGCTGACTATTATTATTGATTGTTGGGTTTGTTATTGTTGTTGATTATTAGTGTTGGTTGTTGGGTTTGTTGTTGTTACTGTTGTTTTGGAATTTAGTGGTTGCTGTTTGTGCCCTCCTGGTGGCTGAACCCAGGATCTTACACACACTAGGCAAGCATCCCACCTCTGAGCTACATGCCTTGCTCTCTTTATAATGCTTCTTAGCCTCCAATTTCTCAGCCATGTAATCTTTGATTGCCTTTTGATGCGATGAAAATTTCGCAATACCATTTTTTGATAGCAAACATGGTTGACCAAATTTGTTTTGAATTACTGGGAGTTTAGAGATGTTGATTTGCGCATCAAAACTTGTTCTTCGTAATATTGTTTATCGAGCTCTTCCCTTTGTTAGCTATAAAATGTGGATCCATTTCTTGTGTAAGGACTCATCTCAAACACTATAACTTGATTTCCCTGTGTAATTGGGAAATAAACAAAATATTTTCCTGCTTGCAGGCGCCATTCAACACACTATGACACCAGATGTGAGAGGACAGGATTTTCCCACATACCCACCAAGTGACACTTCAAGGAACGCACCAGCCAGCTGTTCTGTAATTCAATTCTATTTTGACACAGTCTCCCTGACATAGCATCTGATCCCGTAAGTCCAACGCTTGAGCTCACAAAATTGTCTTCATGTTAGGTGCCAGGCTTGGCCAAGCCCAGGTTGTGACCTGTACTCCTGACCCACCAGAATCCACTAGGGATTCTCAGAGTCTATTTCTTGGGTCCATTCATTGGCTAGGGTGGCTCACATCTCAAGGGAACATTAATTACAGTCATCTATTTATTATCAAGGATATTACAGTGGATAAAAATGAAGACCTAGAGAGAATGTATGTACAGGCTACATATGGGGGAGGGGTGGGGCTTCCTCTAGAATGGCTAATCCGACCGACTTCCTAAAGTGACTCTCTACTTCCCAAAGGTTCCACGACTTTTCAAAATACCTCCAATGTCTGGAAAGTAAGTGTTCGGGCATGTGAGTCAGTGGGGGAACCTTTCACACTTAAACCTTGACATCTTTCTACTACCTGTGATTCTCAGGTTGGCTTTGAACTTCCATGACCCCTACCTCAGCTTCCTACGTGTTCCTTCTGCGGTTTTTAAAGACTTGTTTTTATTATTTTTAAATTATAAACTTGGAGGTGTTATGTGCATGTGAATTCTGGTGGCTGATGGAGAGAGGGCTGAGATATCAAATTGCCTGTATAGGCAATTGTGAACCACCTGACTTGGGTGCTGAGAACTGAACTCAAGTCCTCTGGAAGAGCAGCATGCACCTCCCGTGCCCCACCCCAAATTCACTTATGTGTATGTATCCCCACCTGTGTGAATTTATGTGCACCACGTGTGTGTAGGTGGCTGCAGAGGCCAGAGGACATCGGAGTCACCCAGGTCCTCTGAAAGAGCGCTACACACACTTAGCTGCTGATCACCTTTTGCATGTTCGTAGAGGCTCCGTTACAAAAGCATGATGGAAGACATCGCCAGCCATGAGTGCTTGCCATGCATGCATGAAGCCCTGGGCTCATCCTCAGCACTGCATACATGGGACATGATTGTAATCCCAGCACTTCCAAGGCAGGAGGGTCAGAAGTTTGGGATGGGCTAGAAAGAGAGCACACTGGTTAAGAGGGTCGACTGCTCTTACAGAGGACTCGAATTCCATTCTCAGCACCCACATCTGGCAGCTCCAGGGGATCAGGGGATCTAAGGCCCTCTCTGGCCTCTTTGGGCACCTGTACTCACCCACACATAGACTCACACTTATACACATAATTTTATAAAATAATAAAAATAATTCATTTTTTAAAGGAAGTTTAAAGTTATCCATGGCTATATTGTGACTTTAAGGCCAGTGTGAGCTACGTTCAGCTCTATTTTTTAAAAAAAGCCTCTGGTGTGTGTGTGTGTGTGTGTGTGTGTGTGTGTGTGTGTGTGTGTGTTTGAATGAATGTCTTTTTCGCATATTTCAGAGGGCACAGGACATAGACAATGGACCTGCCACCTTGCTCATTCCAGACGATCTGTCTCAATTAGTCCAAGCTGTGGTTGCCTTATTGTGCTGGTGCCTTCCCTTCTCTTGTTGGCAAACTTCTTGTGATGTTGATGCACACTGAGCTTATTATAGCCAACTAAAATCTTTTAATTTTCACACATTACTAAACTGCTTCTCTTCCGGGCTGGAACTGAGCAGTTGAAGGTACAGCTCTATATAGATCCAATTAAATTCCATGTTTGTGTGTGGGAGTATGTGTGGGTCTCTCTCTCTCTCTCTCTCTCTCTCTCTCTCTCTCTCTCTCTCTCTCTCCTCTCTCTCTCTCTCTCTCTCTGTGTGTGTGTGTGTGTGTGTGTGTGTGTGTGTGTGTGTGTGTGTGTGTACCATAGCAGAGTTATAAAGGTCAGAGGACAACTTGAAGGAGTCGGCTCTCTTCTTCCACCCTGTGGATTCCAAGGATCAAACTCAGGCTGTCAGACTGGAGACTCTTTCCCACTGAGCCATCTCACTGGTCCTGAATTCTTTTTTCCTGAATTCCTTTTCCTCTTTTATCCTGTTGACCCATACTTCTTTTCCTATAATCTTAAGACACTGGCTTCAGCATGTCTCACCTGTTCATCTGACTCACAGCTCTCTCCAGAGAACAGGTTTCCTCTTGGCACCTAAGACAACATCCCCCGGAGTCTTTCAAGAACATTTCTCCTGGAATGTATTTGAATACAACTATTAATGTCACAGTGATTATTTACACTCAGTATGGGGCCAGAAGGTTCACAAGTCTCTTTCTTGTGAAATTTCATTTTACAAATAAACTGTCTAGGGAAAAAAAATATTAAAATTCTCCTTTACGAAAAAGAATCAAGAATTTTAACTATCAGTGCCCCATGCAGACCCAAGACATTTGGTCCAGAAAATGAAGTGAAAACATTCTTCATTGGAGCCTTCTGAAATCTAGATCATGTGATCCCAGGATGTTAAAAGCCTTCCTCTTTATTAGTGCAAAACGGGAGTTATTGTCACTGATGCTGAGTTAATGTGGGTGGCCTCTGTAATGATTTAGTGTGACACTTAATTTGGTCAACTGAACTGTCTTAGCTACTTTTCTATTGCTGTGATAAAACACCATGGCCAAGGCCGCTTATGTTGTGGTTTATTTTGTGCTTATGGTTCTGGGAATCAGAGTCCATGTTTGCAGAGGTAGCAGGTGGCAGGTGGCTGGAGCAGCAGCTGAGAACTCACATCTCTCCCCAACCACAAACAGGAAGCAGAGACAGTACATTCCTTTGAAACCTCAAAGCCTGCCTCCAACCTCACCAATGACTCACCTTCTCCAGCAAAGCCACACCTCCTAAGCCTCCCCATACAGCCACCAACTGGGGACCAAGTATTCAAATGTCTGAGACTTATGGAGGATATGTCATTCAAACCACCTATGGACATCCCAGAATCACCTGGAAGAAAGTCTCAATGAGGGGTTGTCCAGATCTTTCTGAGCCGTTGGTAAGTCTGTAGGGAAATGCCTTGATTGCACTGATGTGGGAAAAGCTAGTCTACTGTGGATAGCGCCATTCCCTGGTTTGGAGTCCTGGACTGTATTAGACTAGAAAAGGCAATCTGAGCATTAAGGGTGCATGCATTCATCTCTCTCTGCTCTTGACTGTGGGTGTGATGGGACCAGCCGCTTCAACTTCCTGCCACCTTGATTTCCCTGCTATGATGGACTGTGTAGCCTGGAATTTGGAGCTAGGGTGAACTCTCTTCCTTTGTGGTACTTTTTGTCGGGGTATTTTCTTACAGAAATGAAAGGATGGAACTAGGACATTCAGGATGCGTTTACAATGAGCTTTCCCAGAGACACACACTTGGTCTGCCTCCAGGAAGCCGTATCAGAGTTGAGACAAAATGAGGTACCAAACCTAGGCAAGGAGACAGAATTTAACAGGTGCGTGAGCATCTTGGAAGAAAAGATGTTCCAAGGAGAGACACGTGTACCCCTCCCTTTAGCTCTCAGAATATTGAAACAATAGACCCTAAGAAAATGGAATCTCTTCTGGAGTCTCCTGGGGGGAGAAAGAAAAAAACTGAAGCCTGGTGCCAATCAGAAGAGGAGCTTGTTTCCTAGGAGAGGCTTCACACAGTGCTGATAACTTATAGACCATCATGCAGGCAAGCATTTGAATGTCTATGTTTGTTAGGGTTGTTTTGTGTTTGGTCTTTTTGAGGCAGGATCTCATGTAGCCCAGGCTGGACTGGAACTCTAGAACTCGCTATGTAGTTAAGGCTGGACTTGGGACCCCCCCCACCCCACCCCCACCCCCCGTTCTGCAGCCTCCAGCTCCCGGGCGCTGTGATTAGACTCCTGAAGGCAGCTCCTGACCTGCACCACGTGTTCGTGTCCCCTTGCTCTGATCTCGCCGGAGCACGAGAGGTGCTGCTAGCGTCCCGTTCGTATTGTTTTCTCCCAGGAAAACGATTAGAATGTAATAAAGTTTTTCAGCAATTACAAATTCACAAGTTGATAATAAACACTCTTTTTCTTTTTAACGAACATTAAAACATTCAGAAACAGCTCCTCTGGGAATTGTTGTGATTTTTTTTTTTAGAAATATGATTGTGAATCAAATTATCAATTCCAACAAAATTGGAAGAGGGGAATGTGTAATCTAAGAAAATTAACTCTGGGTGTTTGATCGCTCTATCAGTACCCTCTGCCTGTAAACATTGTCCGCTTATCAATGATGACTACCTAGTCATCAAAGTAGGCCTTGTTGGCTAAGTGCTTGTCATAATTTCAAGTTTTTCACTGACTAGGCCTGGCCACTGGCCAAGATATTCCAATTAAGAGTGTGTTGTTCAGGGGTTGGGAAAGATGGCTCAGCAGTTAGGAGCACATTTGAAGTTCTTGCTGAGGATCTGAGTTCGGTTCCCAGCACCTGCGCAAGATGGCTCACAACCACCTGTCTCTCCAGCTGGAGGGACTCTGACTCCTTCTGGCCTCCACAGGCACCTACACTCGTATGCACACAGACACGCACTCACACATACACATAGTTAAAAGAGAAAATCAACGTATTTTCAACTTTACTGTCCTGCCACATTTAAAGCCCTGTGAAGACTGATGGTTAAATTCTGTCTTACAGAATGTGTCACAAAACTTCAGCTATTCTCTGTACCTATGGTACTGTTTTTTGTTTTTTCTCTTTGTTCTTTTTCTTCATTTTTAAGTTTTATTTTTCCTTTTTATTTCTGCATAGGTGCATGCATATCTCTCTGTGTGTACCACGTGCTTATGGGATCCCTTAGACAGAAGAATGTATCAGACACCCTGGAACTGGAGTTACGGGCAGTTGTGAGCCGCTCAACACAGGTATTGGAAATAGAACTTGGATTGCCTATAAGAGCAACGAGTACTCTTAACCTCTGAACCATCTCTTAAGCCCTGTGGTCTTATTTTTCTAATGAAAATAATCTACTGATCCCGTTCATAAGAGGAACATATACTACAAATTATTACTCCTGGCGGTATCTAATTTGGACTCTGTCAGCTTCATGATGCTCCGTAATGGTAGTTGAGTAACTGCCTAAAATGCAGAGTCCCCTTGTCCTATCTCAAGGGTCTTATCTTTGGTCAAGAGGAGCAAAATGATTAATTGATTAATTATTAGACAATTAAGTAGGTGTGGAAGGCTGGGAAGAGGCCTCAATCAGCAAAGATCTTGCCATACAAGCATGAGAATCTGAGTTCGATCCCCAGGGTACATGTAATCAAAGTGTTCACTCAACTCTGGAGCTGGAGAGGAAGAGAGGATTCTGGGGCTCTCTGGCCAGGGAACCTAACTGAATCAATGAGCTCCTTTCTCAAAAATAACATGACACTCGAGGTTACATCTGGCCATACACACACACACACACACACACACACACACACACACACACACACACACAACCCATAGACACTACATGTTGGACACCTTGCTGAGTATCTTCTGAGTCAGTGACTTAAAGAGCTTAACAGGAGAGGATAAGACCAGGGCTTGAAAACGACCTCCTGCAATCTGACCTACCTCCCACCTTTCAAATAACAGCTTCCGTGTGAACTAAAATAAGCTAGCGTGACATCTGGCAGATAAAACTAGTGCAATCCAATTCCCACCAGAACTGAAGTAAAAGGCATAGATGTCCTTAGCCAACATCGGTAGGCAAGCATCAGAGCTGAAAAGTCGTACACCCATATGAAATAGGGCAGATATTTTTCAAAATATACTGTAGTGGACTGAGTGCCCAGCCAGAGGAGTAGTAGCAGAGGATGAGTGAATTCATCCCAACATATAGCTTAAAGCAGTAGAATTGGGGGGGGGGGGGCTCCATTTCAGAGAAGTACTTCTACAGTTAAGGTGAGTTTCTTCATGAGCAGTCTGGTGCATGTCATCCATTCCATTCAAAGGAGGGCAGTCTACATTGGCTGGTGTACAGTTCAACAGTAGAGTGCCTGCCTAAAATCCCCTTGTAAGGGGATGAAGATGTGGCTTAGATGTAGAGTGCTTGCCAAGAATCTCCCAGTGAGAGATTGGGAGTATAGCTCAGTGGTAGAGCACCTGCCTAGAATCTCCCAGTGAGGGACTGGGATGTGGTTCAGTGGTAGAGCACCTGCCTAGAATCCCCCAGTGAGGGGCTGGGGTGTGGCTCAGTGGTAGAGCACCTGCCTAGAATCCCCCAGTGAGGGGCTGGGGTGTGGCTCAGTGGTAGAGCCCCTGCCTAGGATCCCCCAGTGAGGGGCTGGGGTGTGGCTCAGTGGTAGAGCACCTGCCTAGAACATTTGCCTGGAATACAAAAAAAAAAAAAAAAAAAAAAAAAAAACCAAAAACAAAAACAAAAAAACACTCTTAGTTCCTTCCAAGCACCACAAAAAGTGAAAAATAGAAAAATAGAAACAGGTTGTAATCCCTGAATCACTACTATTGTAAAGAATAAGAAAGCCACAGTGTGTGTGTGTGTGTGTGTGTGTGAAGACAGAGTAAGACAGAGAGGGAGAACAAACCAGGAATCACATGGTCTAGAAGGCCTCAGATAAACATTGGTTCGTTCTTGTTTTAAATCATAATGTTAAGAGACTACAAGTTCACAGTATTTCTGTATAATAGTTAGCTCATGCTTCCCTAAGTCAGGGCTCTGGCCTACTTCATCAATCCCCTAATGAAAGATGGAAGACTCCCAGGAAGTATTAATTGATCCACTGAAAGCTATACACCGAACACTTTCTAAAGCATGCACACATACAAAATCCAAAGACCCAGGCACCCCATTCATCTGGCTTCATAAATCATCCACTGTGTTGCCGTGATCTTTTCAAAGAGTGATCTTTTCAAAGCCAGAGAAGCCCATTTCCAGTTATCCGTGTCAGTGGGGAACAGGAGTACACTGAATAATGAAACCCATGAGTAATCTATACGTTTAATTTTAGTAGTTGCTTCCAGCCCACGTGAAAATTTTCAACCACATCTGTCGCCATTCTCCCTGCCCTCCTCTCTCTTTAGTGGGGTGAAATTCATTCAAAGGTGCTTTCAGCAGGGAGGAGAGAAAGGGAGAGTTTAAAGGAACGGTAGATTGGCTAATTAGTCTTTGAAAGATGAAGCCTCACTTTGCTTGGTGTGGTGAAAGAGGACCAAGGAGAATTATAGGACAATATTCCAATTCATACCAACGCAACATCTGCACTTAAGCCTTACCTAAACTGGCCAATCATGTCATGCATCGCTCATTCTGAGGCCCTGTCACGAAGATCCATGGAACAAGTTGTAAAAGAAACACACAGTACCAAATCCTCTTTATTCAGTGACCAAATATCATTAAACACATCCCATCATATGCACAAGCTATGCATACAGAAATGTGAATATGTATTATACTTTCTTATGTATGCAATTACAATGCTTTTGAAATATTAGATGCCCTGAAAAAGAAATAGAGCTAGTTTGAGCACCGTTCCACAAAATTATTACCAGCCAGAGTCTTGCAAACTTAGAACGTGGTTTATTCACCTCAGGTGACTTTCTTGCTATGTTTGTTTAGTTTTGTTGAGACAGGGTCTTGCTCTGAAGCCTGGGCTAGCAATCCTCCTGCCTCGCCTTCTAAATGCCAGGATTACAGGTGTGGGTTCCTATGCCTAGTTTTCCCAGCATCCCAGCACTTCAGAGGTAGAGACAGGAAAATCACCACAAGTAGCCCGGAGCAGACAAGAGCAGACACAGCAAGGACCCAATCTCATCCAGGTAGTGCATACCTTTAATTCCAGCACTCTAGAGGCAGAGGCAGGCAGATCTCTATGAGTTCAAGGCCAGCCTGGTCTATAGGGAGAGTTCTGGAACAGCCAGAGCTACACAGAGAAACCCTGTCTCGAAAAAGAGGGGCGGAGAGAGAAAAGAAGAAAAGAAAATCTAAAAAAATTCAAAGAATGAGTAACAAAACCAACAAAATGACGATTGGCCAAGAAGCTGAGAGTTACAGAATTCTACTCTTGCGAATTCTTTGTCTGTTTCAAAGTAAGCAACATTTGGGACAGCGCTGAGAACATCTGTGTTGAGAGCTCCATGAAGTCTCCCTCTCTGGCTGTAACTTAGGTACACCTGTGAATGTCTTGGAGGCATGCCACCCTTATGGAGATAGAGCATGGCCTTCCAGCCACCCACTTCATCCGTACCCACCAGTGGGTTGTGTGATGAAACATGATTCCTTATCTTCAAAGAGTTCTGTGTACTGATGCATGTACTGAGTGAATTGGGGAAGGGGTCTGTCCAACTAGGGTTTAAAATGTAGGTTGGAATTTACTTGGAAGGGATAAAATGGAGGAGGGAGGGAGGGAGGGAAAAAGGATCTTCTATCCTCAGACTTCCCAGGGTCTCAGGGATCATGATCCCAGGGCTCCCAGATAAAAGGCTAATAATGTGAGTTGGAGTGATATCTCAGTCAATAAAGTACTTGCCAGGCAAACATGAGGACCTGAGTTTGATCCCCAGAACCGTTATGAAAAAACCAATTATGGTTGCCTGCCCTTATAATCCCAGGACTGGGGAGGTAGAGCTCACTGGCTGGCCAGCCTAGCCTATTTGGTAACATCTGAGCCAATGAAAAACCTGTCTAAATAACCAAGATGAGAACGGAGATTGTCTTATGGCCTGCACATGTATATGCACACACATGCATACATGTCTATGCACACATATGCACACATGTACATGCACACACATGCATACATGTATATACACACATGCACACATGCATATGTGTATGCACAAGCTCATTCTTTTGCAGGGTTTTGTGTCCATTCTCAGCAAACCAGGGCACCCATCTAACCCCAATGCTTGGGGCCTGGGGACTTAGCACAAAATCACTCTCTTCTTGTTTGAACTCTGCATTCCAGCCCACATTTGGAGTTGCCCTGTGTCAGTTCTCCACAGAAACTTACCTGATCTCGGTCTAGCTTTGTGGAAGTGCTCCAAGGAGCAGTCTTCTCTTCCTTCTCCTCCCAGTGAACACTTCCACAGACGCAGTCGACTCCTTGATGCCAGTCTCAAGCCTCACCAAGTGTTCCAAGGCATGTGTCCGGCCAGAGCCTGGCCTAAGTGTTGTTGGGCATGAGCTGGCTGGCTGTGTTATGACTTACATATGAAATATGCCTCACGAGTTTATGTGTTGCCTGCTTGGTCCCCGATTTCTGGAACTACCCTGGGAGGGTGTCAAAACTTCAGGTGGCTGAGGAGACAGCTTAGTAACACACTTGTCACACAAGTGTGAGGGCCTAAGTTCAACCCTTGGAACCCACATGAAGAACAGCCATGGTGGTGCACACCTGTAATCCTGCAGCTGGAAAAGTAGAACCTGGAGGACCCCTGAGGCTCTGTGGCCAGCCAGCCTAGCTGAATCAGCAAGCTCTGGGGTGTGATGAAAGACTCTGTCTCAAAAACTAAGATAATCCATGTTGTCCTCTGGCTTCCACATGCATAGGCACGCACACACACATGCTCCTCATATACATGTGGCCCTGCCCTCCCATCCTCAGACACGTATGTTATGTATGTATGTACAATTTATTAAACCAGAGTATTTTGAAATAGTAACAGCAGATGAATCGTACCCAAGAGGCTGAGAACCCAGTAGTTGCTCAGTCCTCGAGACTCAGGGACTCAGCACCTGGAATGTCCCCTCCGTGGCTGTCTCACCATGGAGAGACCTACAATCCAGTAGTTTCACAACTCTCAAGGCCAAGAAGCTTGGCAGTACCAATCTGATGCTGAAAACCTGGAAGTTTCCTGGATAGCCACCTAAGGTCCTTAGTCAGTGATGGAAACCTGGAAGGGCTGGTTCTGGTGTCAGCAAATGGAATCAGGAGCAGTAGCAGCCGCAACAAGGCAGATCAATTTGCTGCCAGGAGGGAAATCCAATCCAGCAAAAGACAGTAATCTTCCTTCTGCCATGCCCTGTTTGGGTGGGCTGCTAACAGAAACTGAGGTCTATACTCAGGGTGGGTCTTCCCCACCTCAGTTAAGGCCATGAAGACAGTTCTTCAGTTAAGGGCTTGCTCCTTATCGGGAGATTCTAATCTGGGACACGTTGACATTAAAACGAGTCATCACACAGCTGTATCTTTCCCTGGCCCCTCCCTGTACTTCCTCTCTCTACATCCCGTTCACAGTGAGATGAAGAGGATCCTCTACCACACCTTCCAGCCACCCTGAGTGATATTCTGTCCAAGCACACCAAGGTAAGCCATCATGGACTAAGCCCTCCAAAACCAGGAGCCAAAATAAATCCTTCCCCCCTTCTGTGGTTTCAGTGAGGCATTCAGACAAGTCATGACTAGAAAATAATTCATATAGTCTCTCTTCCCCCAGGCTACTGCCTAACTCTAAACACAATCACCAACTGGCTGCCACCCAGTGTCCTGCTACTGTGTGACTGCCTGATGGGCTCGTGGGAGATGACTCATTCCAGAATTAATAGTGGAATGGAGGGATGCCTGGGACATAATGCCTGGAGCTAGGTCACGCTCATCTGCAGCTCCATCGGGCACCCTCTCGGATGTCTCCGTGTTGGCAAGTCCATCAGATCTCCAGATAAAGCTATGACAGGGCCTCAGAAGGGAGGACAGTGACAGCAGAGTCAAAGATGACAGCGGTGTCCTCAGCCTGGGAGGAAATACAACAACCCTGGCAGAAATGGATGAGTCAGAGGGCAAGGGGTCACTTCTTCCCCTTTCTTCTGCATGGGTAAAGTCCACAGTACTTGCCCCTCGTGGTCAGGCAGCTGGGCCCATCAAGCCATTCGCATTGCAGAATGCCAAGGGGCTCACAGGGGGCATGTATCTGCATGAGGGCGGAGACACAGGCATCAAGGTGACTCACCACTGCACAACACTGCTCACACTAACACGCTTCCCTGATGGGGCTGATTTGCCACTGCCCAGAGCCCACAGGCTGCTTATCTGTGTCCGTGTGTGAACTGTTCATGCTCACTAATGAGGGCCAGTGCTCGTCAAAGGCACCCCTGATTCCCACAGCCAAATACCATGTCTGCGTGGAATTCCCAGGGAGTCTCTCCCAAGACTAAAGACCCAGACAGCAGTCAGGTGCTGTCTCATATGCCCAGTGACTCTCAGGAAGACCTATTGTCACCATGCTACCCACTCGGTGTCCCCACAGCCCATCCTTCTCAAGCCCTCGATATCTTCTTCCTTGTTCTTGATTACGACTTCAATGTGAAATCTCTCCCATATATGCGTGTGTGTGTGGATACTTGGTCCCCAGCTGTGGTACAGTTTTGAGAGGTTTTGTACTGTTTCCCTTTCCTGTCTCCTCTCTGCTTTCTGGTCTGTCAGGATATAGGACATTTCATCCATATCTCCCCACTGCCATGAACTCCATCATGATAGACTGTCCCTTCTTGAACCATGAGGCAAAAGGACCTTCTTCCTCTAAGTCTGCTCTATCTTCCTAATGCTGCAACCCTCATGTTGTGGTGACCCCCCCACCCATAAAATTATTTTCATTGCTACTTCATAACTGTAATGTTGCTCCTGTGACAAATCATAATGTAAATATCTGTGTTTTCCCATGGTCTTAGGTGACCCCTGTGAAAGGGTCATTCAACCCCAAGAGGGGTTGTGACCCATAAGTTGAGAACCACTACTCTAACCAATCCTTGCCAGGTATTTGGTCACAGAAATGATAAAAGTAACTAATTCGTTTATCTTTGCACAAATATCCCTTAATGTGTGCCTTACCTTCAGCCCTCCCTTACTATATGCACCACACCCATCATCTCTAACCCAAGCCTTTGTCTATTTCTTTATGGTTCCCCTGGGCTCCTTAGTGTGACATTCAAGGTTCTATGCACCTTGGCCCCAAATGATCAGTCCCTTCCACCTCCTTTCCTGAAGACACACCGCAAACCACGGTCCATCTTGGTCCCTCACCATTCCCCACACACTGCTGCTGCTTCCCGCCATTCTCTCTACCTGAGACATCTTCCACCCTTCCATCTCCTGCTCTGTTCTTTCATACCATTCAGAGAGAGTAATGCTGGCTTGGAAAAAGCTAGGATTAACATAGGAAAGCAAGACCAGGGCTCACGAAGGAAGGGTTCTGAAACTGAACACTTCAGCACTCAAAAAACGTGGTTCTATTGAGCTTAGTGAATTCCAAGGGAACGCTAAGAGCTTAATAATGAAACGTTTCAAGGAATGGTTCCATAGAATATCCCAGTGAGGGGGTAGGGACGTGGCTCTGTAGTAGAGCATTTGCCTGGAATCCCTACTGAGGAGTTAGAGTGTGGTTCAGAGGTAGAATGCTTGCCTAGAATCCCCCACTGAGGGGGCTGAAGTGTGGTCCAGTGGTAAAGCACTTGCTTAGAATCCCCCAGTTAGGAGAGTGTGAATTGGGGTGTAGCTCAGTAACAGGGTGCTAGCCTCAACCCAATTCCCTCCAAGTGAGAGGCTACAGAGGGTAGTGTTAGCATTCAGCCCCACCCCTTGGACCCAGCCAATGTACAGGCAGTACCTTGGCCTGCTCAGGGTCTTGACAACGTTATGCGCTCATTGCTACATGATCTCTCTGTGCATTCTCGAAGTCCTCTCTTTAAAAGGTAGGGCCCCATCTACCTTCTCTCTCCTCTTCTCAGCCCCCCCCCCCGGCCTTCTCTCTTTCTCTATCTCCCCAACACACAAGACAGCTCTGAACTCCCTTTCTCTCTCTCCTCTCCCTTCCCCCTTCACCACTCATAAAACTCTCCATGTGAGCGCTGTCTGTACTGTGTGTCTCTGGCTCTTACCTGCCATGGGGCACCTTGGCTCCAACCCACCAAAGTCTTTCTACTGTGGTTTTACAAAAGGTAGAGTGTTTGCCTAGCATGCATGAGATCTTTGGATCAACCTCCAGTACCTCCAAAATAAATAGATAGATGGTAGATAGATAGATGATATATAGATGATAGATAGATAGATAGATAATAAATAAATAAATAAATAAATAAATAAATAAATAAATAAATAAATAAATAAATAAATAAATAAAATATGTCAAGCACAGAATAGCAAAGAGAAGTCTAGAAAACGCCCAAAGTTAAGGTCTACATCTTCAAATTTTGAGCACCATATCCAACTCTACTTGAGAATCTAAATAGCAAATGTGCTGGCCAATCAGAAGGCAGCATTGGCCCGGAGTGTTCAGTGACCAGACACGGACTGAGCCTTTAGTTGCTGCTGGCCTGTCAGGTCCAGAAGCTTCTTGCTGGAGCTTGATAAGGGTGAGGAAGGACGTAGCAGAACACCAGGACAAATTGGATGGAGGCAGAAGAGTCCGCCAAGGGTTCAGGACTAGCTATCTAGTCTTCTGTAAAACAAAAACAAGACTCTTCTCATTTGCAGACCTGAAACGATGCCTTCTTTTTTGCCAGTTATCTAAAGGAGTTATATAAAAATCCTGCCTCTAAACCCAAAAAGGCTCCAAAGAAGTGTGATTTGTGTTGGCCTAGGAGAGATTCTAGGTGCTAAGTTTGTAAGTCTCTGAACACTTAAAATAGGAAACATATGGATTCATTAAGTACTCACTGTGCCTCACATCTGGTTTTTTCAGCTGGATATAGGGTTGTCTTAGTTAGGGTTTCTATTGCTGCAATGAAATACTATGACCAAAAAAAAAAACTTGGGGAGGAAAGAGTTTATTTGGCTTACACTTCCATATTGTAGTCCATCGTGGAAGGAAATCAGGACAGGAACTCAAACAGGGCACGAAATTGGAGGCAGGAGCTGATGCAGAGGCCATGGAGGAGTGCTACTTGCTGGCTTGCTCGGCCTGCTTTTTATAGAACCCAGGGCCACCAGTCCAGGGATGGCACTACACACAATGGGCTGGGACCTCCTCATCAATCACTAATTAAGAAAATGTGCTACAAGTTTGTCTACAGCCAGACCTTATGGAGGCATTTTCTCAATTGAGGTTCCCTCCTCTCTGGTGACTCTAGCTTGTGTCAAGTTGACATAAAACTACCCAATACAAGTGTGTGTGTATGTGTGTAGGCTAGAGGACAACCTTGGGTATCATCCTCAGGCATCATCTCTCAAGGACCTATTCTTTTTCCCTTTGAGATATAGTCTCTCATCGTCCTGCAGCTCACCAAATTACGGTTATGAAGTATTGACAATGATTTCCTGGTTGGTGGTCAACACAACATGAGGAACTTTTTTAAAGCGTCGCAGTGTTAGGAAGGTTGAGAACTACTCTAAATACATGTTCTCTGATGTACCCCCACTCTGTGAGACTTGGATTTTCTGCTGGTTAGTTTCTACCATCAACCTGACACAACCTAAGAGTCACCTCAGAAAAGGTACACCCACTTGAAGAATCGCCTCTATCAGAGTGGCCTGTGGACATGTCTTGTTGGCTAATTGATGTCAGAGAGCCCAGCCCACTGCATGACTGGTACTATCCCTAGGCAGGTGGGCCCAGGCTGTATAAGAAAGCCAGCTGAATGTGTGCCTCGGAGAAAGCCAAGAAGCAAATTTTCTGCATGATTTCTACTTCAGGTTCCTGCCTTGGCTTCACTCTATAGTAGACTATGACCTGTAAGATGAAATAAAACCTTGCAAGGTGTTTTTTTTTTTTCACAGCCACAGGAAAGCAAAATAGAACAGCCCTACCCCTGAGATCCCATAACACACCCTAGCACCTCCACTCTTCTTCTCTACAGAGCTTCTCTAGAAGTTCTTGCAGGGGCATACAGCTTCTGGTTTATCCTTGACTGAAGAACTGTCCTCCTCTGTTGGGGAAGGTCATCAGTTGGCAACCAGCATTGGACCCTCAGGAGGAGGGAAGAGATACCTGCCTAGCCAGCCAGATCAACCAAACCAACTTTGGCCATCAATGCAGTAGCAGATGATGCTGTCAGTTCCTGCTCACATCATGCTCTCAAATCTTAATGTAGGATTCAAGGCAGATGTCACCTGCAGAGGGGAGCATTCCTTCATTCTCCATTCTATCACAGAGGTCTAATTAATTAGGGCACTCTTCTACCTGTTCCCAGAAAAAAAAACAGCTATTTATTGCACATAGCACACTGTATGGCATTTGTCTTTGTTTGTTTGTTGAGACAGGGTCTCATTGAACTTCTAGACAGGGTCTCATTGAACTTCTGATCCTCCTGCCTCCACCTCCCATATGCTGGGACAACAGACATGAACCATCACACTAGGCTTAGATATAAAGTTTGTTTTGTTTTATATTGCTATGATGAGATCTTATGCTAGCCAAGTCTAGCCTGGAACTCACTAAGTAGCTCAGGCTAGCCTCGATTCACAGCCGCCTGCCTCAGCCTCTGGAGGAGCGGCAGGATAATTTCTATGAGTCACCATGCCAATGTGTTGCTGTTGTTTGTTTTGTGTGTATGTATGCTTGGGTGTTTCAGTGCATTTTTATGTATTTATTTTGTGTAAGAGGAAGGTGTGTGTGTGTGTGTGTGTGTGTGTGTGTGTGTGTGTGTGTGTGTGTGTCTGTCTGTGTGTGTGTCTGTGTGTGTGTGTGTACAACACTCAAGTAGAAGTCAGGACAGTTTGGGGGAAATCGGTTCTTTCCTTTCACTTTGTGGCTTTCAGAGATGGAATTCAGGGCATCAGTCTTGGAGACAAACATCTTTACCTGAGAAACCATGTCACCAGGCCTGTTTGCTATGCTTTGAGACAGGGTCTCAAGCTGGCCTCAGACTCCCTATGAAGCCAAGTCTGGCCTTAAATGATTGATATCCCTCTCCCACCTCTCAAATGGTGGAATTACAGGTATGCATGACCACATTGGACACACTTGTTATGTGTCTGTGAGCTCTTTGAAAGCCGCAGCAGGAGTCTTGTGCATCTTTAAACCCTGGATGCAGAGAACAGAGCTGCCGGAGAAAATGCATTCAAACGCGTGTAGGAAGCTAGGCGGAAGGTTGTGGGAGTTGAGCATATATTTTGGAAAAACCTAAGAAGGGCTTCAGGCATTTTTGACAGGATAGAGTGATGAACTGAGTTTAACAAGATAAAATTTAATTGGAATAAATGTAAGGTTCTGCCCTTGGGTCCAAAAGGCACAGGTGTGGGAAGCTGGAGCTGTGTGGAGATGCAGTTTCTGTGAAAAGCCTGGGGAGCTGGGTTGTCAGGATGCTCGGGGCAGGTCATCGGTGTGAGCTGACTGCCAAAAACATTCGTGTGACCTTAGCTCGCACTAACAATGCAGTTTTGCACATGAACATGGGACCTGCAATCTAGATAGACCATCCAATAGTCCTAGGTTCTTTCTTAGCTTCACATTTGGGCGGCGGGGGATGGGGAGGTGGGGGGGGCTATCTGGGTCAGATGGTAAAGAACTTTGCAGAAATGGCAGATAGTGAGGGTTAAAGTTAGTTAGAAACAGGGAAGAACATGATCTATTTAGCCTTCAGAAAGCATCTGAGGCCTGGCTACTTTTTAAAAAATTGACCTTTTTTTATCATTGTTTTTATTATATTTTATTTATGTATTTTGTGTGCATCTGTGTGTGTGTGTGTGTGTGTGTGCATGCCCACATGTGTACAGGTGTGAACACATGCAATGGTGTGCATATGGATGTCAGAGGACAACTTTCACAAGTCAGCTCTCTCCTTCAATTATGGGGGTCCTGAGGATGGAATTCAGGTTTGTCAAGCTTGGTAGCAAGTGCCTTACTTGCTGAGCCATCACTACAGCCTATTGTACTCATCATCATCACCATCATTTGTATACATGTAAGTGTGTACACATGTTGATGCATGTGCTAGTTTACCTACATACATATGCTCAAGGGCTGTTTTGCATCAGGAGCTGTCCACTTTGTTTATTGAAACAGGGCTGTAGATGGACTTTCTTTTCTGCTGCCAGCCCCAAATAATGACACAGAGACTTACTATCAATTATGAAAGCTTGGCCTTAGTTTAGGCTTGCTTTTAACTAGCTCTTATAACTTAAATTAACCCATTTCTATTCATCTACATTCTGACATGTACTGCCCATTCTGCTGCTTTCTCTGTGTCTCTGTGTATCTATCTTGAACACCTAGATTCCTCCTCCTACTTCCTCTCACTCCCCGGAAATCCCGCCTATACCTCCTGCTTAGCAATTGGCCGGTCAGCTTTTTATTACAACAAATACCTCTTCACACAGCATACAAATTTCCCACAACACAGGATCTCTCACTGACCAACAACTTGCTAAAGAAACTACGCCAGTTGACCCATGAGCCCCAGGGATCTACCTATCTCACCCTCACCAGCACTGGGATTACAGACACACACCACTAGGCTCAGCTTTTTTTGACATGAGTTCCGGGGATCAAAATCAACTACTCATGCTTGCCAAGTACACACAAGGCTGACTGCATGCCTTTGTTTTCTCTCTGTGGCTGTGATAAAATACTCTTACAAAAAGCAACTTATGGGAGAAAGAGTTTTATTTAGCTTACAGTTCTGGGTTACATTCCATCATTTTGGGGAAGTCATAGCAACAGGAGCTTTGAAGCAGCTAGGCACACCTCATCAACAGTCAAGAACAGAGAGAAATAAATGCATTTGGGCTTACTGCTCAGGTAGCTTTCTCTATGCTAATATAGTCTTAGGACTTAAAACTAGGGACTGGTGCTGCCTATTTCCTGGCTGGGTCTTCACACATCAATGACGGCAATCAAGACAATCCCCCATAGACATGGCTACAGGCCAAACTAATCTAGACGATCCCCCTTTGAACTCTTTTGGAGTCAAAGTTACAATAGAAGTAACCACACTGGACCATCTCTCCAGATCACTATTTATGCTAAAATACATAAAGGTGTACATAGATAATCATAATTAATTCATTTCTAACCAATGGCAACATCCCAAAATGGAGAGGTTGGGCATCTCCTAATAAGGGAAACATTTCTTTTTTTAAGATTTTATTTATTACTCTAGCATGGTCATTTACTAGTGTTAAAGGGAAAATGCTAGAAAACATTTGCATAGTCCTCATTAGTTCTTGTATTTCAAGCTGCAACAAAATGATCCTCTTAGCATGCATACTGTTGTCTTACAGTAGGCATGGGAGACGGGTTTCAGAACCATCCAGAACCTGTAGATGTTCAATCCCCGACATAAAATGTCAAACTGTTTGCATTTAACCTGTTCACCCCTGCACGGTTTCCTTACTTAAATCATTCTAGATTACATATGATACCTAGCACAATGCAAAAGCTCGTATACTCTATTTTAATTTTATAACACTCTTTATTGTTTTATGAGGCTGGAAGTTAAAACTAGGGCCTTGAGCACAACTCAGCAAGTGTTCAAACACAGATCCACACCCACAGGCTCTCACTGGCGAATTCTACAGAAGTATGCTACTGCTGAGCCACTGCCCTGGCCCCTCACTTCAGGGAGAGGGGGGAGTTCTAGACAAGCGCTCTACCACTGAGCTGAATCCCCAGATAACTGAATGAATTTTAAACTCTCCTCCTCCAAGATTACCAATTACTGTCCATTTTCTCTCATCTAAAAATCATAAACAGTAAATTAAGTTGAATATTACTGATTTACTGCTTCCCAGTGAGCCTCCCATTTTCCCTCCCCCAAATTCAAAGCCATACTGAACAGGTACACAGGAATTCTCTAGCCACTTGCCCAGTGAGCTACACGATTTCAACTTTACTTTTCTAAATTTCACCTAATTCCTATAGAAAGTTCCCTTCCCTTCCTCACCACACCCCTCAATTTTACAAGTAACTATAAACTTGATCTTATCAATGTGTGGTTGACCCACTGAGCTGGTTTCTGCTTTCCCTTCCCCTTCTCAGCTTCCTTGTTGTGACATTTAAGGGCTGGTCCTGCACTCATTAAGTTTATGAATCTGTCTTTCAACATGGAAGAGTCTATCAAATACTCAGAGGTCATCACTCATCTACACTGACATCTGATGGGGTGGTCCTGACCCTGCTTCTGGCATGAAACATGATCCAGTAAGAGTGAGGATTGTGTTTCACTGCGCATAATTGTTCTCCTGGCTTCTGTTTAGCTCAGTTAATATCTCTCTAAGTCTGGTGCCCAGGTGAGCAGTATCACCGTAGTGTGATGTTCTGCTTCCACTTCTGTTGATGTAGTGAAATATTCTGATCAAAAGCAACATAGCTCTAGGTTCAGTGGGAGACCACATATTAATGGAATTAGTGGAACATGATAGAACATGATACTCCCCTATGTCTTCGGTGGACCTCCATACATGAACAGGAGTGCACCCTCCACCCCACACACATATGTGCATACCACACATACATATACCACACATGTATATTTATACACACACACACACACACACACACACACACACACACACACGTATACAGCATAGCACACTTCTTATAACATTAATGAAGTGCTTGTGCATATGCTGTCTAGGTATTTCCAGGTAGATCCACCTGGAATGTGAATAGTGCTGTGCCACTGAGCTAGGCTCCTGGACTGAATAAAAGGGATAAAAGGAGCTGAGAGCCAGTATTGGTTGTTCTCTGCTCCCTGGTTGTGGGTATAGTGTAACCAGCTGCTTTACACACACCCCGCCACCATGATTTCCCCGCCATGATGGACTGGACCCTCAAAGTGTGAGCCAAAGCTTCTTCCCTTCAATTGCTTCTTCTCAAGTGTTTGGTCACAGCAGTGAGAGAAGGAGGTGAGTCAGGACCACAGAGGACCTAGTTCCCCATCGACAGCCTAGACTCTTTGCAGAGCTACATCTGCAGAGTTCCATGACTACTGTCCACAAAGTACGCCCTCCTCTATCTGCTCAGGTGTTCAAAGGCCTTGGGGAGGTCTGTTACTCACTGTCCTTGGTATAAGAATGTCCTAGTTAACTTCAGCTGTCAACCTGACACAGCCTAGAGTCATCTAAAAGAGTCTCAATTTGGGAATCATCTAAATCATATTGGTCTGTGGGCATGATTGTCGGGGGGAACGGAGTGCCTTAACTGATGATTGATGTAAGGGGCACCACGCCTACTGTGGGTGGCACCATCTCTAGGCAGGTAGACCTGGGCTGTAGAAGAGAGCATGAGCCCTTGAGAAAGCCAGACGACAAGCCAGCAAATGGCATTCCTCTATGGTTTCTGTTTGAGTTCATGCCTTGACTTCCTTCCATGATGAATTGTGACCTAGAAGTGTAAGACAAATAAATCCTTTCCCTGTTTAAGTTGCTTTTGGTCGGAGGATTTTATCACAACAACAACAACACAGACTAGAATAAGAGGCGTTGAAGAAAGACAGGAGAAATCAATGTTAGCTTGTGACCATTTTCTCCCCCTTTAGAAAAAAAAAGGCGGTAGTCTCTGGAATCAGGAACTAAAAAAAAACAAAATACTAACACGATGTGTATTTCCCAAATTCTCTCTGATTTACACAAGAATGTACTTTAAAGCCAAATATTTGAGACCATTCTTCCCTGACTCTTTTCCAAGCAATGGAAGCTTCAAATAGAGTGGTCTGTAGGAGGTGGGGGATGGGAGGGAGGGTCTCATTGCAGAAGAGCTCTCAAGGGAGGGCGGGAAGCATTGAATACATGACAGTACCCTGTCAAATTCGGAATGACTTAATAAACACTAGCTGCTGTTTTCAAAAACATTTCTGGAAGGGAATATTGTACAGATGTGGAGTGTGTTGGTGGGGGGTGTCTCCTCTAATGCTGTGCCTACGACATCTAAAATAGCAATATGCAAAGAAACCTCTCTCCAACCCAGTTATTTTGAGAGAAAACTCAATGGAGTGGATGGAATGATCCAATGATCTGAAGAATCTAATCTCTCCCCTCCCCTTCCCTCTCCTCTCCTCCCTTTCACCTCTACCTCCCTGTTGCCCCTCCCCCTCCCTTCCTCCTTCCCTGGGCTCTCTCTGCAGGGTCCCCTTATGCAGCCCAGGCTGGCCTAACACTTGCAATCTTCCTGTCTCCATCTCCCAAGTGCTGGGATTACAGGCATAGGTGACCACACCCAGCATGTTTGGTTGCCTGTTGGGATCTGTCACTTTCTAGCTGGATAATTGAAGCCAAGTCCCTTTATCCCTTTGAAGCTTGTAAGAAGAGAATCAAAACACTCAGGAGCTGGAGAGAATGATCAGGCACTCAAGTGCTCACAGTGCAGTAGCAGGGACCTGAATCTGATTTCCCAGAACCCACATTAGAAAGCCAAGCTCAGAAGCACAAGCCTGTAATGCACTCTGGGGAAGCAGAGATGGGAGGATCCCCGGGATTTGCACATGCACCTGCACACACACACAGCACCCACTCTTCTCATCTGGCACAGATTTTCTTACCCATCTGAAAGATACTGTCTGTAAGGGTCAAATGAACTATATAAAAGTCTGTTGAAAGGAAGCGGCGATTGTCCAAGACATAACACAAAGGGAAGTGTCGATCTCTGCTTTAATTAAACCAGAGTTCAGAAAGTTTATGAATCTAGGAAAAGAAGGCTGACGGGATGTGAAAATCAGAGCATGGGGAGCATTTCAATGCTGTGAAATGCTGTCCCCTGGGCATGACATGGTTGTCACTCATATGATCTCACAGCAGCTATGGTCATTGGTATAAGATGGAGCAGGTTAAATTTCCAGGGTGGAAAGGGAAGGAAATCCAAGCCACACTCCTAGCTGAGGAACCATTGGCAAGTGATGACCCTGAGAGGAACAGTCACTTTGGGGGGATGTATGGCCCATGTTATGTTCCCATTGCCCCAGCCGATGACCCCACAGCCATGTGCATGGAGACAACACTAACTGGGCTCAATGGGTTAAAAATAAGTTAATAAATAAGTATTTTTTAAAAGAGGACATGAAGTAGGGAGGGGCATGTGATTAGGGGTTCTGGAGAGAGTTAGAGGAAGGGAAGGAGGGGGGAGGGGGAAGATAGATAAAATTATATGCATGTATGAAAATTGCAAAATGCCAATTAAAATGTTATTTTTAAAAAGAAGTAAAGGAAACTAAAGACAATAGGAATATGTTTCCCATGTAACTCAGTAGATTATACTAGGTCAAGTTTGACCTGAATGATTTTCTGTAGGGTTTATCTACCAGTTACTGAAAGAGAAATATTGAAGTCTTCAGTGGCTTTCATTAATGAATTTTGGTCTTGTGTATTTTGCTTTCACATTTGTTTATTTATGTTTGTGTGTGGTGTGTGGGTGCACATGCCAGAGGGAATGTGGAGAGGTCAAAGGAC
This sequence comes from Peromyscus maniculatus bairdii, assembly GCF_049852395.1. Taxonomy (NCBI): domain Eukaryota; kingdom Metazoa; phylum Chordata; class Mammalia; order Rodentia; family Cricetidae; genus Peromyscus; species Peromyscus maniculatus. Next base: position 24,452,584 of record NC_134874.1, on the reverse strand, counting down.
AACTTTCAAGAGAGTCTATTCTCTCCTTCCACCATACTGGGCCCAGGGTTGAATTCATGTCATCCAGCTCTGGGGCAGGTGCCTTGACCCACAGAACCATTTCGCCATCCCCTAGTTTTCTATCATTTTCATAGGTGACTATATCGATTTAGACCTTTAGGATGGCGCAATCCTACAATTACACCTAAGGCATGACTTTTAATGTACTGTCACTTGTACAAACAAAACCAGTTAAGACCCTACCTTATGCTGGCTCAGTGACCAGTTCTTCAGGACCATGACTGCCATTTTTCAGCGCTGAATCTTCAACTGCTCATAGGCAAGGACTGGATTATACAAGCTCATCTCCCAGATAGGCGCCATTAATTACGCTCTTCTCCACCCAACAGCTCTTCAAAATTAACCGCTTTGTAAAAAGAATAATAATAATCATGAATTTGATTATAATATGCACTTTAAAAATGCTTAGGCAGATTGTTGGCTTTAAAAAAAAGAAGACTCTGCTTTCTAGAACAGTAGCCAGCCACCTGAAGCCGCTGCCAGAGTAAATTGAAGTGCTAATGATGATTCTGCAGGATCCTGGCGAGCTCCTGCGTGATCCAAGAAGGATCCCATTATGCTCAATGGCACCTTCATGTAAGGTGCATTTTATTCTGCATTTACTGTCTATGAAGTTCAATCATTCACTGGAGGCACAAGGTGACTCTTGTGTTGTCTGAGAGCTAATTCATTTTAGTTTTATTTGAATTTCAAAAGTTTACTAAACATCTACTGCTCATCCTAAACTATTACTGCACACAAGAAGGCATGCTTCATTCCTTCGAGGAGCTCACAAGTTCATTCATGGCTTAAAAAAAAATAGGGGCCAGTGAGATGGCTCACTGGGTAAAGGAGCTTAACACCAAGCCTGATGACCTGAGTTCAATCTCAGGGTCCCACTTGAATGAAGGAGAGAACTGCCTCCCACAGACTATCCCTCTGATCCCCACATGCATCATGGCTTGTCCATACCACACATGCACAGAGAGAGAGAGAGAGAGAGAGAGAGAGAGAGAGAGAGAGAGAGAGAGAGAGAGAGAGAGAGAGAGAAATTTGTAAAAGATAAACAAATAAAATAAATCAGACAAACAAAGTAAACATACAAGCCATGTAATTCCAGCATCTGACTCATGCAAAATTTGGCTGGATAATCTTTTGCTCCATATGACTCTCAGGAGAGGAATTCAAGCCCAGGACACAGGGAGACGGATCAACTCTAATATGGCAAGTTCTCAAGACACTAGCCTAAGTATGTGAGAAACGGGAATGGGTATAGGGATACATGCCTGTAATCCCAGAACTCAGAAGGCAGAACCAAGAGGTTTACCACAAATTTAAGGATAGCCTGGCCTACACAGGGAGTTCCAAGCCAGCCGGGGCTACAGAGCAAGACTCTATATAAAAAAGGGGGGGACCTAAAGCACAGCTGTGTAGCAGACTAGACAACCCTATACTCTCCCATTACATTGGTTCCTCCATCTACAGTGGAGCAACTCCCCTGTCTTGGAACACAGCTGGTACGGGTCTGAGTTTTTTGGGAGCCCCACTCAGAGCCCTCGGAGGCTCCAAGATGAAAAGAATTAGGCTAAGCTTCAACATTTTTTTCTCGTTAGAGTGTCCATTTCCCCCCCTCTCAGGATTTCAATCATTTCAATCATTCCTTTTCCCATCCCGATCCCAGGAGCCAGGAATAAGCCCATGTGGTCTTCCCATTGATGTAAATAACCATTGGCTTTATTGAACCCATCTGCTTGGACTGGTGGTTGAAATCATAGCTCTAGAGTGTTTTCCACCAAGCGCCCCTTGGGCATTGAGGAAGCTGAGCTCCTGCCTTCTCTGAGAACATTTGTTCAATTTCTTCAAAAGAGCTCTCAGTACAGAAGCTCTGTGTTCAGTTTTCTGGTATCCTCAGGGGTGGGATGTCTAGCCATTCTCTCCACATTAACAATCACTTTCTCTCATTTACTCTCTTTGTTGCCCCCCAAAGCTTTTTTTTTTTTTTCCTGCCTCCTAGTTGCACAGACTGCCTGACTCTGTCACTCTGTCTGGGATCTCTGAGTTGAAGACAGCCAACTTGGATCCATGGCCCATGGCACCCAACAGTCCTGAGCCAGCTTTCTGTGCAGTTATGGTATCGTGCATTTATACCTAGGGCTCTGGTTTCGAATAATCATGGGGTCCTAGTTACTGCTACTGTGATAAAATATCCTTGTCCACAAAGTTTGTTTTAGCTCATGGCACCAGGTTACAGATCATCACTACAGGGAAGTCATGGTGGTAGTACTGTGAGACAGCTGATCACATCACATCCACACTCAGGAACAGAGAGAAGTAAATATACACATGCCCTGGCTTGCTTGCTTACTTGTGATCTCTCAGTGTCTCCACTCTTACACAGGTCAGCATCTCCTGCCTATGAAACAGCACGGTCGGCTGGGTCTCCCCACATCAATTAATTTCACTTAAAAAATTCCTCCTGCAGACATGTTCACAGGTGAGCCCAATATGGACCTCATCAGGAATCTCTTCCCAGGTGATTCTTGGTTGTGTCATATTGACAATTAAAGCTAACCAACCAGGTCTGGGGAGGTGGCTTAATGGTTAAGAATGCAAATTATTTTTTTACAGAGAACCTGAGTTTGGTTCCTAGTACCCACATCAGATGGCTTACAACCACCTATAACTACAGCTACAGTATCCTCTGGATCCAGCTACAGGAAACTCCAGCACCCTCTTCTGTCCCCTGCAGGTACCTATATGCACACATACCCATGCCTACACAAACACACACACACACACACACACACACACACACACACACACACACACACACGCAGGCACGCACACACAATAGCACTGCAAACTAAATGCTCGGGGCACTTGTTATGAATCACATCTTACCTAAGCAGGTGTGTCCAAGGATAGTTATGCACGACATCCAACACATATGTAAATGAAAACATCATATCATAACACCAAAAGGGTGGGCTTTCACTGAGTCCATCTGCATGTATGGGGTTATGTAACTTGCTTGGTTGGTTGGTTTAGGTTTGGAGGACAGAATCTTTATGTAGCCCAGGCTATGCTTAAATTCCTTATCCTCTGCTTCAGTTTCACAGGGACAGAAATGTGGTACCATAGCAAGCATGGCAAGTATTAATTTTCTTTTCATCTTCAAAACAACCCGGGGAAACTGAGGTACAAGCAATAATGAATTAATTTTCTCTACGTCATGTAGCTAGCAGAAAGGAGGACTAGAACTCCAATTCTAGAATATTTTAGCTTTGGGGGCTATTTTTTGTAGTTTTGTTTGTTTCTTTGTTTCTTTGTTTATTTTTTTTTTTTTGTTATAGAGGCTGTGCTGTATCCTAATCTGACCTCACACTCACCATTCAGCCAAGACTAGTCTTGATCTCCTGATCCTCTTGCCTCTACTTCCCAAGTGCTGGAATTATAGTCATGAGTCACTGCATCAGATCTTAGGATTTTTAACTATTTTTTAAATGGCTTAGAAGCATATAGCTCTCTATGTTTTACTGGTCTAGACGCATCAGAGGGTCAAAACTCTTGTCTTCTGTATGCAGTTAATTGTCCTGGTTGGGTTCTTGTTTTCTGGGTTTTGTTTGCTTGCTGGCTCCCCCCCCCCCTTTCCCTAATTTCCTGCATTATTGGATATAGCTCTCTTCTGTTATGTTCTGTCACTATTTCTTCTCATTTGAAACACTCCTTCCCAGAATGAGGGTTATTAAAAATCAGGAATTAAAACTAAAAGGCCCAAAAAATAAAGGAAAACAGTAAGGTTTGGGAAATCCAGCTCAAAAGGTTCAGGAAACCAGGGAAACACACAAGGCTCAGGAAGCTCCTGAAGCTAAACCCCTCCCCAAGGTGATACAAGTGATTACATATGTACTAGGGAGAGGAGATTCTCCCACCAGTCAAAGTGTCTGCAAGTCATGCAGGAAGCTCCAGGGATGCAACTTTTGTCAATTATCATCTACTTTAGGATGGGCTTTTCAATGGTGCAGCTGTCTTTGAGTCACCCACCCATGCTCTTGTAAGTAACTATGCATCCAGCATCCATAGTCCCATAAGCACCTCCAATAAACTCACTGTTCACTAAGCTGGACTCAGGTGAAATAATTTCTTTGGCCCATCAATAATGACCTATTAGAAGTAAACAGTCACACAAGCTTTTCTATGTGATCCTTTGTGTTTATTTATTCTGTTTTAGATTTTTTGACTTATTTTTAATTAGGTGTATGGGAGTATTATGTGTACAGGGCATAGGGATGGTGTGTGTGTGTGTGTGTGTGTGTGTGTGTGTGTGTGTGTGTGTACCCACAGAGCCAGAACAGGACAGCAGATTCCCTGGAGCTAGAGTTACAGGCAATTGTGAGGCATCTGACATGGGTACAGAAAATCAAACTCAGGGCTTCTGCAAGAGCAGAAAATGATCTTAACTACTGAGCAGTCTCTTCAGCTGCTACTTCATCCTTTAGTGCCATCAGCAGCCTGCTTCTTGTTCTTCTTTCTCTACTGCTCTCTATTCAATCAATAGTGATGAAGCAGGCAAGCGTAGAAGACAGTTTAGTCCCTTGGGGCCCTATTTGGTTTTGGGTTATGCACATGGTCCTCTTGCAATAATGCACTGCACAGTCTAGTTCTTTCACCTGCACACACTAAATACACACACACCCTACACCCAGACAGTTTATCTAGCAACCCAAGAAACTCCTCAACTCCCCACCTGCCTTGGGCTATGTGCACTCTTGTCTCTGAATGACAGATGAATGGAAAGAAACTGTGGTATATATACACGATGAAATGTTATTCAGCCTGTCATGAAGAATCAAGTCATGAAATTTGCAGGGAAATGGATCGATCTGGAAAGTATACTATTATGTGTTGTGACCCAACTCAGAAAGGCAGAAACTTCATGTTCTCCCTCATAGGCAAGGCTTAGTCTACAACACACATGTGTATATATGGAAACAGGTGTGAGTCAAGGTAACATCTAAACATCTAGAAAGGAGCCCAAGAGAGGGCAATATTAGGTAATAAGGAAGGATGGAGAGTGGACAAAAGGTACAGGGGACATAGGGGAGGAAAAGAATCTGGGGAACCACAATGGAGAAGCAGGGGGAGCAGGATATGGGGTGCCGTGGTATGTCTTTCTGTGTGCTGTGAATATGTGTTGCTCTGATTGGTTGATAAATAAAGCTGCATTTATTTATCTATACCTATGGCAGGGCAGGATGGAGGCAGGTGGGAAAATCCAAGAGAGATAGTGAAACGAGAAAGGAGAGGAGGAGTCAAGAGACATCAGCCTGCTGTCCAGGCAGCAGCATGTAATGGCACACAGGTAAAGCCACAGAACACGTGGCAATGTATAGACTAATGGAGATGGGCTGAGTTTAGTTACAAGAGCTAGCTGGCAAGAAAATTGAGCCATAGGCCATGGCCATGCAGTTCGTGATTGATATAAACCTCTGTGTGTTTATTTGGGTCTAAGTGGCTGCAGAACCGAGCAGGACACAGAAAAACTTCCAGCTACAATGGAGGAAATGGAAAAAGGAAATTCACAAAAACATACTTGGAAAATGTTGTAATGGTGTCTAACCCATTATATGCTGGTTTTTAAAATTTAAGTAATTTTTTTACAAAAGAATTTCTACCCTCACACTTCTCCAAGCCATAGGGTGAATCTCTTGGTTAAATCTCTTATAAATCTTGGTGCTATCTTTCCCTAAAGACAAGCCTTCCCCTCCAGACTTCAGCCTTCAAATTCATCTTGCTTCCAGTCCTGCTCTGAAGCCCCTCGCCACCACATCCCTTAGTAACTGCTTTCTGACTGTGGACCAACACCCTGTCTCTCGGAGTTGATTATAGCCCCTTCTCCATCTTCAGTAGGTGCTTCCTGCCATGATGTCCCCAGGGCCTAGATGTTGGCCTCTTTTCCCACCTTCCAGGACTAGACCCTGACCTTCTTTACACTTTGATAGGACCCAGTAACTGGTTCTGCTGACCTCATACATCAGACCAAAGGCACTGTGGCTCCCAAAAAAAAGAACCTCTGGGATATGACAGTAGGGTCCCTGTACAAGCATCTGAGTTGGGGTTCTCTCTAACGTCTCAGATCATATCAAAGGCATGGATCCTGGACTCTGTGTTGAACACAGCCTGGGAGAGTTCTGTGGTAGTTTGAATGAGAAAGGTTCCCAATAGATTCATGCATTTGACCACTTGCTCCCTACCTACCCAGCAGCACTATTTGAGGAGGTTATGGAACCTTTAGGAGGTGGATCGATCCTTGCTGGAAGAAGCACATAACTTGGGGAAGACTTTAAGGGTCTAGAGCCTTACCCAACTTCCTAGTTTCTCTCCCCCTCTCTGCTTCCCATATGCATGTAACATGTGATCTCCCTGCTTTCTGTTCTTCCTGCTATGCCTTCCCCACCATTTTGAACTCTCCCCCTCTGAAACTGTAAGCTAAAGTAAACCATGCCTTCCTTAAATTGCTTTTAGTCCTGACATTGTATCACAGCAACAGAAAAGTAATTAATACATGGATCCAAACTGGCCTTTCTTCCTCTGCTTATAAACAACTGATCTGAGTCTGATTCCACTGCCCTCCTTTCTCAAAGCTTTACTTTTGTTCCTGTATCTAGAAGCCCAGAATTGGCTGGAGTCTTAAGTTCGACTCTGTCTCATTCTCTTCTTTGTCAGTCAACATCTGGTATCACGCTGTCCAGTAACCGGGGAACCGGGAAGCTGGTGGGCAACAGGGAAATGGAGGGTGGAGATGCAAGCCTGTTCCCACTCTTGCAAATTCCAAGCCAGAAGTTAGAAGGCAAGTGCATATGAGCTGATGGTATATAGGAAACATATGTTTTCAGTTCTATCCTTGCAAGAGAGAGAGAATAGGGGTGAAACAGAAGCTGCAGCTGGTAGTGGAGATTGGACTTCAAATCTAGGCCCTCCTCTTCCCAGTTCCTGCCTAAAACACTGGGAAATGCTACCTGTCCTGATGAGGACTTTATGTAAACATCATTCAGACTTTTGCAGGAAGATGGGTTATGGAGCAGGGAACAGGGGCCCTGGAGACTAACCAAGAAATTCACAGAAAATCCAAGTACTAGATGGAAGAGATGAGGCTGGGATAAAAGCAATAAAATAGAGAGAGAAAAAAAAGGTAAATGGGCTGAGGAAAGAATTAAGATCTGGGAGAAATCAAGGCTCCATACTACATTTCCAAGTGGAGTGACTAAGAAGATGCCTTTCTTATGAGAACAGGATGGGAAACCCAGGACCCCAGAACTTGCTCTTCTGTAACCTCAGAGACCCTGTCAACTCTGCAGCCATATACTAGGGAAAGCCTAGCACACAGATGCCAAGGTTAGCCTGTGCTAGCAGGTCCATGCCAAGAACCACAAAGTTCCATTTTATTTAAAACACAGGCCTTGGCAGAATTCCCTACCTAGACAGAGACAAGCCCATGACTTCATCTCACGGAGCTGCAGTGCAAACCTCTGGTTTTGGGTTCCTATTAGCAAGACCTCATGGCTGACCATGCAGCTCGTCTATCGGTTACGCCTCCTCCCAGAGGCCCTCGGAGCAGGCAGCAGAGGCCAGAACCCCAGTAGGCATATAGGTAATTCTCATGAGGGAACAAGACCCCCAAGAAATTGTGTTTATGCATAGGGGCCCTTATTGTTTTACATTTTTTAATTAAAGGCAGCTTTTTTATTCTATCCAGCCCTTCAAAAAAATCTATTGGGGGAACTGTAATTTGACTTCCCATCTCCCCATTTAATGCTCCCCTAGTGCCCATAAAAAGCTCTGGAGTTTCAGTTCATGATTTGAATCTTTACAGATAATTAGCTGGCAGAATGACTCCGGGAGGGGAGCAGGTATATATATTTTCACAACTTGGTGGGGAGTGGGTGGGAAAACCGTGGGAGAAGCATCCCCAGGCTGTCTTGGCTCATCTCCGTTCCAGAAACGTAAACATGCAATTCATTGAAAGACACATTCATTTTGGTTCTTTAATTGATGCCATAAAAAGTACATTTTCCTCCTCTCTGAAGCGGCTTATTAAAAAGCCACTTGGCTTCCCCACCTTCAGCTACCACCCCCGCCATCCTTAGTCATTTCACTCAGCCTGCTCCCCCAACACCTTGGCCAGTCTCCACAGGCGAGCCTCAGTTTCCCTCCTAAGGATGAGCAGGTCGCTTGCGTTCTTTCCTCCCCTGCCTTCATTTCCTCCTCCCTCAACTCCTCGAAGTTCACCCGCTCCTCTTTTCTCCTTTTCCCCCATTTTCTTTCCTTTTCAACATCATTTATCATCACTGTAAGCTGGCGGCCTTCTACATGGGTCACAAGCTGTGTAATGAGAGGTGCCTTGTAACAACCTGGGGGGGGGGGAAATTCACTTACACACTCATGGAGACATCTGTGTGCTCACCCATATCCCCCTCACACCCTTGGACCACTAAAGAACTATAAGCTTCCAGAAGTTAAAAAGATTTATTCAAAAAGCCGGGCAGTGGTGGCACACGCCTTTAATCCCAACACTTGGGAGGCAGAGGCAGTCGGATCTCAGTGAGTTCAAGGCCAGCCTGGCCTACAAAGTGAGTTCCAGGACAGCCAGAGTGGTTACACAGAGAAACCCGGTCTCGGAAAAAAAAAAAAAAGAAATTATTCAAATTGTGTTCTCACACTTCTAATCCCCCTTTGTGCATAATCACGGGCACAAAATGTGTGTATGTTAAACAATTCAGTGAATGGACGGGTTATCTTATAAAAGAAGGCTCTCATAATATAGGCGGGAGAGTGGACTTGGGGCTTGCTCTACACAGAATCTGTCCCTCCAAAATTTGTGTGGTAAAACCCGATTCCCAACATGGTGGTGTTTGGATGGGGGAACCTCTGGGAGATGATTTGGTCACAAGTACAAGTCACTCCAGAGAGCTCCTTCGTCCCTTCCACCAAGTGAGGATGGAGAGAGGCGACTCGATCCCCAGTCTGGTGGCACTTTGAACTTAAACTTCAAGCTTCTAAAACTGTGGGAAGTAAATTTCTGTTGTTGATTAGCTATCCGGTCAATAGCATTGTGAGCTAGCCCAGGTGAACCTGAAGCTGAGTTACTCTGTATAAGCGAGCTGCTGCGTGTCTCTGGGTTCCTACGCCTGGGCAGAAGGTCCCTGAATACCCCAGTCCTATCACCAGCCACTCTCCTTCCACACTGGAATCCTGGGAAGCTCGTGCAGTTCTTTCAACCAACTTATTTCTAAAATGGAAGATGCTTGCTCTCTCCCGATCCAATCCATGTTGCCGACTCAGGACAGAATTAGGTGGAAAAACCCTTCCCTCGGCATTAAACATCTGGTATTAACCAGGTGTGACTGCACACGCCTTTAGTCCCAGTACTCAGGAAGCAGAGGGAAGCAGATCTCTGGGAGTTTGAGGCCAGCCTGGTCTACACAGCAAGTTCCTGGCCAGCTGCCACTACAAAATGAGACCTTCTCTCAAAATAAAATAAAATAAAATAAAATAAAATAAAATAAAATAAAATAAAATAAAAATAAATAAAACAAACAAAAATAACAACAACAACAAAAAAAAACCTGTCTTGTATTAGTCTTTCACTGAGAGGCTAAAACAATGGTTTGGTGGTTAAGAGTGCTTGTTACTCTTACACAGGACCCTGAGTTCAGTTCCTAGCATTCATGTCAGGTGACTCATAACTATAGTGATATTTTGTTTGTGCTCTAACAAATAAAGCTGGCCTGGAGATCAGAGTGCGGAGCTAGCCACTAGTTAACCATAGAGGCCAGGCATAGCGGCACATGCCTTTAATCTCAGCACTAGGGAGGAGGAGACAGGAAATGATAAGGCTGGGTGGAGAGAGGAATATAAGGTGGGCGGAAACAGGAGCTCGGCCCCCTTTACAGTCTGAGGACTCGGCAGTGGTAAGAGGTCTCTCTAGTGGCTGGTTCCTTTACTTCTTTGGTCTGATTCTGGTTTTTATTATTAAGACCAATTAGAATTCATGTTACACATAACTTCCTACAACTCCAGCTCTGCAGTATCAGATACCCTCTTCTGGACTCCCCAGTATGTGCACATACTCACATGAAGCACACACAGACACATATAAATAAAATAAATCTTTAATCTCTCCATGACTGAGGCTTTCCACTCACCTCTCTGGAAGTGGTTTCTCTTTTCCTTTACTATATCCTTTCTTTAGGATTCAACATTGGTACAGGAGCCCCTGACCCTGACTTAGAGATGTTTTGACCCTCCTGCGGCATCCCATTCTGAATCATCTCTCTTCACCAAGACAAAATATTCAGAACACACTGAAAAGTGAAAGCATGAGGCTCCTTTTCAAAAATTATCAAGAACAATGAAACATTCAAAAACCAGGTGCAAGACCTTGTATTACTATATTGGTTAGACTCAACCTGTGTCTCTGGATGGGCAGATCCTACATTCTCCCATACTGAAGGGATGGTCTGTCTTCAGAAGGCATTTTATCCATGGAATTAAGGAATAGTCCTAGGATTCACCTTCTCTGAGGGAGTTCATCAGCTTCATAGTAAACAGTTCTTGCCTTCTATTCCCATTAAATCTATATTCGCTATTTTTCTCATTGCTATGAAAAATAGAAAGCAACTTAATGAGGGAAGGGTTTATTTTAGCCTACAACCCATCATGGCGAAGAAGGCGTGAAAACGGAGGCTTTCAGGTGCCTGGTCACATTGCATCCACAGTCAGAAAACAGAGAGAGATGGATAGCAGTGCTCAGCTGCCTTTCTTCTTTGTATGCAACCCAGGATTCACAGCCCACAGAGTAAGGCCACCCACATTTGAGTTGGTCTTTCCACCTCAATTAACCTAATCTGTGTTCATCACTCACAGACATGTCCAGAGATTTGTCTCCAATGATTTTAGATCTTCTCAAGTTGGCAATCGATTATATATATATATATATATATATATATATATATATATATATATATATATATATATTACATGGTTGATTTGAAATAGTATCCAACATGGCCTCTGTCTTCAGATGAAAATCTCCAAGAAAGTTGGTAGAGAGGCCTCTCAGGGAATGAGTCATCACCCACTCTTTCCCACAATGATGGCCAGCTTTCTCAGCTTTCTGTGTAGAGATTTATACACATTCTTTCTCAGCCCATAGAGCATCTTGAGAAGGATTTGACTTCAGTACTTGGGAGCGAGATCATTTCATCCTCATGAAATCTTCCAAACTAAACCCTGTTCCTAAAACTGGGTCTGCTTCTTATTGGCAGACATTGTCCCGAGCCTCAGGGGCAAAATTAGTCACATAGAAAACAACTATTAACTTCCTGAAGTTTCAAACCAGCTGTGGGAATTAGAACAACTGGAAAAGGTAGGGGGGGGGCGGGGAGCACATCTTACAACCCTCCAACTACAGTAATTTCAAGAGGACATCAATCATGGAGAAAACACTATTGTTAACCCAGGACAACATTCATGTCTCCAGTGGGGTGGAATTCCAAATTCCACCAAGGAGAGGTTGTTAGGGAAAATTATAGAAAGTTCTGGGATTGGGGATGCATGTTAACATCACCCAGGGAATTACAAAAACTGAAACAAAACCAAAATGGAGCCCCAGGCAATCCAACAAAGAGTTTTGTCCCATAAGTTTAAAAGTTTTACGTGGTAAATTCCTGGAATGTGAAATATATATATATATAGAAAAGTGTCATAAATCTCCCAAAGCCCCCATGTACCTCATCCAATTTCAGGAATTAACGACACAGGACCAACTTCACTTCAACCTCTGCCTCTACTCCTCCCTCTTCCTCCCCCTCCCAAGAAATAATTGTTTGAAACCAAAACAAGATATCAGGTTTGTCTCATTCAGAAATTGTCTCTAGAAGATGAACACTCATCCTTGGAGAGTCTTCCCTGAGACCATTCTTGATTATATATTTCTCATTCATTCATTTATTTATATTGCCCTACCATGGCAATGGTGTGTGATATACTGGACCTCTTTCTAAATTGATCCCAATATTTGCTCTTATATATAAACCTATGATAGGTGACCTCCTATTACTTTCCTTATTTCCAGATATGATTGATACTGATTTTCAACATTACAGGATCTAGACTTACTTAGGAGAAAAAAATGTCCGGATGTGTCTGTGATTGGAGGGGGGGGCATCTAGATTAGGTTAATGGAGGTGGGAGGCCCTATTTTAAATGTTGGCACCACCATCAAGAACTGAATAAAAAAAGAGAACGTGACCTAAGCACCAACATTCAGCTCTCTCTGCTTCCTGACTCTGTATACAAAGCAACCAGCTGCCTCACGCTCCTGCTGCCGTGCCTTCCCCATCATGATGGACTGTGCATCCGCAGACTGTGAGCCTCAGTGAGCCCTTCCTTCGTCAGGAATTCTGTCACAGCAGCAAGATGAGTAACTAAGACATCAAGGCAACAATGGTGATCTCAACTGTTAACTTCATTAGATCGAAAGACATTTGGAAAATTCGTGAACCACACCTATGAGTGTCTAGGATGATGTTCCCAGAAACCATTATTATTAGGGTCCTGGTCTAATCAATGAATTAATCTCTTGGTGTGCTTATAATATGACAACGTTATTGCAAGGTGAGAGAAAAGAGGAGGTGGAGCCTAGTTGAAAGAAGTAGAACATTGAGGGTGTAGCCTTGGGGGCTGCATCTATTCCTTGTCTTTTGTAGAATATTATCTTAAGATGTGTCACATTTGTTTGTGCTATGGAACATTTGTTTAATGATGCAAAAAATGTGCTGCATCATTTTATGTTGCATATGTTTAACTCTGTGAAGCTGTGTTACTGTGCCTGTGTAAAACACCTGATGGTCTAATAAAGAACTGAATGGCCAATAGTGAGGCAGGAGAATGGGTAGGCAGGGCTAGCAGGCAGAGAGAATAAATAGAAGGAAAAATCTTGGAGGAAAAGAAGAAGAAAGAGCCAAGCAGCAATGGTGCACACCCTTAATCCCAGCACTTGGAAGGCAGAGCCAGACGGATCTCTGTGAGTTTGAGACCAGCCTGGTCTACAGAGCAAGATCCAGGACAGGCACCAAAACTACATGGAGAAACCCTGTCTCAAAAAAAACAAAAAAGAAGAAGGAGAAGGAGAAGAGGAGGAGGAGTATGCTAGGGTCTAGCCACCCAGCTACACAGCCAACTTACTCCATGGAGTAAGAGTAAAAGTAAGATATATAGAAGTAAGAAAAGGAAGAATCTGAGAGGCAAAAGATGGATGGGATAACTTAAAGTTAAGAAAAGCTGGCAAGAAATAAGCCAAGCTAAAGCTAGGCATTTATAAGTAAGAATAAGTCTCATTGTGTGATTTATTTGGGAGCTGGGTGGTGTGCCCCTCAAAAGACCAAAGAGCAAAACCAACCAACACTTGTCCTTTTCTCTTTCATTTTCTCTGCTCCAAGTCCTCCAAGAAGTGGCAAAGAGCCCCCACCATACACTGTTGCCAGCCACAGCAGCTCAAGTGCCTGGTGCCAAGCAACTCTCGGAAACCATTAGCCAAAGCAAATGCTTCTTCCCCTTAAGGTGTACCTTCCAAGCGTTCATTCACAGCATGAAGAAGAGTAAGACGAACACAGAGATTCTGTAATAAATCTAGTGTGCAATTAAAGTTCAGATCTTTTTGTGATGGTAATGATGGTGGTGGTGGTGATGCATGAGTGTGAATGTGTGTGTGTGTGTGTGTGTGTGTGTGTGTGTGTGTGTGTATGCATGTGTAGCTCTATGTGTGCATGGGGGGGGGGCTGTGTCGCTATGTGTGGCTGTGTGGCTGTCGGTACATGAGTATGTGTGTGCAAGCCAGAGGATAACCTCAGCTGTGGTTTCTCAGGAGCTGTCTACCTTGTTTTTTGAGACAAGGTCTCTCACTGGCCTGGAGCCCACCAAGTAGGCTGGACTAACTAGATGGCAAGCCCCAGGGATCCACATATCTGAGTCTCCTCCATGCTGAGATTACGAGGATACACAGCAATACCTAGCTGGTTTTGTTTGCCAGTTTTTACATGGATTCTGGGGATGGAACTCAGGTCTTCATGCTTGTGTGGCTAGCACTTCACTGGCTAAACCGTGTCCCAAGTCCAAGGTGGAGAATTCTTGATTCAGAAATCCAGTTGTTAAAAAGACTAAATTTGAATCCCAGCTCTATCCTTAGCTTTTCCTCATAAAATCTGAATATTAATTGTTTCTACCTTGGGGGACTACAGAGATGGATCAGTAGTTAAGAGTGACTGCTTTAAGAGGACCCAAGTTTGGATCTATGTGTTCCTAACCCTCATGTCAAGTGGCTGACCACAACAACCTCAAACTCCAGCTCCAGGGGACGTAATGCCCTCTTCTGAACTCTGAGGACACTCACACGCACATACCCACATGCACAGATACCCCTGCTTTTTTTTTAAATAAATGAATATTCTAATAATAGTTGCTACCTCATGGGTTTCTTGGTAGGGCTGAACAAGTTGATACATGTTAGTGTTTAAATCAGGTCTGAGCACATTTTACGAGGTATGGCTATTGTCGTGGTTACAACTCTCCAAACTTCTGATGTAGTTGCCTGTTTTGTATTCTCAGCTGTCCTTACTGCCTCAGGATGCTGGCCCAACCAAAAAAAATGCATTATTATAGTGAAATCGCTTAAAATAGCTATAAGCTCTGAAAATTTGGGTGGGGGGACGGATTTTTTTTAAGGAAGCAGAGTTGAAACCTATTAAAATAGATAGTTTCTCTTTCCATTTTCATGTGTATTTGTGGAGTGTGAATGTGTACATACATGTTTGCATGACTGTAGCATCAATCACATGCACGGAAGGAAGTGCATGAGCACATGAATGTACATGCACGTGGAGACCAGTGGCTTGTGCTGGCAATCATCTTTGATTGCTTTTCCACCTTATTAATTGAGTCGGGGTCTCTCAGTCAAACCCAGAGCTCCCTAAAGTGACTCATCTCTCTAGTCAGCTTGCACTGAGGATCCAGTGTCCATCTTCTGAGGCTGGAATCACAGCCGGCCACCATACCCACCCAGCATTTGTATGGGTGCTGTGGATCCCAACACAGGTTCTCACAAAGCTCTCAGCAAGTGATTTAGCCACTGAGGAATCTCCCTAAAATACATATGAAGACAAACTTTGAACATAAAGAGTTAAGGGAAATAGGGGTGCTCCAGAAGAAAGTAAAACATGCCTGAGAGCATGGGTGTGGGCTTCTCTGAGACAGAGTTGTCAAGAATTTTATGACATTTATTTACTTAGTTGTGGGTGCATGCCCACTCGATTACAGCGTGTGTGTGTGTGTGTGTGTGTGTGTGTGTGTGTGTGTGTGTGTGTGTGTGTGATAGGACAACTTACAAGGGTCAATGCTCTCCTTTTGTCACCTGGGTCCTGAAGATCAAACTCAAGTTGTTGGGTCTGTCAGCAAAGGGTCTTCACCCTCTGTGAGTTTTATTTTTATCACCATAAGAACAGTGTCCCTTCAGAGCAAACAACTATTATTAAGATGGTGAGCTCCATCTTGACGGCATCTGTATCATCTTCTCAGAGGTGACCAAATTGGTTAGACAACCTGTCAATTGGCTTGAGCCACTAATTTAATTGATTTTTTTTTCTACTAAATTGACAGACTGAGTACATGTATGAAATTGACTGGCTGTTTTGATATCACTTAGACCCAGCTGAGTGGAGCTAACCATGAAGGGGAAGTAATTGTTATTGACATGGTAGCGATGACCAAAGACACTCATAGCTTGGACTGCCAGAGGAGCACTGAAGTATTTATTCATAAAACTGGCTCCCACCTCACCAAGCTGAGATTCAGGTAACTGACCCATCCCAGTCCACTACACTGTATTATCAGGGTAGCTGATATAAATGGAAGATTGGGAAAGCATCTTTGAAAAGATTCATCAATACATATATAAATTATGTTTGCATTTTACTTTTTTTTATTTGTGTGGCGGGTGACGCACATGTCACACTATGTGGAGGTAATAGGACTACTTATGGAAGTTGGCTCTCTTCTTCCGCCCTGGGGAGCTGGGAATTAAAAACTCAGGTCACGAGGTCATCAGCAAGCACCTTTACCCTCTGAGCTGTCTCATGGGCCCTTCATATAAAATGCTGGTGTCACTCCATGAGCTCAATTCTGAATATATGGACACTTCCAAAAAGTCTGGAGACTCCACACACTCTTTGTAGTGGTTGAATATATAGGGCTTTAACTTTATGAAACAAAAGAAGATCTACAATGTTATGAGTCAGGATGGAGACGCGCACACGCACACACACACACACACACACACACACACACACACACACACACTACAATTTGAAGTGTATAGTACACTTGCAGAGGATCTGAGTTTGGTTCCCAGGACTCACACCAGGTGGTTCATAACAGCCAGTAATTTCAGCTCCATATCTGGCTTCCACTTGTACTGTATGTATGTGGCATGTACACACACACACACACACACACACACACACACACACACACACACAAATAAATCTTTAAAAACCAAAGTAAAAATGGAATTGATGACTTTTAACATAAGAGATTTACATTAGAATATCTGAGTGGGTCTAATTTAATCCTAAATTTCCTGAATAGAAAATGATGGGAGGATTTATTTGGCTACTAAAGAAGAAAAGAAAAGATGTTGGAGGTGATATGGAGAAGGGGTCATGAGTCAGCCCATGTAAGCGAACTCCAAACAATTGGAACAACAAGGAAAAGAATTATCATTCCTTTAAGAGAATAAATTTAAGTCACCAAATCTATGGTGATATTTGGAGCAAATGTTGGGAGGTGAATACACTTCCCACCAGTGACAGTTAGGGATCATTCATGGTGGAAACATGTCAGACAATAATAACAGCCCCAATGGTTGGAATGAGAAGAGGCTGGAACTTCTGTTTCTGCTCTGAGCAGAAAAGTTCTGTTTATAAATCTGGATTCCATTTGACGCTTCATGGGGAAAGGTGTCCTTCTAAAATAGGGAAGAGAGAAACCGGAAACAGAGATAGTTGGCATTCTTGTATCTAATCCACTGAAGACACTAAGAGCATTGCACAGACTGGTACCTGGGACAGAGGAAACATAATAAACGTAGTGGTGGTAGATGTGATAATGGTGACTGTCATCTACTCAGACTCCACGCTATCATCAAGAAACTATGCCCGTTGTAGATGGGTGTCTTGCCCAATGTTATCCAGCTCCTACAAGAACAGGGTTGGATCCATATCTTTGTAATCCTAGTCTCTATTACAATCCAAATGGTAAATGAGATCATCTGGCAGTCTTACTGAATACATTTGTTGCATAAAAGCTCTTCTTGGAGCTGTGGATGAAGCGTGTACAGCTCAGACATGAAGCCCAGATTTCAGAACCTCAGCACTAACATCAACACTGAGCATGAAGGGAGCCTGCAGTGCCGGGGCTCAGGAGGTAGAGGCAAGGGATCCCTCAGGCTAGCTGGATGTCTGGACTAGCCGAAGGTCTCTCCAGGTTCACTGAGAAACCTTGACTCAGTAAATTAAGTAGGGAGTGAGCAAGGAATGATAACCGATGTCAGTCTTGGGCACATATACACACAAACACAAATATATACACACACATACCAAATATTTAAAATAAACAAAAGCTATTCTTTTTTTAACATTTTGTTTATTGTGTGTGTCCAAGCACAAGGAAGTCTGAAGGCAACTTGTAGGAGTTGGTTCTCTCCTTCCAGCCTGTGTGTCCTGGGGATTAAACTCGGGTCCTTGGGCTGGGCAGCAGGTGCCTTAACCCACTGAGCCATCACTCAGGCCTCCAAAATGCTAGTCTTATGGTGTGCCCTTTACTACAATGACATCATTAGGTGTCGATGAGTCCATTCCAGACCATGTCAGGGGCTCTGTATGTCTTCGTGTTCTTGCTGGGCCTCAGTGTCAACAGGGGCCCTTACACCAGACAAGATGGCTGCTTCATGTCCTTTCTGCACCCAACAGATAGGGGGTGGGTGTTGTTCTGACTGTAGATCAGACTGTTGTAGAGGTAGGTGGGTAGAGCAGGTGATGGAGCAGGGTCAGTGTGATAATGACAGGAGTAGCTGTCAACTCGTTAAGGGTGCCTGCTGTCAACATCAGGCCACATCAGGTCCAGCCATCTGTCACCTGAGAACCACAGCTGCCTGCTGAGTCTTCTTTCCAGCAGCAGAAACAGCGAAGCTGGCAAAGTTGGCATGTTCCCCCAGCACTGAGCACCACTTGTCTTACAGCTCACTTGCTTGGATGTCCCAGGGAGGAGGTATCTTGCGGGTAGCCCAGGCTGGCCTTGAACTCACAGAGATCCGCCTGGCTCTGCCTCCCGAGTGCTGGGATTAAAGGCGTGCACCACCACCGCCCGGCTGGACTTCATTTTTAAAACTCATTTTGCGTGTGTGTGTGTGTGTGTGTGTGTGTGTGTGTGTGTGTGTGTGTGTGTTTGTACATGTGTGTGCAGGTGCAGTTGCACATACGTATGTATGTGTGGAACCAGAAATCAACCTCTAATATCATTCTTCAGGAGCAATCCACCTTCATTTTTGAGACGTTCAATAATTAGGCCAGTGAGTCCTAGGGATCCGTCTGTTTCCACTTCCCAGTATTGGGATTACAGACGTATGCTACCACACTTGGCATTTTATGTGGGTGCTGGGGGTTGAGGCTGGATCCTTGTGTTTGGATGGTCAGCGCTTTCCTGACTGGGTCATCTCCACAGCCCCAGGAGCAGGAGTTTCAGCCCAGACAATACGCTTCTGTGCTATGCTGTAAGAGACTGGGAGGAAGAAGTCATGGTCTCTGGTGAGGTATTTTCCTGTGTCTTCCATTCCCTGGAGCTCTTGCTGTCTTTACCTGGTCAACAGGCTGCCCTCTTAACTCAGTAAAGCTCCACACCCGGTCTTTCAGGATCGTTGAATATTGAGTCCTTCCTAACTATACCAAAGACACATTCTGTTCTTTCTGCCTCTCAGGTTCCTCAAATATCATTCTTGAAGGAAAGGAGTAGACATTCACATCTCCCCACACGAAGGAATTTTATCAACACACAAAGATTAACAAAGCATCAATCAATGCAGGAGACAAAAGATACCATTACTGTCTAAGCTAAGGGACAGTGGCCCAAAACTGTAGACAAGGCTCCTGGTAAACAGACTCCAGGTCCCATGTGAACTCAGCATCTACATTAAAAATTCACCTAGAACCAACTACCCCAACTGTCATCAGAGAGCCTTCATCCAGTGACTTCTGGAAACAGATGAAGAGATCCACAGCCAAGCACTGAGCTGAGCTCAGGGAATCTTGTTGAAGAGAGGGAGGAAGGATTGTATGAGCCAGGGATGTCAAGGTCATCACAAGGGAGCTCACAGAAACAGCTAACCTGGGTTCACAGGAGCTCACAGAGTCTGGACTGACAGACAGAGAGCCTACATGGGACCAACCTAGGCCCTGCACATATGTGTGATAGTTGCGTAGCTTGATCTACTTGTGGACTCCTAACAGTGAGAGCAGGGCCTGTTCTTAACGCTTTGGCTGACTTTCAGGAGCCTGTTCCTCATACAGGGTTGCCTTGCCCAGCCTTAATGTAAGGGGAGGAGCTTAGTCCTACCTCGACTTGATATGCCATGCTTTGTTGACACCCATGGGAGGCCTGCCCCTTTCTGAACAGAAACAGAGAAGGAATGGATTTGGGGAGGGATGGTGAGGGGAGGGAAGGTGAGGAGGGGGGAGAAACCAGTCGGGATGTAAAATAAATGAATAAATTTAATTAATAAAATAAATGAATACATTTAATTAATAAAATAGATACAAATAATAAAAAAAACTACCTAGAATCAAGACCTTTCCCATCATCTCCACCAGTAACATTCTAACCCAAGCCACCCTTGTTCTTTGAAATATTTCAATTATATAGTAATGTATCTCCTGTCCTCGGTTTCTCCCTCTCCCCACTCTGAGACCTACAGTTTAGTTTCAACACAGTAAGGAAGGAAGAATTTGTTCTGGTTCACGGTTTGATGGTACAGCCCATCCTAGTGAGGAAGTCACGTTGACAGGGACATGAGGCAGCTGACCACATGGTCCCTATAGTCAAGAAGCAGAGACAAAGATGAACGATGGTCTTCACCTGACATCACTCCAGGAGCCTGGCCCATTAAATGCTACTCACATTTAGTATAGGTCTTCTGGCCACAGTTAACCCAGTATATAAACCCCCTCCCAGACAGTATCATGTTGACTTTTCTTTTTTTAATTTCTTTTTTTGGTTTTTCAAGATAGGGTTTCTCCATGTAGCTTTGCACCTTTCCTGGAACTCACTCTGTAGACCAGACTGGCCTTGAACTCACAGAGATCCACCTGCCTCTGCCTCCCGAGTGCTGGGATTAAAGGTGTGCGCCACCACCGCCTGGCAGCCATGTCAACTTTACAGCCAACCTGTGCAGATCTTGTCTGCTGGACATTGGGATCTGAGGACCTGAAAGAGTGGGACAGGCTACAGTCTAATGCTGTAGACAACCTTACTTCAGTTTCAATGAACTTTTATGCATGGTTCTCCATGTCTCACCAAGTGAAGTCCTGAGTTACTATTGATCACCACAGTGGTTAGTTTTTTTGTGTGTGGGAACATGACTAAAGTCATGGGAAGCATAGACATTTACTCAAATATTATTCTGGTGATCTGTCTCTGAAGGTGTTTCTGGATTCAATTAACCTTTGAGTCAGTAGTCTTAAGTAAAGAGAGGCCCTTGGAGATGTCCCTCAAAGTAAAGAGAGGCTCATATATTCGAGACTCGGTCCCCAGTGCAGTGTTCAGAAGCGAGGCTGAGGTGGGCAGTGTAACAAAGGAAACAATTATCAAGGAAGGTTGGTTGAGTCCAGAAAAAAACATGATCGGAAAAACATGTAAATAAATGC
This sequence comes from Peromyscus maniculatus bairdii, assembly GCF_049852395.1. Lineage (NCBI taxonomy): Eukaryota > Metazoa > Chordata > Mammalia > Rodentia > Cricetidae > Peromyscus > Peromyscus maniculatus. Next base: position 24,431,516 of record NC_134874.1, on the reverse strand, counting down.
CAATAAGCACATACTTAATATTGACAAGCTGCCCTTCCCCAGAACTTTCTTGGGACAGACCAATCTTAACACAATTGCCTGGCATGTACTGTAGACTATATCTGGGAAAGCGTAGGAGCAAGGTAGAACGCCATAGACAGATTCAGGGTACACTGACCAGGTTAGGGTTCTATAGGGTTCTATGTTCTGACATCCAACAAGAATAAACATGTCTGCCAGGTGGTGATGGTGGTGGTGGCGGCGGCGGCGGTGGCGGCGGCAGTGCACACCTTTAATCCCAGTACTCGGGAGGCAGAGGCAGGCAGATCTCTGTGAGTTCGAGGCCAGCCTGGACTACAGAGCGAGATCCGGGACAGGCACCAAAACTACACAGAGAAATCCTGTCTCGAAAACAAACAAACAAACAAAAAAATTAAACATGTCTTATAAATTGAATGTAAACACTTGTCACAGTAGGCATGAAATCACATCCAAGAACAATCCAGGGAACAAAGTACACCTGAGGTAAAAGGCCCTCTGCCTTTCTTCCTAAAGTCTCTGCCTCAGTTCCCCAAGGCATGGTTCACCGTGTGTCATTCTTTTGACCTTGTTCCAACAGCACCAAGGTTTGTCTTCTGTGTGATCCTAGACTGTGTCAAGCTGACAATCAATATTAGCCACCACAATTGCACCCCATGTCAACTTGACACCCAAACACATTATTTTAAATTGCAACATTCCGCCCCTGGCCCCCAAAATCTCATTTATATCTCATAACACAAAATACACTCTCTAAAAGTCCCCACTGTCTTTTGTAGTCTCCATGCTGTTCAAAAGCCTAAGATCCAAAAATCTCTTCTGAGACTCATGACCACCTCTGAACCCTAAGCCCCCTTTAACATAAAAAACAAGCAACAATGCTTCCAGTGTGCAGTGGCACAGAGGACCCCTTCACATTCCAAATGTAAGGGACAGAAGAAGAGCAAGGGAAGATCAGACCAAAGCAAGCCATAAAGCCTGCAGGAACCCCCAAATCATGCAGCACCGTGCATGCAAAATCATGCAAAATCCAGCATCTGGGATTCCTGATGGAATCCTCTGGGCTCCAGCAGGCTTAAGTAACCCCTCTGGCTCTGCCACCTACAGCACAGGGCACCCATAGATCCCCTATAATGTATCAGTTCAAATTCCCCTTGTTCACTACTCCCCCATGGTTCCCCACATCTCTCCAAGGGAAATCCTGAGTGACTATTGTTCACCATAGTGCTTAGGTTTTTTTGTGAGAACACGACTAAGGTCATAGGAAGCGTAGACATTTACTCAGATATTATTCTGGTGATCTGTCTCTGAAGGTGTTTCTGGATTCAATTAACCTTTGAGTCAGTAGCCTTAAGTAAAGAGAGTGCCCTTGGAGATGTCCCTCAAAGGCTCATGCGTTAGAGACTCGGTCCCCAGTGCAGTGTTCAGAGGCAAGGCTGAGGTGGGCAAGCATGGGAGATTGTTTATCCTGGAATCCTATTTGATTTTTGTTTTACACACACATACAGAGGGACCGCGACAGACAGACAGACACACGGAAAGATAGACACACAGAAAGACAGACAGAGACAGACAGAGAGAACTCACAGAGAGAACTCACATCATACTTTGCACAATTGCCCCTCTCCAAACAATGGGCCTAGGTACCTCAGAATCCCTTCAACACTCCACCTGCATTGGGCAACCCTCCTCCCATTTCTGAAGAATAGTGTTAAGTTTCCCTGTCTTTAGTAACAATCAAGTTTATACAGTTCCTTGTTATGGAAATTCTGTCACCGGTCCACCAGCCAATTGGAAAGAGCATGGGCCCAAGGGGTGGAGTTTTTTGTTGTTGTTGTTTTGTTTTTGTTTTGTTTTGTTTGTTTGTTTGTTTGTTTGTTTATTGTTTTTCGAGACAGGGTTTCTCTGTGTAGCTTTGCGCCTTTCCTGGGACTCGCTCTGTAGACCAGGCTGGCCTCGAACTCACAGAGATCTGCCTGGCTCTGCCTCCCGAGTGCTGGGATTAAAGGCGTGTGCCACCACCGCCCAGCTAAGGGGTGGAGTTTTTAATTGGGAATGTACATAACCCAAATAGAAGGCGGTGCCTAGAGATGCATGGGTCTCTTGGAAGGAGGATGAATGGAGCAAGCCCCGAGAGCAGGGGTGGCTGGCAACTCGTTTCAGGCACCCCATCCCTTATTGTGATACTTGTACACAGATTTTGCTTGTTAATAAATGGTAAAGTGGTCCTTTGACTTCATCAGTTTCTATTCAAGTGTATTCTCAACATACCTAGTTAATAAGTAGAACTGAACTGGTTTGAGATTCGCACATAGTTTAAAAGCAAATTGACTCCTTCAAGTAAACTTTTAGGGAGAATCCCCTATTTACCATCTTATGCCTATGCGTAATTGGGGGTGCGTGTGATTAAAATCAGATGCATTGTGGGAAGTGATATGTGCAGTGGGAAGAATGAATATATAACTTAATTAAAAATAGGGACATACTCAAACTATGACCCTCAGTAACCAACTCCTTCTCCTCTTGAAACGCAAAGCCTCAAACAGCAGCCCTTGAGGACTCTCAGTCACATGGCCATTGGCAACCTTGACAGTGGATTCCTCTAAAATCTCTACCATCTCGTGCTGTGGGTAAAGTTACGCCGCTTCTTTTACAAATCTGTGTGAGCCCTTCTTTCCAGTTCTTTGGATAAGAGACCAAGAACCTGATAACACGCAATCCCAACCCCAACTAAGAGACAGGGCTTTAGGAAGTTGTTGGCTCATGAAGGTCCTGACCTCACCAATGGACTCCACTAATGCGTTCACAGTTCAACCAACTCCAGAGGGAGGGGCTAAGGAATGTGGGGTCTGGTTGGAGGAAGTGGGTTGCCGCTGTCTCCAGGCCCTTCTTCTATGTCCGCCTCTCTCTACTTTCTGATTGACATAAGGTGAGGCTCTTTAGTCCACTATACATGCTCACTGTCATGACGCTCTGTGTTACCTCAGGCCAAAAGCAACGGGAATACGTCACCTTCCACCGAGCCCCATAAAACCATGAACCAAAATAAATCTTTACCCCTTTAAAATGGTTCTGTCAGTGTGATGGTTTGTCACAGTGACGGAAAGCTGGCTAACTGATGTGGTAGGTCTCATCCAACAAAATGGGACAAAAAGGTCTGGATAATAAAGGATTTCTCCTGCCAGGTTGCATAAACTGGGGCATTAATCTTTTCTTTCCTTCTACCTTGAACTGAAAACATTGGTTATCTGGGAGGTCTTGAGCCTGGCGCTTTTAGAATGAAACCACACACGTCTGCTCTCCTGAGTCTCTTGCTTACCAAGTGCAGATCCAAGGCTTTCACAATCACATGAACCACCAGTTCTAGGTTTTAAGGGTGTGTGTGTGTGTGTGTGTGTGTGTGTGTGTGTGTGTGTGTGTGTTTATGATTATACTTCTGTGTGCATGCTTCTGTGTGTATGTGCATGCTTGCATGTGTGTGAGTATGTTTGTTTGTGTGCATGATTATGTGTGAGTACGTTTGCATGTGTATAAGTGTGTGTGTGTATGGTTATATGTGAGTATGCTTGTGTGTGTGTGTGTGCTGGCATGTGTGTGAGTGTATGTTTGTATGTGTGTTTGCATGTGCTCATACACACACACACACACACGCACACGCACACAAGCATACTCACATATAACCATACACACACACACACACACACACACACACACACACACACACACACACCTGTTCACATGTATGTGTGCTGTTGTTATTCGTCTGCCTCTCTGAAGAATCCTGTCTCATAAACCAACCTACAAGCCCTAGGTGACTCGTGGCTTGTCCCCAATCTCATTGCCCCTCCTACACCCTTATTGCCCCTTTCAATTTTCCCAGAACTTGCTGTGTTCCAGGTCAGGTGGTCTCATCATTATTCCCCAAAGTGAGCTCAGTTAAGCCCCATGTCCTTGGTATCTCCTTGTCACAGAGGCTCACACAAGGGCAGTTAACTTCATACGCTCTTTACCTTCAGTGTCTATGTGGCTCACACCCTTCTCTTCTTCAGGATTTGTTCAACTGATCTATGATGATGATGTCACTTCAAACCAACATAAAAAAAAATAAGCATGCCTATTGATGTAAGTACACATAGGCACACATGTGTCTTTTGATCTTCATCCCGTACAGTACCTCAGTCTCCTGTGTACCATATTTTATTTGTGTGTGTACAGATGCACATGTGTTTGTGAAGGCCAGATACAAATGTCAGGTGTCTTCTTCAATCACTCCCTACCTTACCTACAGAAGTAGGGTTTCCCACCAAACCTGGAACTCACTAGATGCACTACTACATCTAGCCCTGGAAGGGCTTCTTGTTGTTTTAAGATTTGTTTTATTTTTATTTATATGGAAGTGAGTGTGTCTAGATGTATGTGTATCCTGGAAGGTCGGAAGAATGCATCCAATGACCTGGAACTGGAATTACAGGAGGTTGGGAACCTCCCAACATGGATGCTGAGAACCAAACTCTGGTCCTCTGCAATAGGACTAAGACATCTCTCCAGACCTCTATAGTTGTTTTGAAACAAGGTTTTCATGTAGCCAAAGCTGGCCTCAAACTGACTATGTTCTTTAGGATGACCTTGAACTCTTGACCCACCTGCCTATGCCTCTCAAGTGCTGAGATTTCAAGTGTAAGCCTTTATGCCTGGCTCTATAGAATTTATCATGATCTAACATGCTGCATGTTTACTTATCTATCTCTAATGTCTATCTATCTCTTAGAATATCCACTCCTTAAGTGTAGAAACTTTGCCTTGCTTATATCTGCATCCCCAGCTCATAGTCTAGAACCTGATACTTGCTATCTATTGGTCAGTTGAAATAGTGAGTACAAAAGACGTAATCCCAAATTACAAATAGGGAGAGGTATTATAGCTGAGTTGGAATATCAGATGTACAAATAATCACATTTTTTTAATGAAGTTTTGCAGAGTGTTGGCAAAGAATTAAGCAGCCAGGGGCTGGCAAGGTGTCTTAGTGGGTAAAGACATTTCTACCAAGCCTGACAATGTGAGTTTGATCATTAGGACCCACATGGTGGAAGGAGAGAATTGGCTCCTGAAGGTTGTCCTCTGCCTCCAAACACGTGTCATGACATATAACACACCCACACATCTACACAATAAATAAATAAAATGTAAGCATACAGCTTTTTCAAGCATCATTAGTGTTATTTAGCTCTCCTTCATCCCTCTCCCTCTGTATTACCCTTCATCCCCCAACCAAAGTGCCCCCCATTTTCCCCTTTTCACAGCACCTGTGTCCTACTATACCCCTCTTAATATACATAGGTATACATATATCCATGTGTGTCTGTGTGTGGTGTGAGTGTGTGTGTGTGTGTGTGTGTGTGTGTGTGTGTGTGTGTGTGTGTAGTTTAAATAGAGTTATGCTACATGGGATGATCATGTTCACCCCAGGAGCCACAGACTAACAAAATCCCCAGTATCAGGCATGGGAAACCTGCCTTTGAATTGTTGGTCACTGGGTCCAAGAGACTCCCAGAACATCATAGATTATTTCATTGCATTTGGTTGCCTCCCAAACTTAAAAATCAGACCTTACTGATGAAGACATCACACTCTTTGGAAATAGGACTTGGAGTGACTGATCTGGAATTGGCCTGAAAACCTCCTCCCTAAGGACTACTGCTCATAGTATTGGAAATGTTATGCAACCTGCCCAGGGAGAAAAGCCATCAATAGCAGCTGTAAAGCCTGCAAACCACAATAATGACCAGACTGGCAAGATATCCTCAATGATGCACTAGTAGTATTATTATCACAGGGGTAACCAATAGGCATCTAATTGAACTTAAGGCCCACTCAATAGGAGAGAACTCATGTCTGGTACTGTAAACCTAGCCAACTCATCATGGCTAGAGAGGTCATAGACCATAGAGGAGAACCTACTACTACCTTTTTCTTAAACCAATATCATTTCTAACTGCATACTAAATACTTGCTCTTCATCAAAGAAACTTCTTTTTGCAAGCAGCTTCGACAGAGAGCCACAGCGGTCAACATGCAGAGAATAAGTGGACAAGCTTACACAGCTCCAGTGCTGGGAATGTCTTTCTATATGCTGTGAAGGTGTTGCTCTGATTGATTGATAATTAAAACACCGATTGGCCAGTATCCAGGCAGGAAGCATGGTGTAGGTGGGATAAGGAGAGAGGAGAATTCTGGAAACAGGAAGACTGAGTCAGGAGACGCTGCCAGCTGCCAGCTGCCAGCTGCCGCCATGAGAAGCATGATGTAAAGTACCGGTAAGCCATGAGCCATGTGGCAAGGTATAGATTTATAGAAATGGGTTAATTTAAGATATAAGAACAGATAGCAAGAAGCCTGAGCTATTAGGCCAGTTTAAATAATATAAGCGTCTGTGTGTTTATTTTGGTCTGAGTGGCTGCGGGCCCAGGCAGGACTGGAGATAACTCCAGCTACACCCCAGTGGTACATTTACAACACAGCCTTTATGCCTAGGGCTTGAACAACATCATAAAAGAGGGAGCAGAACAGTTTTAATAGCCAGAGGGTCAAGATGCTGGCTATTAGATAGTGTCTTCTAGACAAGACAAGGGTGCTAAATCCATGAAATGTCAACAAGGCAGTTATCTAAACAACATCTGTATGGTGACACCACCAGTCAACATGGCACCTCAAATCAGAGAAATTTCTCAAGGCCCCAGCCCTAGATGAAAAGCTACAAGTAGTCAGTGGCTACTTAAAGGGAGATAATCGGTGTACTCCAGGGATGAGCCCTCTAAAGGTCATCCAATCTCAAGTGGTCAGCCATAAACACATGTTCATATGAGCAACACTAAATGGGCCCAGAAGGCTTTGTGGTGGTGGGAGGGTAAGATGGTAACAATTTTAGAAGTCATGAACTTGAGAGGGAGTTTCAGGGACACAGGAGAAGTTGGAGGAGAGAGAGAGAGAGGTAGGGGTGGAAATGGTGTAAATACAGTACTCATGTATGAAATTCAAAAAAAATTTTGAAAAACAGAAAATCAACCAATCAATGAATAAATAAATCTACAAAAAAATTAGTTAATATATAAACAAATTGAGATTTTAAAATCTTAAAGAATTAATCAAGCTGAGCCTGATGGTGTATGCCTATACTCTTGACACTTGGGAGCCTGAAGCAGGAGCATCATGAGCCAGCCTGAGCTATGTAGTGAGTACCAGGTCAGTCTGGGCTACACAGTAAGGCCCTGTCTCACAAGATATAATTAATTCATTAGCAGCAAGGAATTGAAGACTGTTGCCCTCCAACAGGAGCCTGGTGGACAGTTCCTGCGTACTGCTGATTAAGAGCTGATCTCTACACTTTAACAGCCAGCGGTGCACACGGCATGTTTGACATCCTCATCTATAAATTAAGGAGTCCAGCCTGGATCTGAGCTGGAGGTGAGCTGAATGGGCAGCCTCACACAGAGCCAAGATTTCCCTCAGAAAACAGTTCTGGATCGGCTCCAATGCGGAAATAAATTAGAGATGGAGGCCCCGAAGTTCAATGCCAATGAGAATAGCCGCAATATTTTTAGTTGGAAATAGCCCACCAGGGCCATAAAAATCTCAATGAAGAAATCAAACCTAGAAGGTCTGGGTTTAAGCTTTGTGACATCTCAGCAAAGTCTCCAAGAGAAGCTGGGGATAAAATACTGCCCCAGGTAAGTAAGTGAGTTGTCTGGCTATAAATGGTTGTCAGAAGAAAGAAGTTGAGAAGGCTAAAGTTGGGATGCACATCATGGTCTGAAGAAAGAAGAAGGAAGGTGGGCCTGGCAGCAGAGGCCTGAAAACTCTGCTTCTTCCAAGGCTGAGGCAGGAAGGTGATGAGTTCAAGGCCTTCCTGCACTACAAAGTGAGTTCAAGGCCAGCCTGGGCCACATGGTGAGATTTTTGTCTCAAAACAAAGAGAAAGAATGTTGAGTGTTTAGTCCAGTGGTAGGGTGAATGCTTAGAATCCAATGGTGATCGCTATGGCTGAGCAGCTGATGGGCTGGGGGTGTGACTCAGTGGTAGAGCACCTGCCTAAAATCCCCCAGTGAGGGGCTGGGGGCATGGCTCAATGGTAGAGCACCTGCCTAGATTCACCAATTGAGGGGCTGGGGGTGTGGCTCAGTGGTAGAGCACCTGCTTAAAATCCCCCAGTGAGGGGCTAGGGGTATGGCTGAGTGGTAGAGCACCTGCCCAGAATCCCCTAGTGAGGGCTGCGGTGTGGCTCAGTGGTAGAGCCCCTGCCTAGAATCCCCCAGTGAGGGGTTGGGGTGTGGCTCAGTGGTAGGGATCTTGCTTAGGCTGGGAGACCCTAGGTTCAATCCCTAGTACTGGGGAGGAGTGGGGGAGCCTGAAACTAGAGCTGGCTTTGGCCTCTTCTGGGATAGCAGCCAGGTGGAAAGCTGAGTATCTGCTAATTACCCTGAAATAGAGCTACTAAGTGCCCTCCCCTATTCCACAGCATAACCATAGCAGTCAAATGAGGCCAAGCTTACAGAAATGTCTTAGAGGACCGTCAGCAGTCGCTATGGGTAGAATAACCTCCATGGACCAATGCAGTCTTTATGGGTGGAATAACCTCCATGGACCAATGCAAGGAGTGTTGAATGTGACGTTTCAGGGATATGAGTTAGACAAGGTTCCCAAAACAAACTATTACCTGAGAACTAAGTCTAGTTCACGTCACTCCTATGTCTTGTCCTGCATCCCTCCTGCATGAAGTCAAATTCTTCTTTCTTGCCTGCCTTGTCCATTCTAGCCTTGTATAAACCAATTGCACATCTGTCAAACTGAGCTCAACTGTCAAAAATTCACCTCGTTGACAAACTACTTCTTAAGTGCCTGTTGGCATTTGCAATCTCTTGTCACTGATTACAAAAGTCATACATGTTTGAAATGACATATATTCAATGTCATTCTTCACTGTTTACCTAAAAAAATTAAAATTGATTAAGGATTCATTTAAATGAATCACTATAGTCCCCAAAATGGAACATTTATTGAACTTTGGGTGCCTCTTTATGTGTCAATGTGACCTCATTACTGAAATTACTGATATTGCTATATCAAGAGAGAAGAGTAATAACAGAGAAACATGGGGCTGCAGAGACAGCTCAGTGGTTAAGAATGTGTACTAATCTTGAAGAGGACCCGAGCTCGGTTCTTAGCAGACATGTCAACCAGCTCACAACTGTGTACCAATGTTTCTTCCTCGCTACCATGATAAAATATCCTGACAAAAACAACTGAAGGAGCCAGCCGGTGGTGGCGCACACCTTTAATCCCAGCACTCAGGAGGCAGAGCCAGGCAGATCTCTGTGAGTTCGAGGCTAGCCTGGTCTACAGAGAGAGATCCGGGACAGGCACCAAAACTACACTGAGAAACCCTGTCTTGAAAAAAAAAAAATTTGAAGGACTAAAGGGTTTAGTTTGGCCTGTCATTCCAGTGGTAAGGAAGACCCAACCGCAGTCAGGAAAGTCATGGCCTTGGGAGCAGGAGGCAGGCTGGTCATGCTGCACTCAGGAAGTAGGAAGTGAACAGGAAGTAAAGCCAGGTTATAAGGTCCTCCCTCAGTGACCCGCTTCCTCCAGCAATGCTCTGTCTCCTAAAGGTTCCACAAATTTCCCTGCAAAGCACCAACGGTTTCCCCCAAAAGCTGGAGATCAAGTATTCAAATACATGAGCCTGCAGGGGAACATTTCACACTCAAACTACAACATATGGAGGCTTTTAGCTTGGTTATGCATAGAACATTTTAGTATACCCATAAAACTAATAATAGGAGCTATTTCCAGAGGAAAAAAAAAAGAAATAAGCAATGGATGAGTGGATGGATGGATGGATGGATGGATGGATGGATGGATGGATGGATGGATGGATAGATGGACGGATGGTTGGATGGTTGATTGGATGGTTGGTTGGATGGTTGATTGGATGGTTGATTGGATGGTTGGATGAATAAGAGATAAAATGGGTTTTGATTTTTGTCTCACAGGAATGTATTACCTTAAAAAAACTTAAAATCAGGATCAGGAGAGATGGCTCAGCAGTTAAGAGCACTGGCTGCTTTCCCAGAAACCTGGGTTCAATTCTCAGCTCCCCCATGGTGGTTCACAAACATCTGTAACACCAATTCCAGGGGGATCTGACACCCTCTTCTGGCCTCTGTGGGCACGGTACACATGTGCAAGCAAAGACACCCATGCACATAAATAAAAACAAACTTCAAAAAGACCTTAAAAATCAAAATAAAGACAATACAAAGTACATTAGAAATGACCATTATAGAAATACCAAAATGCAAAAAGCATAGAGATGAAATAAAAAAAAATCCCATAGACTTATAACCAGAACTACGGAACTTTATTACCTTTTGAGAGGTGGAGGTTGAGATAGGGTCTTGCTATATAGCTCAGGCTCTCCCCAAACTCATAATCTTCCTGCCTCAACCTCCCAAAAACTCAGGTTACAGATGTGCACTACTGCACCAATGACAAAATTAGCGTTGTTTTTTGAGACAGGGTCTCATGTAGTTGGGGCTGGCTTGAACTTACTATATACCCAAGGATGACCTTAAATTACTGATCCCTCTGCCTTTTTTTTAACCTCTGGAGTGCTGAGATTACTGGTGTATGCCACCATGCCAGGTTTATAAAGTACTGGGAACCTAATCCTGGGCTCTGTACAAGTTAGGAGCTGAGCCATGACCCCAGCCTGGTGTTCACTGTTAAAACGACTTGATGCATTTCTTTCCAATTGTTTCGCTTCCATTTTTGTAGTAACTAAGATGCCATGGCATACAGATTTTTACACTCTGACATAATATCATAAGCATTTTCCCATTACTGACATGTTAATGAAATAATTGTGTAGTGAATGACTCCAATATGTCTTTAGACATTGATCATTGTCTCTGTTTCTGAATGCATCCTTAAGTCAAATTCATGAAAAGTAGACTTAGTGAATCAAAGCATAGTATTTGACTCTTTTTTTAGTCTTTGATACAGGTTTCCATATTTACTCCCAAATCCCATGTTAGCTTATGTTCCTACCAACTGCATAGAAAGCTGGTAGAGAGATATCTATATACTCATCATATACCAGTATCACATGTTATATATATAATAGGTAATAAGGCCTGGCCTGCACACACACACACACACACACACACACACACACACACACACACATTAATATATACACATATACCCATACATTCATATCTACACATTTACACACATACCATACACACAAATACATATGTACACACCCACCAATATACACATATACCCATACATACACATACATATACATACTCTGGCACTGGTAACAATAGCCAAGACACAGAGTCAACCTGGATGCCCATAATAAGTGAATGGATATGGAAAATGTGATATACGTATGTAGGTAGACACACACACACACTTAAGAAGGCACACTGTTTCATCCACCCATCTAATATTTCACCCATTGACAACTGCCACTCAAATCCCTGTGGTAAGTAAGTAGCACACTCCACCTTAAGGAGACCTATTTTCATGTTCAGCAGCCAATATTTATAAGAATTTATCTTGAGCCAAATACTGCTTTGTGCTTTGCGCGGGTTATATTCCATCAATCTCTCTTCAAAAAGCTTTCAAACATTGTCTTCCCCTAGGACTTCTATATTCCAAGCTGAATAAATACGTTGAACTTTCCTTTTGTGAAATGGCTCCATGACTACTCACTGCTTTGATTCTCTGGGAAGATAGCTGCGGTGTTCATGGTTCCATACTATGTCTTTCCAGAGACGAACCTGCCTGCAAGTCCATTGCCATGGACCTACTTGAGTTCAGTTACACTGCTTCCAAACGGAATGTCAAAAGGTGACTGCAGAACTCCACTCAGACGACTTGCTCTTCTTCTGTGAGTTGAACCTCTTCCTACTTGGAGGTTGTTCCATCACTGGGGTATCCAGAATAATAAGGTGCCTGGAACAGAAACCTCTTGTTTGTTAGCATCGTATCACAGTGACCGAATTCCTGGCAGAAACAGCTTACAGGAGAAAGGATTTGTTTCGGCTCACCGTTACAGTAGTGTCCATCATGGCAGAGCAGGACAGTTCATAGCATGGCAGGTGGGGTGCAGAGAGAAAGGGGGACAGGAAGAGGCTAGGGCAAGACACAGCTCCAAGGGCTTTACAACGACCCACTTCTTCCGAGTTCCCACCTCCCACTTCACAACATCCTTAAAAAACGTCATTGTGTTTTGACTCCACCAAGGGATCGATCCGATGATTATGTCCTTTATAAAGAGTCCTTTATTTGCCTGTATGGTCCAATTGCCCCTGGAAACATCCTCACAGGCATGCCCAACTTCATCCCATAGGTGTCTCTTAATCCAGACAAGGTGACAATCAAGATTAGCCATCATGGCTGCAAGCCTACAGCAGTAATCCACCTGAAGCATGAATGCACAAGAAAGCACTGTTGAGGGGGACTGGGGAGGTTGGCTCGTTCAGGAAAGTGCTTACTACCCATGCAGGAGAACCTGAGTTCACTCTCCAGAACCCACAGAAGAAGCTGGGTATGGTGGTGACACATACTTGTCATTGGGGCACTGAAGGGTCCCTGGAGCTTGAGCCAATCTAGCCAAATTGGTGAATTCCAGGCCAGTAGGAGACTCTGCCTCTAAGAATAAAGTGGACAACTCCTGAGCAATGATGCCTTGCCTGCATACACACACACACACACACACACACACACACACACACACACACACACACACACTAATATACACATATACCCATACATTCACATCTACATACTTACACACACACCATACACACAAACACATGTGCACACACCCACCAATATTCACATATACCCATACATACACATACATATACATACACACACCATAGATACACTTACTTAGTCAACATAAAAGCCCAACATGGAAGATTCTGTTCCCTCCATTTCACAGATGATGTTGCTGAGGCAGAACTAGGCCACACAGTGGGCCAGAGAATGATCCACAACAGCCATGCTTTGGGTCTCAAAGGAGTGCGTTTATTATGTACGCAACAAGAAAGCATCGAAGACTAAAACAGCAGGGGCCGCAGAAAGATAACGGGGTGTCGAGTAGACACTTGCACCATGCAGTTGAACACACAAGGAAGGTCTCATCTTAACATGCCGGAGTTCCTTGGTGAGAGCTCTAGGCAGAGCCGCATCCCCTCGGGTGAGACTTTCAAGTAAAGGAAAACAAACAGCAACAGACGGAGATAAAAATCACGAAGTGGGAAGCTCACAGTATCCAGCAGAAACTTTCATATCAGGATATAACACCAGTGACCTCTGATGGAAACGGGTCACCTTCTAGCTGCCCTGGAGAACACGGTGTTTTAACTCTTGGCCTGTTTTGCTGTTCTCCTCTCTCCCTGTCACAGTCAGGGGCGTCCAGCCTATCTCTAGACACAGGGTCTTAGAGGACACTTTGAGACAAATATGCTCGAGTCTGAAGTTGGGGGTGGGAGGAGGTTGGCAAATCCATTCCCAGAGCCGGCTTCTCAAACAGCTCCAGCAGCACATGTCAGCTTACCAATGTGAAGTACACTACGGAGTTCGAATTCAGGAAGTCTGGCTCCAGTGAGACATTGTCAACTGCTGGCCAAGCCTTACCAAGCCACCGATGCTGACCGAGTGCATGTGTGCCGAGGGTGTTCACACTTCTGCCTTCTCATGATAACTCCAGGGAGTGACGCAGTCGGCTGGACTTTCTCTCTGTAGCTGAACTGGCGGGTTCTCTCTCCCACTGCAGGCACTTTTATACCATGAGATAAATGCTACTAGACTCAGAGATACAAAGTTACCGGTTCAAGATCACACAGGAACTTTATTTGTTTGTTTGGATTTTTGTCTGTCTGTTTGTTTAAGATAGGGTCTCTCTACATAGCCCTGGCTGTCCTGGAACTCACGATGTAGACCAGGCCGTCCTCGAACACACAGAGGCCACCTGCCTCTACCTCGAGTGCTGGGATTAAAAGCATGCACTCCCTTGCCCAGCCTCACAAGTTCCTTAAAAGCAACAAAGACAGTGTTCTATGAAACAATGATGATTAATGATTAAAAAAATAAAAGGAGGGGGAGGCTGAGACTGTAGCTCATTTAGTAAAGTGCTTGTCTAGCATGCACAGCCCTGGGTTCCATCCCCAGCAACACATAAAACTGGGTGTAATGTTGCATCCCTAGAACTCCACTTCTCACCTGTAGTGAATCAAATACAAGCAGTTGAAGTCCAGGTGGTGGGGTGAGGGCTTGCTGGGGGTGATACACTCGCTATGAAAGGCCAGATTCAATACACAGAACTCACGGGGGGGGGGGGGGGGGGGGGGTGGAGTCACCGGTAGTGACACAAGTCTTGTCATACCAGGACTGGAGAGGCCATGGCCAGCAAGTCTAGGCTACTTGGTGAGTTCTAGGTCAGTAAAAGACCCTGTCTCAAGAAGACATCATACCTGAGGTGTGACGGCTAAAGTTGTCCTCTGGCTTCCATGTGCACCTACACAAAACTTCTACCTGTATACACTTGTATGTATATGCATGTATATACACGCACACGAAAAAGTCCAAGGTTATCCTCAGTTACACAACAAGCTCAAGCCCAAGCTGGTATATTGTGATCATGTCAGAAAGAAGTGAAGAGGGGGGAGGGAGGGAAAAGGGGAGAGAGGGAGGGAGGAAAGAAAAAAGAAGGAAGGAAGAGGAGAGAGAGAGAGAGAGAGAGAGAGAGAGAGAGAGAGAGAGAGAGCACTCGAACACATTTTAGTTCTCTCTTCAAATTGAGAGGCAGATTTGCATACACTCAGCACCATGACATCTTCAGGAACTCTCTCTGCTTGTATCACACCATCACTGCCATGAATAGATGTTTACCTGGCATCCGGCTTAGGAGAAATGCTATGCCAGGCTCGCTTGCCCCAGTTAACACTGCAGCAATAGACTTGCTCTAATTAGCCCTCGGCCTGGCGCGAGATGCAATAAACCGAAAGGCATCCGGCTCCCCGGTCAGGTGGCTCTTACTGGATGCCTACAGTTTTCACAAGTTTGCACAGCAGCCAGCTGCCCCAGAATGTAGCAGGAACTGAGAACATAATATTCCTGTCCTCCTGTTTCATTATCACCAGCGAGGGTGTCCACATTAAAGGATCAGTGTGAAATGGACAATTCACACATCTTCCCCGTTTCACAACAGTGTCCGGCCCTGCTGTTGCCACGGATGCTGGGCCTGCTGCAGCTCCCCAGAGCTTCCCACAACAAGAGGAAAAGGTCTCTATCAGCAGGAAGCATGTGCAGACAGGCAGGCAGCTGTGCACATGAGTGCACATGCCCTGTGCCCCATTCTTCACATGGTTTAAGGGTATCTCCAGAAGGTTCAAGTGTTCAGAAGAGTAGCTCTCAACCCAGAAGGACCCTGTCACAGGGGTCACATATCAGATAACCTGCATATCAGATATTTACATTATGATTCATAACAGTAGCAAAATTGACAGTTATGAAATAGCAACGAAAATAATTTTATGGTTGAGAGTCACCGCATGAAATGTATTAAAGGGTCTCAGCGTTAGAAAGGTTGAGAATCACTGGTTTAGAAGCTTGGTCTCTGATGGGGCAGAGTTTGAGAGAGGGTAGAACAGAAAAGACTTGGGGACAGTCTGGAGGAAGGCTCAGCTATAGAGCTCCTGCCTAGAATCCCCCAGTGAGGGGCTGGGGTGTGGCTCAGTGGTAGAACCCCTGCCTAGAATCCCTCAGTGAGGGGCTGGGGTGTGGCTCAGTGGTAGAGCCCCTGCCTAGAATCCCCCAGTGAGGGGCTGAGGGTGTGGCTCAGTGGTAGAGCATCTGCCTAGAATCCCCCAGTGAGGGGCTGGGGTGTGGCTCAGTGGTAGAGCCCCTGCCTAGAATCCCCCAGTGAGGGGCTGAGGGTGTGGCTCAGTGGTAGAGCCCCTGCCTAGAATCCCCCAGTGAGGGGCTGGGGTGTGGCTCAGTGGTAGAGTACCTACCTAGAATGCCCCAGTGAGGGGCTGGGGTGTGGCTCAGTGGTAGAACACCTGCCTAGAATCCCCCAGTGAGGGGCTGGGGTGTGGCTCAGTGGTAGAGCCCCTGCCTAGAATCGCCCAGTGAGGGGCTGGGGTGTGGCTCAGTGGTAGAGCTCCTGACTAGAACCCCCCAGTGAGGGACTGGGGTATGGCTCAGTGGTAGAGCTCCTGCCTAGAATCCCCCAGTGAGGGGCTGGGGTGTGGCTCAGTGGTAGAACACCTGCCTAGAATCCCCCAGTGAGGGGCTGGGGTGTGGCTCAGTGGTAGAGCACCTGCCTTGAATCCCTCAATGAGGGGCAAGGGTGTGACTCAGTGGGACCTCCCATCATTTGCCATTTTATTTGGTCATGTTATGGCATGTTCATAGGATTTAAGAGTCATGAAAGTCGCACGTGCACCCCACTGTGTGACTTTTCCCAGGGAGAAGCAAACAAGCAAGCACCTTTTCACCCCAGATAGGGTATTGAAGACAGAGAAAAGAAACCATTCCACCCAGGTCTCCTCAAACCAGTGAGTGTATTGGAGCTGCTCGTGGAACATTTGTGAAAGGTGACTTATAAGAGCTTGGGTGACTGAAAGGTGTGTGTCTCTTAAAAAAAAACCTGCAACGCTGAAGCCGCCCCGCCCCTCCCCGCCCCTGCCCCGCCCCACCCCCACCCCCGCTCCCACCCCCGTATGGGGGGGTGTGTAGCGCCACTGGTGAAAGCATCTCCTCTCTCCAGCAATTGTTATTGCTTACCCAGCCTTGGGAAGAGACCTCATAGATCTTGTAAAATTCAGGGAATTCCTGAGTTCTGTGAGTTTCGTTTACTTCCTGAGCCTGTTTTGGGCTGGAGAGATTGATCAGTTAAGGGCACTGGCTGCTCTTCCAGTGGACCCAGGTTCAGTTCCCATCACCCATATGATGGCTCACAGTCATCTGTAAATCTAGTCCTGGGGGATCTGACATCTTCTTCTGGCCTCTGTGTATATCAAGTGGTACCTATACATACATGTAGGCAAAACACTCATACACATAAGAAATTTTAAAATAAAAATAAGATTTTAAAAAGAAGAGTGTTTGAATATAGAGGAAGTAGCTATAAAAGAACCGTTTTCCTATCCCTATCTGTATCTGACGCTCTAGTCCTTATCAGGGACCATGTAGACAACAACTTCATCTCTGTGCCCCTAAGAACTAGTCCTCACCAAAAGACCCCCCCCCCCCGAAAAGAGCCATTGACTAAAGCATCCACCCCAGCAGTGGCCATCTGGTGATCACAGCCTGCTTGGAAGACTCAGATACCCCAAGAGAGTCACTCTTGACTCTCAAGAAACCAAAAGACATACTTGCTTTACAAAGCTCACGTGAAATTCTGCCTTTACCCGTCTGTGTTGCTCTGGGATGTCACGATAGGATGTTTCCATGGGAATAGGGGATGTCCAATGCAAGTGGACTCTCCCCTTCCCTCATCATCTCCGGCTGGAATCCCTGCTTGCAGAGACTGGGGTTTACTACTTAGCAGCAGCAGGGGCCATGAGGAAACCACTTCCCACTGCACTCCTGTGGCTATCTCCTGTCCTCCTCGTCCTTCTCCATCCCCCACACCCCCCTCCACCAGCCCCCAAACTCTGAGGATGGCATGAACTAGGAGATCTGCCTTGTGACAAGCTCTCCAGCTAAGACTCTCTTGAGTTTGAAAGGCTGGCTCTCCTGCCTTCTGAACATGCCACCTTCTCTCTCCCCGGCCCTTTATTTCCCACGGGACTCAATTTGAGAAGGGTGGCATTTCCGTGGCAGGTAAGATTTAAATGCTGTGACAACCGGCGTTTTTCTTCATTTCAGTCCTGTCTGTGTTCTGATTGCAATTTTATAACATGTCAGAGGTCTCCCGGAAGGCACCAAAAGTTTATTATTTACCATTTATACTTAAAGTTATAAAATTACAGTAGGGAGTAGATGTTTTTAAAAAATATTACCTGGAACACTGATGCCACTAGCTGGTTAGGAAAGCTGACCTAAAATATATAGCAGTCTCCCTGCCTCAGTATCTCAAGTCCTGGATGACAGATGTGTGCCGCCAAGCCCATCTGAATTTACCTTTTGCTCTCTCTCTCCCCCTCAATCCCCCCACCCCTGTGTGTGCTGGCACACACACATCACATGTCATGGCACCTATGTGCAGATCAGCAGACAGCATCAAGTATCAGTTCTCACCTTCCCCCTTGTGACAAGGTCTCCTGTTCGCCACTCATGAGTGTCCGGGAGCTCTCCTGTCTCGCCCTCCTAGCTCACCACAGGAACACTGGAATTACAGATGTGTGCAACTGTATGTGGCTTTACATGGATGTCGGAGATATCCGAACTCAGACCCTCACAGTGGCACAGCAAGCATTTTTAACCACTGGTCGATTTCCCCCCAGTCCTTCGAATTTTACTTTTAATAAACAGATCGTAACTAGATTTATAAGGTAAAAAGTGCTGTTTCAGTACATTGCATATGTCATATTTGATCATTATATAATCAGTATACACTGATTGATTGTATACATCAATACTCACTGTGGAATGAACAAATCAGGCTAATTAGCATGTGTACTTGGGATGTTTATCATTTCTTCGTGAAGAACGCATTTCAATCTTTTAGCTTTTTTTTTTTTTGGTTTTTCGAGACAGGGTTTTTCTGTTTAGCTTTGCGCCTTTCCTGGAACTCGCTTTGGAGACCAGGCTGGCCTCGAACTCACAGAGATCCGCCTGCCTCTGCCTCCCGAGTGCTGGGATTAAAGGCGTGCGCCACCACCGCCCGGCTCTTTTAGCTATTTTTGAGGACCTGGGAAGATAGCTCAATCATTAAATAATTACCTCGTAAGCATAAGGAATTGAGTTTGGACCCCCCCCCCCAGAACCCAATGTAAAAATCCAGACAACAATTAGATGGCAAATGGGAGGCAAGGACAGGTGGATCTCTAGAAGCATGCTGCCCAGTTAGCCTTGCCTGTGTAGTAAAGTTCCCAGCATACAAGGGCCCTAGTCTCAAACAAAAGGTGGAGAGCTCCAAGAGACCCACAATTGTCCTCTGACCTCTACATGCACATTAATTGTACACATGCATCCCACACACAAATTAAACAAACAAAAATAAGCATGCAAATCCTATGGCTGTTTTGATACATGTCAATATGTTACTAATAGCCATAGTCACCGCACTATGGAGTTAAACTGGATCTCCTGTCTACCTGAAATTTTGTGCCTGGAATGGTTAGTTTTAATGGTCAACTCGACATAATCTAGAAGGAGAGTATCAGTGAGGGACTGTCTGCATGGGGTTGGCCTGAGGTCACGTCTGTGCGGGACTGCCTTGATTACACGAAGAGCTTGCAACAAAGTGGACAGCACAGTTTCATGGGAAAAGGAGGGAGCACACTGAGTGTCAGCATGCATGCATCTCTTGCTCTTCTCTGAGTGCAGATGCAATGCAATCAGCTCCTCTAGCAGCTAGAGTCTAGCTCCTGCCAATGTGATTTCCCTGCTATGATGGACTCTAACCTGTAGCTCAGGAATCATGAGCTAAAAATAGACCCTTTCTTCCCTAAATTGCTTTTGTCCAGAGTATTTTATCACAGCCACAGGAAACTAAGACTGTCCCCATTAGTTTACATCTCCCTGTCTCCATCCAGCACGCCTTTTAACTTGAATGAATGTCTAATCCACATACAATGGTGCTTATTTGCATATAATGATGCCTAATAGGAATACGATAATACATAATCTGCATACAGTGATGGAGATAGACCAGAATGCAACAAATAAGAGAATAGCAAAAACCACAGAACCACAACAGCTGTGGTCTGTCACAGGGGTCTGAGCATTGTTCCAATTCATGCATTGTTCAAAGTTCCTTTTTTAAAGATTTATTTTATTTGTGTGTGCTCATGTGCATGTGTGTGTGTTTGTGTGTGTGTGTGTATGTATGCAAGTGCACACATGTGTGCACAGGTTTACAGGTGCCCACAAAGGCCAGAAATGGTATCAAATCTCCTGGAGCTGGAGTTATAGACAGTTGTGAGCCATCTCATCTGAGTGCTGGGAACCAAACTCTGGTCCTCTGCCAGAGTAGGAAACGCTCCTAACTACTGAGCCTCTAGAGTTCCATTTTTCTTCCATTCTCCTCTCTACACTCCCTCCTCCAAGGGGAAAAAAATTATGAGAAGACATGAGCGCATTGTCTCCCAAATAAAGGTAAAGTGACAGCGCTTTCATTGAAAGGCTCTGCATGATTGGAATTAAATGTCAAATACGATTTTCTGTTGGCAATTCAAAGTGTCTGTGTCAAAACCCAGAGTGACGGTGTGGCTGCAGATTAGTATCTGTGTGAATGGCGGCATCGCACTGTGGGGAAGGTTTACGATTCAGTAGATTAACACAGCTCTCTTCATGCCATCACTTAAGAGATAATTTGTTCAAGCAAGACACGACTAAATTGTGGCTGCCCATGAGCAGGAGTTCCCTGTCCCCTGAAGTCATTCATCCCTTATGAGGGTGTTTTGATGATGCACTCTGCCCCGCTGTCTGCGGAGTGGGGAGGGGGGGCTGTCTGCCATCATAACTGGGTGACAGGCAGGAGGGCTGAGCCGGACACAGCTCTTGGCAGCCCAGCTGTCCATAGCTACCAGCTCTGTCTACTTGCCAGGTCTCCGGGAAAATGGAGTTCTTATTGATCTCCCTGATATGAAATGGCCTTCCAGGCTGGAGATTTGATCCCTTTCATTTCAACTTTCCACATGGGAGGAAAGGAGGAGGGGAGCCGCCTGGCAGGTCACTGAATCATGTACGCCACCACCAGGTTTCTTCTAGATCTCGAGAAAATGATGGCCACCAGGCCCCAGGGAGGCTGAGAAACTGGCCCGATCATAGAACATAATCGGTGGAAAGAGAATAGGTCACATCGTATAATAGTCACAACATGGCGAAGGCCGTGTATGGTGATTTTAAAAAGCTCCAATATCCGGTGTGATACGAAAAGTGACTTTGATGTACTGATGGGACAGTGTTAAGACTGTTAAGTAACTTGGGCTGAGGATGTAAACCTGAGATCAGAAGGAGGAGCTGGGTGTGGCTCACTGGTAGAGTCCTCCCTTCCCCCCCCCCCACCTAGTGTGTGCTGACCAAAAGGGGAGGGTCGGGCGGGGATACTGAGCAAGTTGCATAAACCACAGGGAGTTCCCAGCAGAGATATGAAGAATTAAGTCTCCCAATTCCTGATTCAGTGCCCTCTACCTCACTCAGATTGTGGGACTTTATCTGGCAGACACTCTCTTTGTTCTTTCTCCCCCCACCCAACAGAAACTTGAGATAATTTGTTCAAGCACACACACACACACACACACACACACACACACACACACACACACACACACACACACACACGGACAGAAGTAAAACGGCAAAAGCTGTCTCTTTCCGGTATGGCATTTTTGCACTTCAACCAAGGATGTGAGACGTTCACGAGACAATGTTCCGGCTGCGATTTAGAATGTTGACTCTGTTCCGGGTGAACTCTGACATCCAAATGCATTCATGAGGTGCCATTTTCAACTCTCCTGCCAATCTCCATCCTCGTCTGTATCAGAATCTTAATGCCCGCTTCCCTGTTTGAGTTATGGTAATTTATTGTAATGGCGTATTTTGACCTTTTCAGTATTTTGTGTTTTTATTGGATAGCTGTTTTACCTCTTCCCTGGGGGGTTAAGCCAGGTTGAAAACAAGAGAGAGTGCTAAGAACAACCAATCAAAATACAGAATATTAAAAAGGTCAACACTCAAGAGCAAACTGCTAATTTGGAAAACACAAATATAAGAGGGATGAGAATTCTGAAGAGCCTGGTGGTGGCAGCAAGAGCGGAATGGACAGGAAAGGGCTGGGGGCCTCCTCTCAACCCATCACACAAAGGCCAGGCAGAGTGGCATTCACACCTGTCATCCCAGCTCTCAGGATGCAGAGGCAGGAGGATCAAAAGTTCAAGGTTATACAAGACTGCATAAGAATTTGGAAGCCAGCCTAGACTACATAAGACCCTGTCTCAAAAAAAAGGAAAACAAAAATCAATTCCCTGCACAGCAGTTACATCAGCCACTAAGTGGAAACTCGCCTGTCATGAGAATTCCAAGAAAGGGAGCCAGTGTGAATACCAGAATATGAGGCTTAAGCTGTACCATTTCTGTTTCCACCTGGTGGCTACCTATGGCAGAGAATGACAGTGAACTCACCAAGCCCCAGGCCAGAGATGCTAGGCACTTTTAATATAATGTGACAATATCAGAAGATGCAACAAGGAGCGTCTATGCGCAGGGAGATGAGCATCTTAAGGGTCCAGAACTGACACCTATCTCCTTTTAAAGCTCTACAGGAAGGGCAATCCCTGTTCATTCTTTTCAAATGAAATCTAAGAGTCATCTTAAAATAAGCATATCTCAGGCCACGTATGGTGCTACACGCCTGTAATCCTTGCACTCGGGAAGTTGCGATAGGATGGGAATTTTAAGTCTAGCCTGGGAAACATAGGGAGACCCTGCCTTAAGAAAAAAGGAAAAGAAACAGCATATCTTGGCAATAAAGATTGGAAAAGCACAAAAAGTGGAAGCAATTTATGTGGCCTTTTCTGTTGTCCTGCTGAAGGTTGGGGCAATCAACATACTGAATGACCTATGGGGAATCAATGTTTACCCGTGAAAATTTACCTGGATTGTTTGCTAGCCATGTTCTCAATCTGAGGGAATCCACTCAGGCATCCTACCACTGAACCATGGTCCCAGCTCTTTTCTCAAAAGCCATGTCCGTGAACTCTAGTTGTCCCATGGGGAAAAAAAAAAAAACAGGAATTTTTCAATATAAAATGCTCCATAACCGACATACAAATGATGTTAAGGCACATTCACGTGTTGGTACCTTCAAGTCAGAGTCTAGTCAGTAGCACTCCAAGGAAGTATATCAGAGTCAAGAATTTGATTTTAGAAAAATTATGCAGATTCTAAATTACAGTTCTTTAAAAAGAGTTAATATGTAATATACTCATTATACTATTAAGTAGAAAGGGCTTCTAAAAAGATCATGTATTACATGACCTCTGATTTAAAAAAAATACTCCACACTGAGAAATGTGTGTGGGGTGTGTGTGTGTGTGTGTGTGTGTGTGTGTGTGTGTGTGTGTGTGTACTTACTTTCAATGCATGTGCTTCACACCCCAGCCCCTCACTGGGGGATTCTAGACAGGGGCTCTACCATTGAGCCACACCCCAGCCCCTCACTGGGGGATGCTAGGCAGGGGCTCTACCACTGAGTCACACCCCAGCCCCTCACTGGGGGATTCTAGACAGGGGCTCTACCATTGAGCCACACCCCAGCCCCTCACTGGGGGATGCTAGGCAGGGGCTCTACCACTAAGCCACACCCCAGCCCCTCACTGGGGGATTCCAGGCAGGCACATGCCCATCCCCAAGAACTGTACTTTGGACTTGATGTACATTCACTTAATTCTCATCACCCAGAGAAAGTCATCCATATCATCATCAAACTATGGAAGTTTGTATTTGAAATAAGTGGAGCATCACAAGATGCAGAGATCTTAGGTGACTTGCCTGGGGGCAAACATCTAATTAGTGCTGGGTACAATATACCCATAGTCAAATGTCTCTGGCTCTGCTCTGGCCTCATGTTTATAGCTACTGTACCACAATGTGCATGACAGGCATTGAGAAGGCTGTTCATTAAGTAATGTCATGATGGATGTGGTCATGCATGTCTATAATCTAGACATGGAAGGCTGAGGCAAGAGCACTGTGAAGACTATGTATTCAAGGCCTGTATATTCAAGACCTATGGGCTATGAACCAAGATCACTTCTTAAAAATCTGTGTGTGTGTGTGTGTGTGTGTGTGTGTGTGTGTGTGTGTGTGTACTACTTATTGTTTCTTTGTGTTTTCTCAGTCCATTACTAGTAAGCCACCCCCGAGTCCCTCACTGAAGAATTCTGGGCAGGGGCTCTACCACTGAGCCACACCCCAGCCCCTCACTGAAGAATTCTGGGCAGGGGCTCTACCACTGAGCCACCCCCGAGTCCCTCACTGAAGAATTCTGGGCAGGTGCTCTACCAATGAGCCATGCCCCTAGGTTGTCACTGGGAGATTCTAGGTAGGCTCTCTACCACCGGAGCCAAGGTCTCACCCCCATCACTGGGGGATTCTAAGCAAGAACCCTACTCATAGACCACACCCCCAGTCCCTCACTGGGGGATTCTATGTAGGTCTGTACCACTAATTATTTTTATAATCTTTACGTTAAGAATGATCCACTAGCCAGGCGGCAGTGGCATATGCCTTTAATGCCAGCACTCAGAAGACAGAGCCAGGTGGATCTCTGTGAGTTTGAGGCCAGCCTGGTCTACAGAGTGAGATCGAGGACAGGTACCAAAACCCTGTCTCAAAAAAAAAAAAAAAAAAAAAGATTCACTAAAGAAAATAAAAATCATTTTCATAAGAAGTTAAGGCCAGCCCTGGGGAGATAGCTCAAGTGGCAAAGTCCTAACTTCACTCCTCAGATCTCATGTTTTCGTTTTCCTTTAAAAAATAAAAAGTTGGGTATGTGCTTGTAACCCCAGTGGCTGGGGAGATAGAGACAGGAGGATCCCTGGGATTAATTGGCTAGCTAGCC
Source organism: Peromyscus maniculatus bairdii (assembly GCF_049852395.1). Taxonomy (NCBI): domain Eukaryota; kingdom Metazoa; phylum Chordata; class Mammalia; order Rodentia; family Cricetidae; genus Peromyscus; species Peromyscus maniculatus. The sequence continues at coordinate 24,406,684 of NC_134874.1, read as the reverse complement.
TAGTCTACTTGACAAGCTCCATAAGAGACCCTGTTTCAAAGAGAGCATGAACAGTACTTAAGAAACGCTGCCTGAGGATGTCCACTGCCCACCACACATGCGCTCATCAACACGTGAACATACCGCGCAAGAAGTTACTGTTCTAAGATGGGAAGTATCCTGTGACTAAGGAACAGCTTCACAGAGAGAGAGGCAATAGCACACCTTGTTCATTTGCAGCTGGAAGGAGAATCAGGATCCTTCAGATGAAGGCTTTGGCCTGACCCCTAAGACCCACCACCTTAGACATGCATGTCGTGGCATGCATGTGTAACTCTAACACTGGAATGATGAAAACAAGAGGATCCCATGTTTGGTCTGTCCAGTCTAGATAGCTGGTCATCTTTAGGCTCAATGAAATACCCTCTCTCAAAAAAGTTAAGATGGGCATTAATAGAAGAAGATACCTAACATGGAATAGTAGCCTCTATATGCAAGTGCGCACACATGGACCAGCAGTCATGCATGCTAACGTTGCCACACCTTCCTCTAAATGTTTTCCAATATACAGCTTTGCCGTAAGTTACAAGGCTTCGGCCGTCCTGAAAAGCGGGGCATTATCAGATGCATCTGATGTCATCTGAAATATTCCCCATGTCATACTTTGAATGTTTGTGCCCTGATGTGTGGCTCTGTTTTGAAAGGCTTTGGAGCCTTTAGGGAGTGGGATCAAGCTGGAGGATATAGATCCCTGGGGAGATAATGTTTCAGGGCTTCTAGTCACCCACTTCTAGCCACCCAGGGTATTTAATGCCAAGGGCTCTGGTTGCCGTTTCTGGTTGCCAAGGGCTCCTGTCCACAGATACATAAAACCACGCATAGGCACAGAAAGAAAAATAAAATATTTTAAAAATAAGAATGAAATGTATGTCTAGACAGCTGTAGTCCCAGGCATAGGCCCAGAAACATGACTAGTCCTTTGTATACACTCCAACCAAGAGTACTAGATGGGGTGTTGACTCAGGGAAGACGTCTTCTAAATAAGGAATGAGATTTGGTTAGTCACCATAGCACACATTGCATCTCAAGCTCTGGGTTCCCCTATGAGCAAAGCTGTGCTCTTTCAATACATCTCTGACTTTCTGTGCTCTCCCGGGCTATCATCAGATCATTCCCATTTATTTCAAAAGACGTTTTTATCCACCTTGAAGTTTTACCTGCGAGGACCTGGGGCCGCTGTGTTACAACATCCACCAAATTACGCATAGGGATGGCGAACCTCTTGTCCTCGCACGGAAGTGGCTTAAAATACCACATTCCCCTTTGTAGACATTGGTTAAACTATCATCAAAACCAAGATGAAAATCAAGAATCTTCCCTCTCTAGTGGTTCGCGGCGGTTTTCCTCTTTTGTTCCGGGCTAAATCGCATGTGATTATGATTTCTTTGGCTTGACTCTTCTATGTAGCAGTTCATCAAATCAGCTTTTGTTCTAGGAATTTATTTTGTCAGCTAATTGGTCCTCCCAGGCTCAGAAGCACTAAGCTGCCCACCAAAGGGCCTTTTTCTTTATATTAATATAGCACCTTTCTCTAGAGAGGGCTTAGCATGTGCAAATAGCAGCGAATTATTCATTGAAGGTATTTTTGCAGAATTCAAAAGCCGAAGATTGTTTTAAAAAAATTAGAATCTACAACAGTTTCTTAAATAATTATTGTCCAGGAAAAACTTATACCTAGATGATATTCTAATTCTGATTTGACCAATCAAGAGGTCGTGTTGTGGAGGGTTCATAAAAGGTGTGTTGAGGAAGATCAATAGAATTGATTAGGAACCAGGGCTTGGGAGGCAGTTCAGTCAGTAGCTTGCTATGTGAGCATGAGAACCTCAGTTCCATTTCCAAAATGATCCAGGTATGGGAGGGTATGCTTGTAATTATAGAGCTGGGGACTGGGGACCTGCTGTGGTCAGTAAGCCTCAGGTAAAAGTGAGATACCTTGTCTCAAAAATCAAGATGGGGAGGTAACTGAGGAAAGACACTAAGGATGACCTCTGTCCTCCATATGTCTCCATATGTGTATGTGCACATGCGTACATACAGAGAGAGGCAGAGACAGAGAGACAGAGAAGTGACTGATGGTATCATCTATATGGGCAAGTTGTTCTGCAGTTAGAACCAATCAAAAAACAAACAGGCATTTATTCTACATAGAGAACAAGTCCCTAACTTTCTATTGGCCTCTTCAACATTGAATCAATCCTCCCAAGACTATCTATCTATCTATCTATCTCTATCTATCTATCTATCTATCTATCTATCTATCTATCTATCTACCTACCTACCTACCTACCTATCATATATGCATCTACATACCTATATCTTTATGACTATTTCTTATATTTTGGATTGTGAGCCTAGCCTTTAATAACTAAGCCATCTCTCCAGCCTTCTGTATTTCTCTCTCTCTCTCTCTCTCTCTCTCTCTCTCTCTCTCTCTCTTTCTCTTATTTTAGTTAACTCTGTTGGCTCACAGTGAACTTGCCCAGAACAAATCCTGGTGCTATGATTATACACTATTGTGTGTTGTTCTTACTATTTGTATCTATCCAGTAAACTAAATTTTATACCCAGCACATCCAACCTGCATCCCATAGGCCACATGATCCTGGAATAGCTATGAATGTGGTCCAACACATTTGTGGGGCACAATATCCTATTGCAATGTCAAATGGTTAGACCTCTGAGTAACTCAATAAAAGAGATCTTCCTTGTGTTCACAAGCCTCGATTCTCAGAGCCCCAAATCAGAGCCTAAACACGATAGGAAATCAATCCTTTGTTATTTTATCTGTTAACTGTGTGTCCTATTCCACTTTGACTAACAACTTGACACAGCCTAGAGTCATCTGACAGGAGAATTATCTAGATCCTATTGCCCTGTGGGTACCTTTGTGACTTGATTATTAATTGACATAAGAAGACCCACCCCATTGTGAGTGACACTGTCTCTTCTGGGTGGGGGGTCCTGTGCTGTATGAGAAAGCTAGGTAAGCATGAGCTTACAAGCAAGCCTGCAAGAAGCATTCCTTCATGATTCCTGCTTCAAGTTCCTTGCTTGAGTTCCTACCCTGACTTCCTTCTGGTTAAAGTGCTTTATCAAAACAACAAGAGGGAAACTAGAGGACTGTGCTCTTAACACATTATTAAAGGCATGCTGTCTGAAGGTCTTTGGCCTGGAACATCTACCTGTTGCAGTGGTTTCTCATCTACACTGTATGATGTCTACCTGAACCTTGACCTGCTTTGTTTCTTTCGACTTCCTTTTATCTCCTACAGTGTCTTTCTTTCCCTTCCTTCCAAGCAGCACTAATAATCTTCTTGTTTGGAATCCCTCCTGAAAACATCCCTGGTAGACATATCAACTGTGCCAAATCAATATGACAGACAAGAAGACCCACACCACCAGAAACAAGGGTTGGAGAGAAGACACCATTAATTTTCTTGCTTGTCCCAGAGTTGAACAGCTCAGCTCTGTCCCCTTCTTATCAAATGATTGGGGGTCGGGATCACTGGTTATTTAGGGAAATGAAGGGTTATTGAGGAAGTGTTTGGGTTTTAGGGTTGTTTTGTTTTGTTTTGTTTTGTTTTGTTTTGTTTTGTTTTGTTTTGTTTTGTTTTGTTTTGTTTTGTTTTGAAACAGTATCTCACAAAGTTGCCCAAGCAAGCCTTGAACATTTCAGCCTCCTGCCTCAGCCTCCAGACTAGCTGGGATGACAAGCCAATGCCACCAGGCTTAGGTGATCACTAAATGTTCATAAGTATTAAGTTTCACTCATGACCTATAATGAAAGGTGAGACAGAATGATATGATGGTTAACTTCAACTGTCACTTTGACTGTATTCATTATTTTCTGTTGCTGTGATAAAACCCCATAACCAAGGCAATTTATAAAGGTGATTTGGGCTTACAGTTCCTGAGGGATAAGAGTCTGTTATGGTGAGGAGGGCATAGCAGCAAGCATGGTAGCTAAGAGCTCACACCTCAACCATAAAAGCATGAAGCAGAACGGGCACAAAATGGAAGTGGTATGAGATTTTAACTCTCAAAACCCATCCCTAGTGATGTACTTCCTCCAGCAAGACCATACCTCCTAAACTTTCCCAAACAATAGCACAGAGAGGGGACCAAGTATTCAAATGTCTGAGTCTCTGGGGCACATTCTTATTCAAACCACTACATTGACACAAGCTAGAGCCACTTGGGAAAGGAGTCTGGATGAAGGAATTGTTTAGATCAGACTGTCCTGTGGGCATGTCTGTGCAGGGATTGTCTTGACTGTTAATTGATGTGGGAAGACCCAGCCCACTGTGGGCAGCACCATTCCCTAGTTAGGTGGCCCTAAAATTGGATGACAGTAGAGAAAGCAAGTTCAGTGCCAAATATGCATTCATTCATTTCTCTGCTCTTTACTGTGATGTGATATAACCAATTGTCTCAAGTTCCTGCCTCTGTGGCTTCCTAACCATGGTGGAAGTAAAATAGAACTGTGAACTGAAATAAACTCTAAGTTGCTTTTTCAAGGTTTTGTTGCTTGGTTGGTTTTGTTTTATTTGTTTGTCTGTTTGTTTGTTTGTTTGTTTGTTTTACCACAGCAACAGAAATTAAACTAGAGTAGCTGAGTTCTACTTGTTTTCTCAATAAAGATTATCTAGAGAATTTTTTAGAGAAACAGTGTTCAGTACCAAACAATCAGATGATGTAAGAATTATATTAAAGATATTGTAAGTGTATTATTGAGCTTATTACAAAAAGAAGAAGGAACAAAAGAAAGAAAATCCTCAAGGGCAAATTTTTTTTAATTGGTTTTTCACATCAGGCTTCTAAGAAAACACTGAAGTTAGGTTGCCTTGGGAAAACGCTGATTCAAAGAATATAGAAGTTTGGAGATTAATATTCAAACCTAAGGGAATAGACTTGACCTGGAATACATACAAATCAAGAGTCAACCTAAAAATTCTGTGCATAACAGTCTATCATGAGGATCATATTGTAAGTAAAATAGAAGGCCAAGAAGTAAAAGGAAATCAAGATTCCTCCTGAGTTATGTTCATTACAGTTCTCTAGAGCACGTGGGATATTTACCAAAGTAGGTATGCACCTGAACACAAAAAATTCTCAAGATAATTTTCAAGATTCAGACATCATGCAAATTCTCCTATCTTAGGACAATTAAGAAGCATTCAATTTTAAATTTTACTTTAGGGCTGATGATGTAGTTCAGTGGTAGAACACCTGCCTACTGAGGGCCTGAAAGCATGTCTCAGTGGTAGAACATCTGTCTAGAATCCAGCAATGAGGGACAGGGGGTTGCCTGAAGAGTAGAATGCTTGTTTATGATCTCCCAGTGAGGGGCTGAGAACATAGCTCAGTGGTAGAGCACCTGCCTAGAATCCCCCAGTGAGGGGCTGAGGGTGTGGCCCAGTGGTAGAGCCCCTGCCTAGAATCCCCCAGTGAGGGGCTGGGGTGTGGCTCAGTGGTAGAACACCTGCCTAGAATCCCTCAGTGAGGGGCTGGAGTGTGGCTCAGTATAGAGCACCTGCCTAGAATCCCCCAGTGAGGGGCTGGGGTGTGGCTCAGTGGTAGAATGCCTTTTAGTGAAGAATCCTTTAGTGAAAGAGCTAAGAATGTAGCTCAGTATGGAGCACCTGCCGAGCATGCATTAGGTTTTAGGTTCACTCCTCAGTACCACTATTCAAACACACACACACGCACATGCACATGCACACATGCACACACACACAGCATACATCAAGGCAATGACCTTATATTTGATCCCAGGAGCTCTTTCTTCTGTGTGCGTGTTCTGTAAACAAGAAAGCCTTGAGGATTTCTTCCTCTATGTAGCATTTTTGCATTCATGACTACTGTATCGTTCTTCTCTTCTTAGACGCCTCAGCTTCATCCTATAACATCTACCTCCAAACAAAACTGTCCCTTCTGTTTCCATATTTTCTGTCTCTGCCTTCCCTGAACTGGGATTACAGGCATGTTCTCACCATGCCCATCTTTCTGTGAGGTTGCTGGGACTCTCAACTCACGTCTTCATGTTTGTGAACCATTTCCATGACCCGGCTTTGTTCTTACCTGCCTTGGCATCCCTCTCTCCCCGCTTTGAGCCAGCCTGCCCTCAGATAAGAGGTTCTCTTCCTCCCACCCATTTGTAGTCTCTCCACATTTTCCTCACCTTCCATTCTTCTTCCCAGAGGCCTTTCCTGGCTCAGAAGATTGGAAACTATTTTTAAAACTGATTCTATTTCTCCCGGAATTGACAAATCCCAGAACCGATGCATTTTCTGTTCACATAACAGCCCCTAAAATTCCTTCTCACTGCCTGTCTTTTTCCATCTCAAATAAGCAGACCTGGCAAAAGGAAACAGGCTGTTTGTTGTTGCTGTTGACTTCCTGTCTTAAATGCTCTATTTGGGATAATCCCATGATGTTGTTCCCTAAACTCATTCTAAGAAAATTGCAGGCGGTTTGCGTAAAGTGCTCACACCTACAGACCACTTAGACTGTTTTTAGACCAACTCTGTCAGCTCCCAGTGCTTTACCTATTATCTGTGTTTCTAAGGTATGTGTCCTAGGAATATGCAAAACAAAAAAACAGAACAATGCATGATATTTGAATACACTCTGTCTATCACCCAGATACCAAAGGGACCTTGAACAACCAATGTCCCTCTTTTGGAGCGCTCTCTCTCTCCCCGTGTGTGTGTGTGTGTGTGTGTGTGTGTGTGTGTGTGTGTGTGTGTGCGCGCGTCATTCTTTAGGCATCTTTCCTCAGGCACTTTTCTTGTTGAGAGATGGTGTCTCACTGGACCCAGGCTCACCAATTAGACTAGGCTGGCTGGCCAATGAGCCCTGGAGGTCTACACATCTCTGTCTCCCCTCTGCTGGGATTACAACAGTACCACCAAACCCAACCTTTTTTTTTTTTTTTTTTTTTTTTTATGTGGATCCTGAGGATCAAACTCAGGTCTCCAGTCTTGCAAGGCAAACATTTTACTAACTGAGCACTTTCTCCATCCCTGAAGATAGCTTTCTAAAAAAAAAAAAAAAAAAAAAAAAAAAAAAAAAAAAAAGTGTCTAGCCCTGCCAAATCCAAATTCCCATGAATCAAAGCACAAAGTAACTCTCTCCCCTGAGAGAGCACTCATCTCTCCCCTGCTACCTCTCTCCCCTGCAGAACTTCTTGCCTGAACAATGCAGAACCCTCAGAAGGGTAAACAAAAATCCCCCATCTTCTCTGCACAGACTGACCTCCTCCACCTGACGTGAATTATCCAGAGATGATTTCTGAAGCCTTTACAAAGGAAAATGGGCCAGATCCCAAACCTCTAACTAGCTCTGATTACAGATAGCACCTCCCCAACCTTACGAGGCTGATGTCATTGGGATCTAAGGGTTTGACTTCAGCTCCCTCCTAGCCAACTAAGGTGCTTATCTGAGCCGCATACAGGCTTCCGAGACATTCGGGCTTGGCTCCTTGTCCTGGAGAACCACCTTGGTTTTCATAGGGAATGTCCCTCAAGACTCAGGAGTTGAAGGCTTGCTCTCCAGCATGACATTCAGAAGCGGATGTATGTGTCCTAAGGGATGTGAGGGTTGACTTGAAATGGGGACTTGCCACAACCCAGAATCACCTGAGAAGGGTGCCTCCATTGAGGAATTGTCTAGGCCAGGTTGATGTGTGAGCATGTCTGTGGGCTTTCGTCTTGGTTACTAATTGAAGTAGAAAGGCTCTCCCCAAATGTGGGCAGCGCTTTTTCAGGGGCTGAACCTTGAACTGTGTAGAACTGAAGAAAGGTAGCTGAGCCTAAGCAATGGGCAGCAAACAAGAGTTCGTGTATTTATTCTCTCTGCTCTAACAGTGGGTGTGATGTTTTGAGTTCCTGCCTTGATTTCCCCATAACAATGAACCGGAACCTAGAACTATGAGCCAAAGAAAACCCCCTCTCTCTCCTCGGTTGCTTTTGGTCAGGTTCTTTTATCACAGCCGCAGAGTGAGATTAGGACATGGCTCTGACCTGATCAATGGGTTAATCCACACTCGAATGGACTATTGGGAAGTGGAGGAAGCTAGGAGAGATATGGTTTAGTCAGAGGGCAATTGGTGTGTCCCCTGTGCATCAAAAGGCCTCTGATGCCGGACCGCTATAAGGCGACCAGCTTCCTCGGCCACGCAGCTTCACAGTCTCACCACAGCTCCAAAATAATGAATCCAGTCAACCATGAACGCCAATGTCTGAAACTGTGAACAAAAAAAATAGCTCTTCTTCCTTTAAGCTGTTTTCCCTGGGCATTTCCCCACAAGAAAAGTAACAGATATGGAATCTTTATGTGCGGTAATGATGCCAGGCAAGGTCACATTTCCTCTCTGTGTCAGCAATCTCACCTAGCTGACCTGCAGCGAACGGCCTTGTCACACACATGCTGTGACGCCACGTCCCTCCGGCCGGGCACTTCTCCCAATGGGCTGATTAAATCTGACCTGCTTATCCTCTTGTTTATATATTTTATGACACTGGGCTACACGCTCACTAGGTTCACAGCTCCATCCAGTCCGTTTATGTTGCAAACCTCTTTGTACATGTCCATGAAAATCATAGATGAAAGGAAAAAGGAATATCAAAAGACAAGAGCAACGCTCGGAGCATGTCTCTGGACACTTCTCCCAGGAGCAACTTTACTTTGCGATCAGTCCCTTCAAAAGAGAAGCTGTTTAATCAAGAATTGTTCCCTTCTGTTGTCCCTTTTTTCTCCCCCTGCCAAACACTGTGTTAAAGTTCAGAGTTCTGGATGAAACTAATCCTGAAAAACTGGTTCCTGGGGAAGCCGCGCTGGCTGACAGTATCTGTGGCTGTTTTCCCGCATGCTGGTACACTTGCTAGCCCTTCAAACATTCAAGGGGCGCATTCTTAAATGCTTTTGATGTGTGTGTTGGGTGTGGGCTGACTCGTGATCGTGGGTGTGTGCACATGAGGGTATGGAGGCTTGCGTCCACATCTCTCCTTGCTCACTCTCTACCTTCATTTGGTAATTTTTTTTAATCACCGTATAATGTGCTGGAACCATGATGACATGACCGAAGTCTCTTTCTGTGGTTCTCCTTCTCCCCCAACGGCTCTGTGGCTCTTTCATGTCCCATGGGTCTCTTTGCCTACTCTGTGTTCTTCCTCATCACCCTCTCTCCATCCCACCAGCCTAAATGCCCGTCAACGGACGAACGGATAATGAAAACGTGATCCATACGGACACCGGAATGTTACTTAGCTATAAAGAAAGAGGAAATCAAGAAGTTTGCAAGGAAATAGATGGATCTGGAAAGCACAGTGTTAAGTGAGGTGGTTGTAGTTCATGGCAACTGGAAGGAAAGTCACACCATACAACAAAACTCACCTGGGAGGTTTACAGGGGGAAGGGAAGAGAAAGAGGGTACAGAGATCAGCCTCTGGGGAACCCCGTGAAGCAGCAAGAGAAAGAGGGGGAAATGGGAGGAGCTTGCCTTTTTAAGGGCGGAGCTTGCCTTTTTAAGGGCGGAGCTTACCTTTTTAAGAGCGGAGCTTGCCTTTTTTACGGAGGTGTAGCGCATGTGCACAGGGAGTGCTCTCAGTGGCTGCAGCTGAGGACCCTGAGGGAAGGCCAGTGTAACGCCTGAATACTGACAGGCACATGCACACAGGGAGTGGCTGTAGCTGATGATGTATCCTGCCCGATCCCAAGGGCAGGCCTGTGAAGATGCCTGAATATTAACAGTGGTGACCCAAACTCAGAAAGAAAAATTCACCTGTTCTTCCTTATATGGCAGATTCCAGCATATAACTTCACCTGTATCATTGGAAATGGGTGTAGGTATGGTAGAGTCTTTCTCTCTCTCTCTCTCTCTCTCTCACCGAGCCTGAAGTGCATCCATTCAGGTAAGCTGCCTGGCCAGTCCCAGCCCCTCTTCTCCTTTTCAACACAGGGTATGCAACCCAGGTTAGTCTTGAACACTCAACCTCCTAGCTCTGGGTTTAGAGGCATGAATCACCACACGAAGGTTGGAGATGTTTCCAAGCTGAGATGTTACCTTCTTTCCAGGTAAGGAAACAAACTCTAGCTGCTTTTCCCCAAGTTTCCAAACCGTGTTTCTTCTCTGTAATTCATCAAGACCACCCATTACAATGGCTATGTCTAATTTATCATGGAGTACAATTTATACCATGCCAGAATACCACAAAGGTCTGTTTCATCATGTAAAAATGGCAATTTTCACATCAGTGCTCATTATGGTGGTGCCATAATTGAATCACACTATAAACTAAAAGAACCAATATTTAACACGTAGTAAAGATTTTTAAAACAGACTGTTTTCTGTTAAGGCTGTGTCTCCTTCTGTAGCCCAGGCTGGCCACCAAATGGAGCTCCTCCTGCCTCAGCCTTGGGATTACAGGCAGGCACCACCACCTGCCTGCTAAGAGCGCTTTGAGTTTTCTTGGTTGTTTTAACTCTAGGAGATGAGCCCAGCTCTCAAGCTTCAAGTGTTTCAATGAGTCTTAAGTGGCCATGCATTTGAAAGCTGATCCAGTGATGATACTGCGGCCATCTGAAAAGCAGGCATGCGTCACCGGCTCTTATCTGAGGCTCTTATCTGAAGCTTCAAGAACGCAGAACCCGGAAGTAGGAAGCACTCCTGACAATTATTTTCCACCGAGGTTTGCCTGCCTGGTTCCTTTTCTTATTCTCTGCCAAGAGTGACCCCAGAACAATGGAACCCATTCAGCCGGTCTACCACCCATGCTACTAGGCTTCCTGAATAAATAATCAATGAAGAGCTAGTCACCCTGCTCCCTTTGTTTTAATCATAACGAGGCTTTCCACGAGACTCTCAGGATGCTCCTCGATTTGATTACGAGGACGGCAGTGACATTCAAGCGACTCCTATTTTACATGCAGCGCTGAGGGAAGTGCTTGTCTGATCTTCGTCTTCATGAGACAAAGCAGACACTTATCAGTTACAACTGCCTGCAGCGGAAAGGCTGGTGGGATCCTTGAGAGCCTAGGCTAACGGTGCCTCTGCTGACCAGTGCATTGGGTGTCCCTTGCGGAGATGAACCCCTGAAACCTGAGTGAAACTGTAACCTGCTCTCCCCGCAGAGGACTGTGATGTCAACAATTTGTCCCTCACATTTGTGTGGTTATGAACTCCATGAGGAGAGAAGTGTGCTACCGGGAAATCAGGACACCAAGTTTTCTGGGCTCTTTTAAACTTCTTGGTTGTTTGAACATTTCAGGCATGAACGTAATGTGTTTTGAACAAAGCCACCTTCTATACTCTCCCCTCTAATTTCCCCCGTCTCTCCCCCACCACTTTTTACTCCCAACTTGATCTTCTAAAATAAATTAATAAATAATAATAATAATAAAAACTGAGTCCATTTATTGCCACCTGTGTGCACACAGGTGGAGGACCATACACTGGAGTATCCCTGAAGAAAACCGAGTCCCTCTCCCCAGGAGCCATCAGTGACCAATGGCTTCCCAGTTAGGGGTAGGATTTCATGAGTCCCTTCCATAGCCATATTGGGGTTTTGGCTGTCTTGATCTTTCACGGGTCTTAAGCACACAGTCTCAGCCACTGTGAGTTTGTGTAGGCAATGGTCCTGTCATATCCAGCAAATGCACTACTTCTGGCTCTACCAATCTTTTGGCCACCTCTTGGTCAATGACTTCTTAGTTTGTGGAGGAGGAAATAAGGTACCAATGTCTCATTTAGAGCTGAACACTCCAGTCTCGTCTTCTTTGCCTGTTGACCAGTTCCGGGTCTCTGTGCTAGTTGTCATCACTACAAGGAGAAGCCACTCTGATGAAGGTTAAATGAGGCACTAACCTATGGTATAAAAATAAATACTGAGGAAGCAGTTCATTACTATGTCCATTTAGCAGAACAGTAGCATTCGGCTTTCCCTTAGGGCCAATGACCTAGCTAGTCTGTTGATCCAGTTAATGGTACCAAGAGTTCATGAGCTCTATTTTATAGAGCAGCATTTAACTCTAACCAGAGAAATGTCACTGGGTTTGTTTGTTTGTTTGTTTGTTTAAGGATGTTGATGCTTTGGGTATGAAATATCCCCCACAGGTCCATACTTTTGAACAGTTTGTCTTCAACAGATGGCCCTGTTTGGGTACCTTGAGGAACCTCCAGGAGTGAGGTCTGGCTGGAAGAAGTAGGTTGCCAAAGGATGAGCCTTGAGGGTTATAGTCCAGCCCCACTTCTAGCCTGATTAACTCGGAGACAGTGGTTCTCAACCCGTGGGTCAAAACCCCTTTGTGTCAGATCTCCTGAATATCAGATATTTATATTACAATTTACAACAGTAGCAAAATGACAGTTAGGAAGTAGCAATGAAAATAATTTTATGGTTGGGGGGGTCACCACAACATGATGTGTTAGAGGGCTGAAGCATTACAAAGGTTGAGAACCACTGCTCTAAGAGAAGGAATCCCTGTTGCATGCTCAGCCATGAGAAATTGAAATCCTCTCAAATCATGACCTCTATCCCAGCCCTCCTTTCCTTAAGTTGTTATTCTCAGGTATTCCTTCTAGTGATAAAATAATAATAATAATAATAATAATAATAATAATAATAATACAAAGGCACACTGTCAACTGTGACTATTTATATTGAGACAAGGAAATAAAAAAGGAAGCCAGGCCTAGTGGTAAAGGTCTATAGTCTCAGCTCTTGGGAAGCTGAGGTCAAGGCCAACCTAGGCAATTTAGTGAAACCATGTCTCAAAATAAAAATGAAAAAAATAATTTAAAGGGAGCTGGGAAGATAGCTCTGGGGTGGAGCAGAGCTAGAATGTGTCAGGGAGGGGCTGAGGGCATGGCTTAGCCTTAGATCACTTGACTAGCATCAAGGAGGTCATGAAAGAGATGTTATAAATAATGTAATCATATGCACTTGATTCCAGTCTGGGGCCATGCTGGGAATGTTCTAAACCCAAAGTGATGCAGGACTTTCTTCCAGGCTAGCTTTCTTCCAGACTTTCTTCAAGTCTTAAGGCTGTGAGAGAGATGGAGATCTCGGGGACAAATGAAACAAAAGTAAAACAAGTGTCCTGGGATGTGTCACTGTGAGGACTAACATTTCAGGAGCATGGAGGTTTGGTGCTGTAGAAAGGTAAACTTTAATTAGAAAGGTCAACTAGTAAAGTACTCTGGTCCACTCAGCATTAGTAATTCCTGCTAAGATCTCATCTGCATTTCTTAAGGAAAGCTAAGATGTTGAATGTGGTTGTGAACACTGGTATTCCCAACCAAGCAAGAGGATCATACATTTGAGGATAGTCTAGTGTGATGGTTAGTTTTAAATGTCAACTTGCCACAACCTGGGATCACCTGGGAAGAGAGTCTCAATTGGGGAATTATCTAAACCAGGCTGGCCTGTAGACATATTCATGGGGGATTTTACCTTGACTTTCAATTGACCCAGACCACTGTGGGTAACACCATTCCCTAGGCTGGTCCTTGAAATATATAAGAGTAAAGAAAGCTAGCTGAGCAAGCTAGTAAGCAGCATGAGTGCATTCTTTTTGCTCTTGACTATGGATGTGATGTAACCAGATATCTCAAACTCTTGCCTCTGTGAATTTCCTAAAATAATGGGATAAAACCTGTATTACTGAACATCAACCCTCATCCTATACTATGCAATAATCCCTAATTTCAAGGAATTTACCATCATTTAAAGAAGGGAATAGAATAGATAACAAGTAAACAAGTTTCAATCGCTCAATATGTATATTCAAGAAGCTCAAGAGGTAGCTCAGCAGTAGCTTGTCTACAGTCCTCCAGTGAGGGTCTGGGAGCAAGACTACCCAGCCAGCAATCACCCAGTGAGTAGCTGGGGGTGTGGCTTAGTGGTGGAGCACTTCCCTAGAATCCCTCAATGAGGGCCTGAGGACATGGCTTAGTGGTAGAGTTCTTGCCTAGAAGGCCCTAGTAAAGGAGCTGAGTGTTTGCCTAGAATGCACAAAACCCAGAGTTCCACCCTGAACATTAAAAAAAGACAAGAGAAGATAAGAAAAACAGAGAGGAGGAGATAACTGGGCGTGTAGCTCAGTGGTAAGAGTGCTTTCCTAGAGTACAAAGTCTAGCTTCCCTGTCCACTACTGCAGAAAGAAAAAGAAGGAAGGAAGGAAGGGAGGGAGGGAGGGAGGGAGGGAGGGAGAGAGGGAGGGGGAAAAGGGGAGGCCAGAGAAGGGGAGAGGAAAGGAGGTAAAAAGGGAGAAAAGAGAAGGGAAGGGAGAGAAATAAATCCCTGGGATAATCTAAGATTGACAGCGGGAGGGGGAGGTCAATTTCAGTGAAAAACCGTAGACATTAAGAGATGATCCAACCCTCTTGAACATTCACCATCCCAGAAAACCAGTAAAAGTAAACCAAGGAAATGGAAAACTCCATTCACTCCTGATAACCCATCCCCAGTCTCCTCTGCCCAATGGGATCCTTCAGGTTGACTGAAGCCAGATAGCTAAGTGGATTAATTGTTATTTATGACAACATTCTGAACTATGAAGCATGGGTGGCCTCCCATCACTTGTTCCCCACTAGAGAAATTGTGCAACAGTAATCAACAAATAAATGGAATTTGCCTCCCTGCCAAGGAGAGGCTGCTGTCATCGTCCTGCCGCAGCCATCAATTAAAGGATTAAATAATGAACGAACTGGCAGAGTTCAACAATAATCCTAGACTTCATGAGGGAGAACACAGGCACAGATACATCTTGTGCAGAGCATCTCATGGTGGGTGCGTCCGTCTGTCTTTTTGTCTCTGTCTCAGTCTGTCTGCCTGGCTGTCTCAATCTATCTCTGTTTCTCTGTTTCTGTCTCTGTCTCACTCTGTCTCTCTGTCTCTATCTCTCTGTCTCTGTCTCTCTGTCTCTGTGTCTCTCTCTGTGTCTCTGTCTGTCTCTCTCTCTCTGTCTCTCTCTCTCACACACACACACACACACACACACACACACACACACACACACACACACACACACCTTCTGCTCCACGACATCTCTTGACATTTGCAATTTTTCAGTTAGACTGCATATTCTTTACTCTCCTTGCTGCTATGACCAAATCTCTGACCCCTGCACCTTGAGGGAGGAAAGGTTCATTCTGGCTTTTTTTACAGTTTGTTGAACAGCAGGTAAGGGCAGGGAAGGTAGGGCTATAGGAGTGTTGAGGCCACCCGTTACATCCACAATCAGAAAGTAGAGACTTGAATGCCGGCGCTCAGTTCCCATCCTCCTTTTAATTCAGTCCAGGATCCCAGTGGGTAGAATGGTGCTGCCCCCATGAAGGGTGAATTATCCCACCCCAATTTAGAAACTCACTCAAAGGCACACACAAGGGTGTGTCTCCCAGGTGACTCTAAATCCAGTCAAGTTGGCAATCAATTAAGCATCACTGGTGGTAATCTTACTAAAATCATAAAGGGAAATGGATTCATATTAGAAGAAAATGTCTTTATTCTTTTAGAGGGAAACATGCTGAGCATACGTAGATGCACACACACACACACACACACATACACACACACACAGATATATACACAGAGATACACAAGCACATACAGACAGACACACATAGATACATACACATACAGAGACACACAAATACATACACATGCCTACAGACACACAAACAAACACATATACACAAAGGCAGACACACACTCACAAATCCACATGCACACAAATAAACAGACACACACACATATACAGATAGACACACAGATACATGCCCAGACACCCACATATATATAGACGTGTGGTTGTAAGTCTGTAAGAAGGCACATACTTATCCACCTCTGGTCAAAGAGGGAACCTAAACTTGTATTGGATGTCTCTACCCTTCCTTTGTCCTTACTTGGCAGGGTACCCTGATAGATGGAGACACAGAACGAACGGAGTAAGGCTCTCATGACACCTATTTCAAAACTGTTGCTACAGCATTATGGGGTGTGTGTGTGTGTGTGTGTGTGTGTGTGTGTGTGTGTGTGTAGATGAGGCAATGAATAAGAGTGATTGCTATTTCAAGTATGGGGACCAGAATTCAGATCCACGGTACACACGCAAAAATAGCTAAGCTGTACCTGCACGGGACTAACCTAGGCCGCCCTCTGCATACATCTGTTAACTGTGGGGCTTGGTCTTCTTGTGGGACTCCTAACAGCGGGAGCAGGGGATGTCTCTGACTCTTCTGCTGGCTTTTGGGACCCTAGTTCTCATACTGAGTCACCTTGCCCAGCCTTAACACAAGGCAAGGTGCTTGGTCTTACTACAACTCGATATGCCATGTTTTGTCAATATCCATGGGAGGCCTGCCCTTTTCTGAATAGAAACCAGAGGAGTGGGTTGGTGGCAGGGGCTGGGGGGGCGGGCGGCAGAGAAAAGTGAGGGAAGGGCTGGGAAGGGAGGAGGGAGGGGAAACTGCTGTCTGGATGTAAAATAAATAAATAAAAACGTAAAAAGCGGGGCTGTAACCTCAGCACTGTGCGAGGGGGAGAGAGGAAAACTGTTGGGAATTGCTGGCTGCCAGCCTACCTCCAGGTTCAGTGTCAGACCCTGTAGTGAGAGAATAAGATGGAGCGAGGTAAGTCGGAACATCTAATGTCCTCCTCCAGCTGTGGATTCACACACACACACACACACACACACACACACACACACACACACACACACACACACACACAAGGGGAGCATTGGAGGATTGCTACCACCCCCCCAACACACCACAGATAACACCACCTGGAAGTCCTTAGTGTCTTAAGAGCCAATGAACTTGTGGCACCTAACAGAGTGACATACAGACCAAGGATGACCAAAAAAAAAAAAAAATCTATCAGAGTGAGCCATGCACCATTACCACCCTCTCCCAGCACTTTCCCGAGAGCATAATGGCTGAGCTGGTGTGCTTGGGAAACAGAATTAAGGGTTCTACTGTGGACACAACAATGAGTCTCTCAACCATATGGAGGGTTAGTCCACGACAAAATGCCTAGAAACATCAACTTAAAGGACGGGTTCATCTGTTTTTGCTCATGGTGTCAGGGTCACTTGCTCCATGGCTCCTGGGTCTATGATGAGGTAGAGTCTGAGGGTGGGAATACCGGGAACCAGAGCAGCTTACCTTATGATAGACAGGAAGGAGAGAGGGGAAGGAAAGGGGGAATAAAAGAGGAAAGAGGACGAGGGAGGACTGGAAGAAAAGGTAAAAAAGAAGAACAGGACGGAAGGGCAGGAATGGGGAGAAGAAAACTCGGTAGCAGCGGCTAGAACAAGATCCACCCCCGGGACATGCTGCTAAATATCTACCCCTTCAACTATGTCTCCCCTCCTGGGTTTTTCCATGTCCTCCCCCCAAACTCATCAGATTATCCATCAACACAATCATCTGTTAACAATATGACAACCTTTGTGATCCAATCACTTCTCAAAAGCTCCGCTTCTCACACTGCTGTACTGGGGACCGAGCCTTCCCCACATGAAGCTCTGAGAAAATTTAAGATCCATAAGCAAAATTTCAAAGCTGTTTCACACCCCATCCCAAGAGCTCTTCTGCTGTCGAATCAGATCAAGGCTGGGGAGTCTAATCCACCTCCACTCCTAGCCTCCCTGGCGGAAGTCCCAAGACAAGCATTGATCATGTAATGGCTAAGGATGGCTCTGGACAGAGTCAGACAGAGCTCGGCTCCCGAACATTTTAGGAATGAGCAGGCTCCCGAGGCCAACCCTGGGGCCTGAAGCAGCTTGCAGAGTTTGGCCTTGGCCTTCCAGCCTTCCTGTGTCTCCCAGTTCCCATCTGCACCTCTATGGAAGCTACCCACGCAGAGACCCAGGGTCCCTCTGCTGTTTGATGGAGAACAGAGCCTCCCCAGGTCTCCAAACAGAAGCCCTTCTCTCCCAAACACCAACAGCAACATCTAAATAGCTCGGGTGTATCTTTTATTGCGATTTCCTCACACAACGAGTGAGCTGAGTTCAATGTGCCTTACCAAAATCCTATTCATCTCTGAAGGCATTAATTCAAAGATCACAGCCCGTCACAGGTCCTTCAGGGACTGATAAGATGAAAAGGAGCCCCAGACAATGGGAGCAACTCCCCCAGAAGACCGCACAGTGTACTTGATATGCGTGAATGAAAATGCGATAATAAAACTGACCATTTTGCGCAACGACTAAATGCTAAAATAAACAAATAAAAATGAAAGAATAGGTATAGCTCTTGGATGTCAGTGTGTACCCTTCTAATAAAAGTGCATTTAAAAAGCACGCCCCCCCCAAATCTTAACAATTATTTTATTTGACTAGTAATTTTGTGAGTCCGGGTTAGGCTTCGATAGACAATTCTGAATTGGAGCCTCTCACAGAGTGGCAGTCAGATGTCACCACAAGTACTATGGTCATGTGAGGACTCCAGTGGCCTGGCTGTCCGCCATGGCTCACACAGACGGCTGGCACTTAATGTTCCTGACAGCTGGCTGCACAACGGTGTCTGAGCCCACGGCCTCGGCAGGGTGGTCAGGACTCTTATGCAAAGATAGTGTCTTCCAGAGTAAGTGTCCCAAGGCACAAGCTGGTGGCTTTGATGACTTAGCTCCAGTAACAGCTCAGCATCACATCTGCCATGTTCTATTAACGGGAACATCCACCAGATCTACCCAGGTCCAAGAGGAGGGGACACGGGCTCCCACCTTCCAATGGCAGAGTGTCAAAAGGGTTAGAGAAACTTCTAAATTATATACAAGTAGCATTACACAGATTGTATTTATGTATTTATGAATATATGTGCACATATACAGTGTATATAGTATATACACATATATATATATAACAATTATTAAAGAAAAAGAGGTTATAAATATGAAAGAGAGCAAGGGTGGGTACATGGGAAGGTTTGGAGGGAGGACAGGAAGGGAAAAATAATGTCCTTATAATCTTTAAGAAAATTAAATTAGCAATCACATTGATAATACATAAATAGAATGGGGGCTGTGTATATATCTCAGTGGGAGAGTCTTGCCTAAAATCCCCACAGTGAAAGGCTTGGGGTGGCTTGTGGTAGAGCACCTGCCTAGAATCCTCCAGTGAAGGGTTTAGGGTGTGACTCAGTGGTAGTGCACCTGCCTAGAATTCCCCAGTGAGGTGCTGGGAGTGTGGATCAATGGTAAAGCACCTGCCTAGAATCCCCCAGTGAGGGGCTGGGGTGTGGCTCAGTGGTAGAGCACCTGCCTAGAATCCCCCAGTGAGGGGCTGGGGTGTGGCTCAGTGGTAGAGTTCTCTTTTTGTAAGCCCCAATTGACTTGGCTACCCCTGTGAGTTATTTTTAATTCAGTAACCAAGCTCCTACACTCAGCTCCCAGACCCCAATACCACCATCAAGACTGTAGAGCTAAAAGAGAGAAAGGTAATATTATCCAGTTTTCTAACCTCTTTTCCTATGGGTTGAAGGCATGTTGCTCTCTTACCCAAAAACAATGTATATAACAACTAAATCAGATCCTCTAGCATGTTTAAGAAGCCCATACTTCAAGATACTGAAGGGTCTTAACTGTCAACTCGATTGGATTGGGAAACATTTAGAATTGGGAATGTTTCTGTGATCAGAACATACCACAAGCTTTGACCTAATCAATGAATTAATCCCTTGATGGAATTACAATATGATGAAATTATTGAAGATGGTGAAGAATAGGAGGTAGGCCTATTTGGAGGAATTAGGTCATGGACGGGGGGGTAGGGGGGAATCATGTCCATGGGCAATCTATATCTTGCTTTGGATACTTCCTGTATTCTGTTTCTCTGCTTCCTGCTTTCATGATATGAACTGGTCCACACTGTCAGACCCTCTCCACCATAGTGAATGATACCCCTAAAATCATGAGCCAAAATAAATCTTTCTTCTTGTTAGCTGTTCTAGAGTACATTGGTCACAGTTCATAAAAGTAATTAATACACTAAGACCCTTCCAGTAGTTCAATGCTATTTTGAAGACACTTAGAGATATCTCCTGCTCATCATGATAAGCAAAGCCTTTATTGGTCTCAAACATGAACACCTACATAATGTGGCTGCTTGTTAGAAAGAATTCTCATTGCTCAATTGTACCTCAGGTAGGCATAAGAGGTCATAGACTTAACTGGATACTGGTAACAGTCACTAAATGCTTTAGCTGATGGCTACTGTTACCAAATTGTTCCCCTTGAAGATGAAGGGTCCACACCTTCCCGTGCTCAAAAACCCTGCCTCTTCTGAAGCCATGGGCAAGAGGTACTGGATGAGTTTTTCTGTGCTCTTCTGAGTTCTTTTGACTGGGAAGTTTGGGTTCAAATCCTGTATACTTGTAATTGAAGCTTCAGGGAGGCAGAGACAGGCAGATCCTTGGGCCTTGATGGACACACAGCCTAATCTACTTGATGTGTCTCCAAAACCAAGATGGAGCCTGCAAAATGGCTCAGTGGTACCCACAAAGTTGTCCTCTGAGCACTACACCCATGCACTTTCACACATACACATCACACACACACACACGTCCTACATACACACACTAATATGTATACCCTCAAAAATAGGTCTTCAAGAAGCGGGGTGGTGGTGTTCATCTGTCATCTCAGCCCTTGAGAGGCTGAGGCAAGAGCATCATGAGTTTGAGGATAGCCTTGGCTACGTAATGTGACCTTGTCTATTAAAAAAAAAAACATGTCATTCAATACTATTTTAAGTACTTTGTTCTCATAAAAATTCATTGTATGGGCAAAGCCCTGGGAAAGCAAGAAAGGTTAGCCATTGTGCACGGAGTTTGACAGAAGGAAAACGAAGTACAAATTGCTCTCCCAGATCTTAACATGCACACAGTGAAATGTACATTGAATAAGAAAAGTAGGTCACAGGAATGATATAGAAATGACCTAAAAACACAGCCCCACTGGGAAGCTGGAAGCGATTTTCTCTTTTAATTAAGTGGCATGGTTCAGGCGTTCTGTCCAATCAAATGCAGCTGAACATTCTGTCCCCTGTACCTACAGCACATGACAGTATTTAGGCATGCTCTTCATCCAACCCTGGATATGGAATCAATCTAGAATTATTTTTTAAAGAGGATTTGAGTTTAGCGTAGCATGGGAAAGGCCTGTGTTGGGAATTTAATAGCAATGTGAGAGCACACGATGTATAAACAAGTCCAGGAGAAAAACACTTCCCACCATGTCATGGGGGAACAGCAGGATGACGCAAGGCACAAGACTTTCCCCCAAGAGGAGGGTTGGCACAGCTCACCTGGAAATACTTCCAGAACACTGTTTTGATCAATTTAGCTGAACTAATCAGTTTTCCCCCCTCTCTTTCCTGTGTGAAAGATGAGAGGCACTAGCTTTTTGCATTAGCTACTAAAACTTTGTTGTGAAGTTTGTGTGTCTATACATATGCATGCATATCCGTATGTGTGCGGGTCCACATGCACATAGAAGCCAGAGGGGAAACTTGGATATCACCCCTCAGTCACCATCTACCTTGTTTTTGAGATAGCATCTCTCATCCAGTTTTCTGGGCTGGCTAGTCTGAGGGATCTACCTATATCCCCATGCCCAGTGCAGGAATTACAAGCACGCAACACAGTGTCTAGCATTTGTGTGTGTGTGTGTGTGTGTGTGTGTGTGTGTGTGTGTGTGTGTGTGTGTGTGTAGGTACACATGTGTACTCATGCATGTAGAGGTTAGAGTGCTGATGTCCAGTCTTTCTCAGTCACTCTCTACCTTACTTTCAGAGACAGGATGTATCAGTGAATGGGGGAACTCAACAATTTAGCTAATCAGGCTAGCTAGTGAACTCCAGGGGTTTGTATGTCTCTGCTTCCCCTTCCCACCCTTGCACTCCCTAACTACCCAAAACACTGGAGTTACAAACATACACCACCATGACTAGCTTTTACATGGGTGCTTGTAATCTGAACACAGGTTCTCATGCTGTGCATCTCCCACAGCCCACACGTCTGTAGTAGGACAGGCCCATAGGGTCCAGGAAATTGGCTCAGACCAGTTGCCCAGGCATGCACATAACATGCTCCTTAAGAGCCAACCTGGAGTCTGCCTGAGGGCCTAGCAATAAGAGCTGTCAGAGGTCCTGGTCACTGTCACTGGTCCTAGCCGCTGTCAGAGTTCCTGATTGTGCTCAGCCAGTGAGGACCACACAGACTGGATGCTGGGAGGAGGGTATTTAAGGCCTTCCCTGTTATTGAATAAATGAGTTCGTCATTTGTCTTCAACAGAAACTGGAATATGTGTCGTTGACGCCGCGCCTTCTCACCCCCTCCCTGGAGGGAGCCGTTAGAATCCCATCAACACATGTCCTTTTTTTTTTTTTTTTTTTTTCTATTTTGACTTGGGTTCTGGTGACCAAACTCAGGTTATCATGCTTGCAAGGCAAGAATTTTACTAAATGAGTCATCTCCTTGGCCCTGTTTGGGTTTTTTGTCTCATTGTTGTTGTTTGTTTGTTTGTTTTTAGTTTGGGGTTCTGTTTTGTTTTGTTTGAGACACCATCTTACTAAGTAGCCCAGACAGATAAGGAACTTTAGATTTTCCTTTTTTTTTTTTTTTTTTTTTTGGCCTCTCCATATCTCTCCCATGGAAACTGAAAGGAAAATATCTGTCTCAGGTGTGATGATCTTATGCTAGAAAGAAACCCACCTACCCAACAAGTGCTACTCTCTTTGATGAAAAGGAAGCCGCCGGGTGGGTTTTGGGAACTTCTTCCAACTTACTTTGATTGGCGGTGACAGAATCAAACCGAGAATCACTGAGTGACAGACACACTCTAGGAAAGCAAGTGTTGACAGAAGACAGCATACATCCAAGATCGGAGAAAGTGAAAGTCTACACACACCTTCAGCCCAACTCAAGAGGCAGAAGCAGGAGGATTTCTGAAAGTCTGAGCCCAACTTTGCCTTTATAGCCAGTTCCAGGCCAGGCGGGGCTACCTAGAGAGACTCTAGGTTGGAGGAACGGTCTGGAGAGATGACTCAGTGGTTAAGAGCATTGGCTGCTCTTCCAGAGGCCCTGAGTTCAATTCCCAGCAACC
The DNA here is from genome assembly GCF_049852395.1 of Peromyscus maniculatus bairdii. Taxonomy (NCBI): domain Eukaryota; kingdom Metazoa; phylum Chordata; class Mammalia; order Rodentia; family Cricetidae; genus Peromyscus; species Peromyscus maniculatus. The sequence continues at coordinate 24,383,528 of NC_134874.1, read as the reverse complement.
ACATGGTGGCTCACAGCCATCTATAATTGGATCTGATGCCCTCTTCTGGCATGCAGGTGTACAGGTAGAGAGAGCACCATATACAGAAAGTAAATAAATAAATGTTTAAAAGGAAAAAAAGGTAGGAGGGGAGGATGACTCCCTAGGAAAAAGGTGCTTACTGAACAAGGGTTCAATTCTTGTTCCCAGAAGGTGAAGACAGGAGAATCACGCAGGAGCTCCTGAGCTAGCAAGATAAGAGAGATCTGCCCCCACACAGAGGAAAGAAAGAAGCATCTCTGGCTTCCACACACGTGCCATGCATGCCCCCACCTGCACGTATATCACACATATATACACAGAATAATAATAACAAATGAAAATTTAAAACATTAAGGTTTCAAGCGGTTTATCCCTGGCTTAATTTGGGGGGGGGGGTGGCACGCAGGAGGGATAGAGTCAACTTTAGTTTCTGCTGCTGTGATAAAAACACAGACCAAAAGTGACTTGGAGGAGGACAGTGTTTGTAACTGACTAACTGATTGCAGTCCATCATTGAGGGGAACCAGGGCAGGAGCTCAGGACAGGAACCGGAACAGAGACCATTCAGGAATAGGATCGACTGGTTTGCTCAGCTTCCTTTTTATATAACCCAGGTCCACCTGCCCAGAGACGGTACTGCCCATGGTGGGCTAGGCCATCCTACATCTATTAGCAATGAAGAGAAAGTCCTGCAGACATGACCACAGACAGGCCAAACTCATGGGAGCGATTTCTCAGTTGAGATCCCCTCTTCCCAGGTACATCGAGGTTTGTATCAAGTTGACAAAAGCTAACCGGTCCAGGCTGGAAAAAAAAATCCCCAATTTCTCATATTTAACAGTGAAATATTTTAAATAGGCAAGACAATTGGTATGCTCTTAAGAACACGAGATCTCTAACTTTATATCACTCAATATTGGAAATTTCAAATTTCAATGTTATGAGGCAATATGCAGTAGCACATAATTACCTCAAAGATCACATCTGGAAAATAGTACGTGTCTACGTGACAAATTCTCAAAGGTATCAACATCATTTGAGCAGCCCCTATAGCTTAAGGACAAATGCTACCTTCACACTCCCCATGAGGGGAAAAAGCCTGGAAAAGAGAACTCAACACACATTTAGTGCCTGGGGCTAGCCACAACTTGACGTTGGCTTCTTCCATTGAGCTAAGGCTTCTAGAAAAATCCTGTCTTTTTATCATTCATCTTCTCTTTTTGGGCTAGGGAAGAAAGAATGAATCATCTTTAAAAAAAAAAAAAAAAAAAAAAAGACAGGGTCAGGCTATGTAGCCCAAGCTGGCCTTGAACTCACAATCCTCCTGCTTCAGCCTCCTAAATAATGGGATTACAAATGTGGGCCAACATGTTCAGTTAAATGTTTTGTTTTTACAGTTCAGGGGTCTGGGATATAGGAATTTTGACTATTTCTCACTGAGAGCAAAAGTCACCATGGGAGTCTACTACTCAGACACCGATCTTCCCATTGCTTTCCCAACTGTTGTTTGTTTGTTTGTTTGTTTGTTTGTTTGTTTGTTTGTTTTTCCTTTCGGGAATTCTCTGCACTATGGAAGTTGAAAGCAAAGTGCTCATTTCAAACCTGAACTCAGATTTCAAAGCCTGAGTTCCTTCCCAAAGACCTCCCTTCCAATTTTCTCGGCATATCATACCATCACCTCGCTTTCACTATTGGTAATTTCTGGAAACGTCTGTGTTTTTTAAAGGGGAAAGGACACGTTCGATTTTTTTCAGGAGAGAAGTGGAAAGTGAAATCCCCAAATAAAAATCTCACTTGATGAAAATATCATAAAGTTCAAAGGGAGAAATAAACTGAAAGGTCAAAGAGTGGGGAGATAACTTTGTCAAGTGTTTGCTTTGCAAATGCAAGGACGTGCGTCTGATACCCAGAAGCCATGTGAAAAAGCCCGGCGTGATGGTGCTCACTAGGAATCCCAATGGTGGAGACTGAACAACGGCAGGATCTCTGGAGCTCACTGTCCAGCCAGGCAGAAAGCATCTGCAAGCTCCAGACCAATGAGATACCCTGTCTCAAAAAAAAAACCAAAGTAGACAGCACCTAAGGAACAATGCCCAAGACTGTTCTCTAGCCTTTACACACACGCACACAGACACACAAACCCTGAAATTATAGTTGAAAGTTGGCAATGGAGAAAATCGCCACCATGTAGTAAGATAAGCCATGGCTCTGCTAGTAGTTTGGAGATGCAGTGGCTGGGCTAGGGGTAGAGAGAACTGTGGAGTGCTTCTAGGAGGTTCTAACACTTTACATCCTTGTTAGATCTCATTCATCCTTTGACAGTTCTGAAATGTGCCCCACCCCTCCCTCAACCCCCCTCCTGCCTCCTCAGGCTCTCATGTTCACTGCTTGCTCCCTGAGTTGGTGGTACTGTCTAGGGAGACTGTAGAATCTTTAAGAGGTAGATCCTGCCTAGCAGAGGTAGATCACTGGGTGTCTGGGTGTTGGCCTTTGAACATTATAGCCTGCACTGTTTGGGATCCAGTGCCTGTGGCCAGGTCCAAGAGATGTGAAGAGCTCCTCCAGATGTTTCTACCAGTACAGATCCCCCAAAGCCACGATAGACTGAAACTTCTGAACCATAAGCCAAAATAAACCTTTGCTTGAATCTATTGTTTTCATGAGGTATTTTGTTACAGCTACTGTTGTGTAGCAATTTCCTTTGAAGGAAAACACTGACTCCAAGAAAGAGGACAAAGACTTAGAAGCCTTGGGAAGTAAGTCATTCACAAGTCTTAGGAAGTGCCTCAAACCAACAGGATTCACAATATTTCCTCCCCAAGGTTATAAAAACTGTAATAACTACTGGAAAAAAAGAAACTCTCTGATCATTCAAGATACCTAAAAAAAACTCTTCCATCCACTGTAAACTACTTGCAAGTCCTGCAGGGAGCTCCAGAGATGTAGCTTTTGGGAGTAGGCACCAATGCTGTGGTAGGCTTTTTCAGTTTAAAAAAAAACAGTCATCCTTGAGTCATCCCTACTCATACAAGTCACCCCTCCCTCACCCATACTCCTTTAAGTAACCCCAATAAACTCATTGGTTCACTAAATTGGACTTTGGTACAATCATTATTTTGGTTGGTTGGTAATTCCCTATTTAAGGTAAGTAAACATATGTCCATGTCTCCCAGGAAAGTCACAGAACAGCTACATAAAAATAACTACTACGCCCCCTTAAAGACTAGGAGCAAAGATGACTAAAAAGACACACTCTTAGCCCCTTAAGCCCTTAAACATGTGTATCTTGGGTGGTTGGGCTATAATTATCTTAAGTGGGCTGTCTCTACTTCTCCCCAATATATTCCTTGTTTCCTGGCCTACTTCAAGTCTCCCAACCACTTCTCAATGTTTTGGCATTTATGGCTAATAAACACAATAATACTTATCATCTGAAAGTTAATGGTACCGTTTGAAAGTTTTATGCACATTATTTTTTGCTCGAATTTATGACACTTTCTCCTCTAAAGCGAAGGATAAATAAATAAAAGCACTTTATCAAATTTATATCCTACTCAAATTCAGACATTTCTGAATAGGAAACAGACCAGGGACCCTTAGGTGAGATTAACTTAAGTTGAAGAGAAACTTTGCATGCGGGGACTCTGGAAACAGGTCTTTAAGGACTGTGTCTACACATAGAATTCCAAGTGCATCACTAGACCAATCACCTCCATTTGACGGCCTTTTAGATTTTACTACTCCCCCCCCCCAAAAAAAAACACTCAGGTAAGAAAGGGAAAGGTAGGGAGTGGTTCTGGTCTCAATTGTAGCCTAATAATCATCTCAATTTTCTGCTTCCTTTTGAGTGTGAAGCTATGACCCAGAAGGCTTTAGAAAAGAAAAAGAAAAAAATAGGCTGAGGAGGCTTCCCAGACGTGAAATAGACTTTACAAAAGAAACTTCTGGCAAGTTTAATGGAAGCAAATCAGAAACAGATGGAATATGTTGCCTTCAAAATACCCACGGGCTTGAAAGCCCAGGAAACACACAGAAAAGTAAAAGGAAACTGTTTCTGCAAAGCCAAGCTTATGGCAGAAACCGTGTGTTCTAGTTTCATCTCTCTTGCTGTGATTATATACATACATATATAATCATATATATATTCAATATTCAAAAGCAACTTGAGGAGGAAAGGATTTATTTGAGTTTTACTTCCAGGTCATAGTCCACCACTGATGGAGGCAAAGGTAGGAACCTGAAGTAGAACCATGGAGAAGCATCGCTTGCTGACTTGCTGTTAGCTAGCTTAGAGAATAGTGTCGCCCACAGTGGGCTAGGCCCTCCTCCATCTATTAACCATCAAGACTATCCCCACAAAGATGGCCATATGCCAGTCTGGTCTAGGTAATTCATTACTCAGCTAAGACTCATTTCTGAGGTGATTCTAAGCTGTGTCACGTTGACAACTAAAGCTAAGTCGGCTGACATACATTTGTCTGTCTAAAGCAGAGGAGGGAAGGGTGGTGAGGGGGCTCAACAGTGTCTTCCCTTCAACGCAGATCAGTGTGAACAGTCCTCCTTCCTGAGCCCCTTGGAGGAGGATAACAAGGAAATGGATGATCCTGTGACAGCTCAAGAGGTAGGTGATAAAATCCTTTTGAGGTGGTACTTGATGACCCCTGAATTCCTCCTTCTACCCTGTCTGGGAATTCTGGCTACAGATCTGTATAGAAGGACAAGTGGCAATGTGATCAGCCACCTCATACCCCTACCACCAGGACCTTCCCAATCTTGATTGGCTGACTACACCCTACCACCAGGACCTTCCCAATCTTGATAGGCTGACCATACCCTACCACCAGGACCTTCCCAATCTTGATTGGCTGACTACACCCTGCTTACCAGGACCTTCCCAATCTTGATAGGCTGACCATACCCTACCACCAGGACCTTCCCAATCTTGATTTGATGGGCTGACCATACCCTACCACCAGGACCTTCCCAATCTTGATGGGCTGACAATACCCTACCACCAGGACCTTCCCAATCTTGATTTGATTGTCTGACCATACCCTACCACCAGGACCTTCCCAATCTTGATGGGCTGACCATACCCTACCACCAGGACCTTCCCAATCTTGATGGGCTGACCATACCCTACCACCAGGACCTTCCCAATCTTGATTTGATTGTCTGACCATACCCTACCACCAGGACCTTCCCAATCTTGATTTGATTGTCTGACCATACCCTACCACCAGGACCTTCCCAATCTTGATGGGCTGACTACACCCTGCTTACCAGGACCTTCCCAATCTTGATGGGCTGACCATACCCTACCACCAGGACCTTCCCAATCTTGATGGGCTGACCATACCCTACCACCAGGACCTTCCCAATCTTGATGGGCTGACTACACCCTCAAACTCAAGCTGCTTTTGTCTGGCATTTTGTTGTAGCAAAATGACAAGTAACTAATACGCCAGACTAGCCTCATGGTTCCTGTTGCTCAGCATCCCAGCTGTTGAGATTATAGGCATATACCACCACTTCCAGCTTTCTTGTATATTTTTTAAAAGTTGGATTATGGGGCTGGAGAGGTAGATCAGCAGTAAAGAGCATTTACTACAAAATCATGAGGACTGGAATTTGGAACTCAATACCTACCTAAGGTGGGGGACCCAAAGCAGCTTGACCACACAACTGTCATGACAGGCTTACTGGCAGGCAAGACCCGGATCCAGGAAAGACCATAAGCCTACCCCTCCAGGGAGGGCCAGCATCTAAGGGGAAATGCCTGACATTCCAAATATTCCCAGCACACACCTATACCCCTAGACAAATGTCAGCCAATCAGGGTCCTGAATCCTGAAAATCCCCTTACCCCAACCTCTGCTATGATTTAAAAAAAAGCAAAAGAAAACCCTGCCCAGGCTCTGGGCTCTCTGTTCTCACTGCCACATCAGACAGAAAGACCAAGCTCCAAGCTTAAAATAAAGGCTCTTTGCTTTTACATACAGGATTCTTTACATAGGGATTTGGTCTCTGTGAGGGTCCCTGAGATCTGAGCATAACACTAAAAAGCCAGGCATTCCATGCATAATTGTAATTCCAGCATTTAGTTCATGGAGGCTGGAGGATCAGGAGGAGTTCAAGGCCATCCTCAGATACATAACCAATTCCAAGGCAGCCTGAGCAATCTGTCTCAAAAAAAAAAAAAAAAAAAAAAATAGAGCTAGAAAGTTATTGATTACCAGGCAAGCATAAAGACCTCACACACCACACACACACACACACACACACACACACACACACACACACACACACACACACACACGCTTCATCACTCCTGGCTAGGACTTGACCTGACTGGCGCCGTGAACACGTGAACAGAAAAGCTGGCATCAGGTGGGCCTTGTGCACTCTGATGCCGGTGGCGCCAACTGGGAAACAACCTGAACCTCAGCCAACGTGTTCTTTACAACCAGGAGGCAGGGTGGGGCCGGGGGATGGGTGGGTTGTGGGGAGGGAGTTGGCTGTCTCAGTAAGAGGTCTCTGTAGGGGAGCAATCTCCAGCCGCAGAGGGAGGAGGAAGCTGCTGCAGTGGCTGGTTTGGGCACACACGGCCAACATTCGAACTCAGACCAGAAGAAGGCTTTGCCATCCCTCTGAGCCTCCCCCTGGGGGAAGACTTTGCCATCCCATGGGTCTGAGACACTGGGGTCCTTGACATGGCCATCCCCATGCCCAACAGTACACATCCATTGAAGACTTTCTATACACGTGCGCACACAAGAATCCAAACAAATAAATACATATTTTTGAAAATAGACTTTCGATTTTTTTTGAGAAACAATTTCACTTTGCACATGAGCAAGGAGTGAGGAGGCTGGAGAGATGGCTGTGTGGTTAAAAACGATGGCTGCCCTTGCAGAGGACCCAGGCCTGCTTCCCATACTCACATCTGGTGACTTCCAACCACCTCTAACTCCAGCTGCTGAGCATCTGACTCTGTTCCTGTCTCTGTAGGTACCTACACATATATAACACATATATAGAGAGAGACACACACATGTGTACACATACACATACACACAAGTAAATAGAAATAAATCTTTAAAAGGTGAGATGGGTACTTGTGTTTTTTTAATTTATTTGTTTTTATTTTATGTGCATTTTTCTTATGTGTTTTGCCTGCGTGTACATCTGTAAGGGTGTCAGATTCCCTGAAACTGGAGTTACAGACAGTAGTGAGCGCCACTTGGGTGCTAGAAATTGAACCCGGGTCTTCTGGAAGAGTGATCAGTGCTCCCAACCACTGAGCCATCTCTCCAGCCCCCTACATGTGTGTTTTTAATAAATATTGTTCAATTGCCCTCCACTGAGGCAAAAGCAGTTCCAATTTATGCTCTGCCCAGTAGCTACTGTCCCGGACTCTGCCTAGCCTAGCATGGTATCAAACTTCTGCTCTCTGCCCACCCATTAGGGAGAGAGAGAGAGAGAAAGAGAGAGAGAGAGAGAGAGAGAGAGAGAGAGAGAGAGAGAGAGAGAGAGAGAGAGAGAGAAATCTCATTTGCATTTGCATTTCTATTGTCAGTGCAAAATATGCTCAAATGGGATTAAAGACCTATTTTGCTAAAAGCCTGTTTACTGCTACCAGACACAATCTCTTTAAGAGTCAAGGATGGCAGACTCTCCAGAAAATAAAAAAAAAAAAAAAAACCCTCCGAGCCAGCAGGCAGCATCAATCTGTTACCAAGCACTACTGGGAAGCAATTCACCGTGCTTTCCACCTATAAGCCAAGTATTTAAGAGCAGCTTTCTGGACCGTTACAGAGAATTCTCAAAGAAGGCAAGAAGTATGTGATGGCTTGCTCTAAGCCAGGCTCCGATTCTCTATATACTCACTCTCACCATTCCCCTGGCGTTGGCATCTGGGAGGCTCTGGGAAATAAAGTGCCTCTCCCAACTGGCACAGATTAAAAGTGGTAGATAGAGCAGGGGACGCTGCCCAGTTGGTAGAGCCCCAGTGCGCACAAAGCCCTGGGTTGCTGTCCTCAGCACTAGGTGTGGTGGTACCTGCCTCGCAGCACCAGAGAAGGGGCAAAAATGTGGTAGGAGGATGCAGAAGATGGAGACAGGAGTACTTGGAGTTCAAGGTCATCCTCAAGTCCGCAGTAAGCTTGAGGTCAAGCCTGGGTAACATTTAGGCCCTCTGTGCCCTCCCCCAAATATAAGATGCCATGCATAGTAAAGCAAGGCTAGAATCCCATCCCGGCACTAAGGAGGCAGAGGCAAGAGGATCCTGATTTTCAGGCCAGCCTGGACTATAGAGTGAGACCCTGTTTCAAAAAACAGAAAACAAAAATACAAATGACCAAGGAGACATTGCTCTATAGGTTGATAGTTCAACATCCAAATTTTGTATATCACAGAACACTGCCTCTAGCTACACTGTGAAGTTTGATGTCCACCGGCCTGAATCCTGATATGATATGAAATGATTTAAGGTTCATGAAGAAATGCATATAGGCTGGCTTTCAAATGCCCTAGGTAACTGAGGAGAGCCTTGAACTTCTGATTGTCTTGCCTCCCCGTCTTGAGTGCTGGAATTCCAGATGTGTACCACTGTAATCCATTTATGTGGTGCTGGGGATGGAGCTCTGAGATGCTAAGAAATGGTTTGTTTGTTTGTTTGTTTGTTTGTTTTTTCCTTTTAATCACAGCTATCTCAATAGTAGTCTGGTTGTTTTTCAGTATCCAGAGGATTGGTTCTAGGATTCTAACACTAAACACACAAATCCAGAGATGCTCCGGTCCCATATGTAAATGAGACAGCATTTACATGTAACCTACGTGTGTGTCCATGTACTTGAACTCATTACTAGAATGTTTATGTTATCTACAACACAAATGCTTTGTGAGTAGTTGTTACATTCCATTATATAAGCAATGACAAGAGAAGTCTAGACATACTCAGTATAAATACAATTTTTTTTCTAAATACTTTTATCCCTGGTGGATTCAATCCACAGACATAGAAATCACAGATACAGAAAAATGACAGTGTACAATAGTACTGTTTATCTGTGGGACATCATATAGGCCTTGGTAAGCTTTCTCCTGAACGAACGAGGCTTGATGACACAAGCCTATAACTCCAGCTACTCTCAAGACTGAGCAAGAAGATCTTAAGTTCAAGGCCTTCCTGGATATAATGAGGTCACTTAGCAAGACACTGTATCAAAAGGTAAAAAGAGGGCTTGGAGCATGGCTCAGCAGGAGAGTCCTTACCCAGAATGTGATGTGCCTCAGTGGTAGAAGGCCTACCTAGGATCGCCAACAAGGAGATTAAAAAGTCACCCAGTGAGGGGGTGGGGGTGTGACTCAGTGGCTGGGAGTGTGACTGAGTGGTAGAGCACCTGCCTAGAATCTCTCAGTGTGAGGCTAGGGGTGTGGTGATCCAAGAAACACCACCACAAAAAGAACAACACACACACACACACACACACACACACACACACACACACACACACACACACAAACAACAACAACAACAAAAATAACTCCTCCCAAATAGGGCCTCCCTTAAGATTAAATATTGCATTAACTTATAGCTAACTATTGCATTAACTTATAAAAGTTGTAGTAGCATTCACTTAAAATCCCAGTGCTGGGTGGGGAGTTAGAGACAAATAGATCTCTGGAACTCAAAGGCTAGTGAGCATAGCCTAATGGGCCAGTTCCCAGTCAATGAGACACCTTGCCAACCCAAGGAAACAAGGTTCAGGGAGTATCACGGAGGATGGGGTGGAAAGAACGTAAGAGCTGGAAGATGGGGAAGAAGGCTGTGAACTGCTGACTTCCGAATACAACCTGGCCCTTGAACTCACTGAAGCTGTGCCTACTTGCCCACGACCTCTACAAGGTCAAGGTCAAGGCAACAGGTGTGTCATCGTTCCCAAAGGCAGCACTCATTGGACTCAGTGAGTCACAAACATGAAAAGGAAGAGGAGACTCTAGGGGAAGTGGAGAGGGGGGAGCTGGGGTGGATATGATCAAGTTACATTAAATGTGCATATGAAATTGACAAAGAATTCATCGAAGGTTTTTGTTTTGTTTGGTTTTAGAAAGGTGGTGTGATGGTTGGTTTTTGTCAGCTTGCCACAATCTTAGACATGTCTGGGAAAAGGGAATCTTAATTGAGAAAATGCTTCCATAAAATTGGCTGGTAGGCAAGTCTGTAGGGCATTTTCTTGATTTATGATTGATGTGGGAGGTCCCAGTTCACTGGGGACAGTGCCACCCTGGGGAAGGTAGTCCCAAGAGGTACAAGAATTGGAGCCAAACAAGCCATGAGAGGCACAAGTCAGTCAACAGTCACCCTCCATCATCTCTGCTTTAGTTCCTGCCTGCAGGTTTCTGTATTGAGTTCCTGCCCTGATTTATCTCCAGTGATGAAGTGTAAATGACCCAAGAGTTGTTAAACCCTTTCCTCCCCAAGTTGATTTAGTCATGGTGTTTTATCACAGCAATAGAAAGCCTAACTAAGATAGGCGGATGAAGAGGCTGGAGACACAGCTCAGCAGTTAAGAACACTGGTTTCTCTTCCGGAGGAACCTAGTTCAATACCTAGCACCCGAATGGTAGCTCACCACTCTCTGCAACTCCAGTCTCGGAGAATCCAACACTTTCTTCTGGCTTCCAGGGGTACTGCATGCATATGGTGCACAGATATACATGCAAGCGAAACACCCAACGCATAAAGTGAAAGAAAGAAAGAAAGAGAGAGAGAGAGAGAGAGAGAGAGAGAGAGAGAGAGAGAGAAAGGGAAGGAAGAAAGGTGGATAACGCCTGAGGCATGACAACTGAACACACACACACATGTGCACACACGTGAGCGCAACACACACACACACACACACACACACACACACACACACACACACACACCAGAAAGAAAAATAGACTCTATTGAGGTAAATTTTCAGGAAAACCAGCCCAATGACCCCTAGAGTAGAGCACCTAAGGGGGGAGGGGGCAGTGGCCTGAGAACTTTTTGCTGCTGAGCCTGGACAAGACAACTACAGAAATTGAGAGTGAGGGTTTAGAAGCTTGCATAGCAGTTGGACAGAGTAATTTTGTATCTTCTTGGGTCTAACAGCAGCAACAACAGAAAACTTGAGGCTTGTAAAAAAAAATTCTACCAAAACCATTAAAGTGACTTGCGGCAGGTGTGTGCCCCACATGGGTCAGAGCCATTTGGAATAGGGAAGTCTGGGCATCCTATTGCATGGTGAGGGGTTTCTAAGGGTCCAGCCATACTGCAGAGCACATTGTGGACCAACACTACTACGGGCCACTGTTGCTTCCCACAAGGGTTCTGGAAAACATCAGAGCCCTGCCAGAGTGACTATCACATGACTGTTGCTATTGGAAGTTGTACTAAAAATATGGAAGATGACTTATTTGGAGAGAAACTTCTATTCGCCATTTTAGGGGGGAAAAGGGACGCGGCAAAAGTCTCTGAGAAAGATAATTGGAGAATTATGTCACGTACTACAGAAATCTGTATCCAAAACACAGGGGCGGCCAAATTCTAAACAGCTGTCAGGAATTCCTAAGGATATGCTACATGAAATAAACCAGACACAAAAGGACAAGTGTTAGCTGATTCTGCATGCAGAGGCCAGAAAAAGGGGGAACCAGGAGACTATTATTCACTGGGCACAGAGTTTCTATTTGGGGAGATGAGAAGATCCGGGAAACAGCTAACGGGGATGCTTATATAACACTGGGAATGTATTTAATTCATGTATGTTTTGTCTCCATGAAGAAACAAGGGTTCCCATGGTACTGGTGTATAAATCCAGGGCTGGGGATGTAGCCCAGTTGGTAGAGTGCTTGCCTAGCACCCACAATGCCTTGGGTTCCCTCCTCAAAACCACATATGGTGGTGCACACCTGTAATGTCAGCACTCAGGGGTAGATGCAGAAGGATTAAGAGTTCAAAGTCATCCTCAGCTACACAGGGAATGGGAGGCTAGCTTGGGCTACATGGGACCCTGTCACAAGAAAAGAAAAAAGCCAGATATGGTGGTGCATGCCTACCAGCACTTTGGAAGACTGAGGCGGGAGAATCACATCCTGGGCTACAGAGTCTGGGTTATACAGCCAAACCCTATACCCAAGAAAAGGTAAATTTAAAAATAACCTCTGCAGTGATCATTCCACCTGGATCTAGTTACTGCAAGAAAGCTGCCATTTGCTCTTGGGGAAAGACCACGATGAAAGAATGAAATCGACATTATTTTAAACAGTGCAGTCAGAATTTCTACCAGTATTAAACTATAGCAATTCTGTGTCCTTTGACACTCCCCATCGATCATCAGCATCCTATTGAAATTTTCCTCACTTCTCTGCAAAATCTGTCTCCTTGCTGATTGTCTGAGCTGAGTCAGTAGATGGGATCGTCTGGGTGAGAGCCATCTGAAGACTCCGTGCGCAGTTGAGGAGCGTATGTATGGCTTAATTCTGCTTTTCGCTTTGGATACGTGAGAGTTCCCTTTTATGGTGTCCCCAGACAAACTCTTCTTGGGGCTTCGGAGATGGTTCAGTGGTTAAAGTGCTTGCTGCACAAGGGTCAGGACCAGTTTGGGTTCCCAGAACTTGTATAAAGGCCACATGGTGTCAATAGCTACCTGTAGTTCCGGGCCTGGAAAGCAGAGGCTGGGGACTCTCCAGAACAAGCTGGCTAGCCAAAGTAGCCATATCTGTCTGCTCTGAGTCTGATTGAGAGCCCCTGCCTCTATGAGTAAGGTGGCAGAGCAAATGAAGATAATTCCATGGGCATGCACACCCACACACTCATGTATCCATGTGTGTGCTCAAGCATACACACACACACACACACACACACACACACACACACACACACACACACAAACAGGAAAGAGAAAGAAAACTTCTTTTTCTGTGATTTGATGTGCTTTTCCAAGCTCCTGCCTCTTCTGCCATCTCTCTAGTTCATTGTTTCAATAGATGTCCTCGGGGCTGGCGGCATGGCTCAGATGATAAGCTGCCCACCGCATGTTGTATGAGATGCTTCTCCTGAGGACACACACAACATACATACATGTCTACTCACCCCAGAAAGGGAACTCATGGCAGACTGAAGTGATGATTGCACCAAACCTAATTTGGTGAACCAATGAGATTTTATTGGGGTTACTCGCAGGAGTATGAGTGAGGAGTTACTTGCAGGAGCGGGCGTGACTCCAAGCAGCTGTCTCACTGAGAAGCTTACCCCAGGGTTGGGCATTTAGCTCAGTGGTAGAGCGCTTGCCTAGCAAGCACAAGGCCCTGGGTTCGATCCTCAGCTCAAAAAAAAAAAAAAAAAAAAACCAGAGCCAGATATCAAGGTGAAAGCTGAAAGATCAGAGAAGCAGAACAGCCAGCCACTAGCTTACCGCTACAAAATCCTCAGCCTCAAGAGAGCTAGTTCCTGTTTCCTCATGCCTTATATACCTTTCTGTGTCCTGCCATATTACTTCCTGGGATTAAAGGTGTGTGTCACTACTGCATGGTTCTGTTTCTCTCATGTAGCCCAGTGTGGCCTTGAACTCACAGAGATCTAGACGAATCTCTCTGCCTTCTGAGTGATAGGATTAAAGGTGTGTGTCACCACTGCCTGACTTCTATGTCTAATTTAGTTGCTAGCTCTGCCCTCTGATCCCCAGACAAGCTTTACTGGGGCACACAATATATCACCACAAGAGATTTAGTCCATTGTCATCCTGGAGAACATGCAGGTAGACACAGTGCTGGAGAAGTAGCTGAGAGTCCTACATCTGGGTCCATAGGCAGCAGGAAGAGAGATCCACTGGGCCTGGCTTGGGCTTTTGAAGACCTCAAAGCCCACCTCCATTGACATGCTTCCCCCAACAGGGCCACACCTCCTGATCCTTTCAAACAGTGCCACTCCCTGATGACCAAGTGTTCAAATCTATGAGCCTATGGGGGCTTTTCTCATTCAAACCACCACAGCCCTAGTTAGTATCTTATACATATCAGCTCTCCCAGACATGTAAAGTTAGCTTGCCTCCTGAATCTCATGAGCTTCTTCCCCTTCTTCCTTGAGGGAATGTTTCAGTTCAGAGAGAAACTGCCATGAAGCATCATGCAAGCATGGAGACTAGAGTTCAGATCCCCAAATCTCCTGGAGATTTTGTTGTTGTTGCAGTTTGTTTGGCCTTCTTGTGGTTTGGTTTTTAAATCCACACATGGTGGTAAACACTTGAAATCCCAGAGCTTAGGAGACTAGTGACTGGCCAGCTAGCCTAGTCTATTTGGCCAGACCAATGAGAAGTGGCCCTGTCTCAATATACAAGGGGCACAGCACCTGAGGAGCAACAATTAAGATTGTCCTCTGACTTCCATATGCAGAAAGAGAGAGAGAGAGACAGAGAGAGAGAGAGAGACAGAGAGAGAGAGAGAGAGAGAGAAAACCCAAAACCCAAACTCTGGGCCTTTCCTGTGACCACTCAGTAAGGGTTATAGATCATAAGCAATGACCTCTCCCAGGTAAAAATCGACTTGGGCATCATCTAATCCAATCCACTCATTTCAAAAGCCGGTAGAAAAATTATAGTAAAAGGAAGGAATTCCCCTGGGGACTTCCTGATGATCCTCACAAATTACACTACATTCTGCAACCAATCCCCAGCATACAAGAGCCTCCCCTGCCAAGAGCTAACCATATAAAAGAGACTTGGTGATGTAAGGGGAGGTAAGGATGCAAAGATGCTCCAGGGCTCCCCTCTTGAAAGAAAGCCTAGAGGACAAAAACGTCCTTAGAAAAATAAAAAGTTGCACCAGGATTTAATGAGGAAAATAAACACCTTTCAAAGGCAAGCCTGGCAGTGCCTCTGAGTCATCCCCTGGCACCTGTGCCTCACTCCAGACTGTGCTAACAGTACCTAGCATCCTAACATCCTTAACCAACTGTAGGAGAACAATTAGCCTTAGTCATGACGCAGAACAAGCGGTCAAGTACCAGTCCATGACCTCTCACCTGCAAAGTCGAAGAGGTCACTTTAATCGTTTTGTGTTTGCATGTTTATCTTAGCAGTAATAAAAGGGATTCTTAGCGTCGTGTATGTCTGAGGCTACAAAGAGCTTCCACTAACCGGGTAGGGCTGGAGGGACAAGATAGAGCATTCATTTGGGGTCTAGACGGAGCAAGGTTTGCTTGACAGTTTATGCACTCAGAAAGTGTGACTTGGATGAGGCCCATTGATGCCTGCATGTAACCCACCTACTTGGGAGGCTGAGGCAAGCGGATTGAAAGATTGAGGTCTAATGGACTACAAAGTGGTCCATTAGGCACAAAGCTAGCCTAAGTAACTCTGTGCAGCCCTGTCTCACAAGTAAAAGTAAACTAGGGCTAGGGACATAGGTCAGTGATAGAGAGCTGGCCTGGAATACTTCAGTGAGGGGCTGGGGTGTGGCTCAGTGGTAGAGCACCTGCCTAGAATCCCCAGTGAGGGGCTGGGGTGTGGCTCAGTGGTAGAGCACCTGCCTAGAATCCCCCAGTGAAGGGTTGAGGGGTGTGGCTCAGTGGTAGAGCACCTGCCTAGAATCCCCCAGTGAGGGGGCTAGGGAGTGGCTCAGTGGTAGAGCCCCTGCCTAGAACCCCCCAGTGAGGGGCTGGGGTGTGGCTCAGTGAGTGAGGCACTAGATATCAATTCCTAGTACCACAAAAAATGTTTTTTAAACATGTGATATTATGAATTTGGAGCCAAACTGGATTACATGAAACATGGAAGGAAATAGCGGAGGGAGGGAGGGAGGGAAGGAGGGAGGGAGGGAGGGAGGGAGGGAGTGAGGGAGGGAGGGGGGGGGGAGGGAGGAAGGGAGGAAGAAGAAAATATTTATCACATCTCTTTAAGACATCTCAAATCAAGGACCAAATTTATTATTTTGTTTGTTTGTTTGTATTTCAAGACAGGGTTTCTCTGTGTAGCCCTGGCTTTACTGGAACTCACTCTATAGACCAGGCTGACCTTGAACTCAGAGATCCACCTACCTCTCCTTCTTAGTTGCTGGGACTAAATTAAAAGTTGTTATATCCCCCACATAGCATAAAATAAACTCTCTTGCTCTGCTTCCAACATGGAAAGATGAGTCTCATTCCCAACCCATCTTCTTTGAATTCTATACAAAGGACCCCACTGGGTCCTTCAACCTCTTAGGTCCTATTGGCTCCTTTCACACCTCTCTGTTTTATTTTCACACTAAGAAAATTTCACACACTGCTTTGGTTTGGTTCCGCACTGAGACAAGATGTCTTGTATACCCCAGGCTAGTCCCAAACCAATAATCCTGAGACTGGGGAGATGTCTCAGTGAATCAATCATTTGTTGTGCAAATGTGAGAACTCAGTAACCACATAATGGCAGGTGCAGCAGGATCAAATCCCATTCCTGAGGTAGGGAAGTGAAAGACTGAACTCACTGGCCAACCAGCATAGCAAATCAGTGAGCTCCAGCTTTGGTGAGACTCTGTCTCCAAACAAAAAGCATGAGCTGGGGAGATGGATCAATGCTTAAGAGCACTTTTGTCTCAAAGAGGACCCAATTTCAGTTCCCAGCATCCTTTTAGGATGACTCACACGATCACCGGTAACTCTAGCTCCAGAAGATCAACACTCTATGAGCATTGCACTCACATACACATACCCATAATTACTAACACACATAAATACAATTGGATATTTAAAATAATAATAATAGTAACGATAATTAATAATAATAAAGTAGAGCACAATTGAAGAAGACACCTGACACCAATTTCTGGCCTCCACATAAATACAACTTATATAAATAATGATGTTAACAATATTAACTAATTATTTTTATTAAATTTTTTATTCACTTTATATACTACTCATGATCCCCCTCTCGTCCCTCCTCCCACCCCCCAGCTTCCCCCCTAACCCACCCTCATCCCCTCCTCCTACAAGGTAAGGCCTCCCATGGGGAGTCAGCAGAGCCTGGTACATAGAGCTATAGTAATAAAAAAAACAGCTTGGTATTGGCATAAAAACCGACATAGGGACCAATGGAATCCAACTGAAGACCCTGACATTAATCCACACACCTATGAACTAATTCTTAATATAAGCAATGTAACATAAATAAACCTAATGTGAATGAGTTCATTTTACAGATTTTTTGAACAGGTTTGTCCATACAAAATGTGTAAAGAGGGAATACAAAGTATTCAGACTTAAGATTTCAATTTTGAATGTATCCCTCTTGATATTCAGAGCCCCAAGGATGTATGATGGCTTGTTCTACACAGGAGATCATAAACACACACCACACTAAAGAAGTTCTCAGAATAGGAGTTTGATGATTGCCATAGAAGATCTCACGCTCTGATAAATGTTCTGATAAAAGGGAGGATATGAAGACAGACAGTAGATTCCAAGTTTAGAAAAACCTATAAAACTGTAGAAGTGCCACATAAAATGCCACAATTCCCTTTCCTAGCAGTGATGTGCTTTCAAGAACACAGAAATCAGAGGAGATTAAGTCAAACTTCTGCTGCTCTGGAGCTTCAGGATGACTCACAAACCTTATAATGCCCTGGGATTCTTCTCTCCTCCTCCCCCTCTCCCGTTCCCTTCTCTTCTCTTCTTTTCCTACTATGGATGGGACCCAGGCCTTGTGCTTGCTTCTAGGAAATCTCTACCACTGATCCATGCCCCTAGTCCCTCTCTCCTCTCTCCCTCCCTACCCCACCCCACCCACCCCCACCCCACCCCCACTCCCCACCCCCGCCACCCTGTAAGTGCTCTAGCAAGTGAGCCAAACCTCTAGTCCTTAGTATTTTGAAATAAGGTCTCACTGAGTAGCCCAGGCTGGCCTTGAACTCAAGATCCTTTCCCACTTCCCGCCTGAACCTCTCTAGTGCTGGGATCAAAGATACCCCATCAGGAAGCCTGATTTCATCTTTTTTCTTTAAAATGAAGAGCTGGGAATTGACTGAAGTATTTTCAAAGACCTAAATTCCATAATTCTGGAAGCCTGTTTCTATGACCACTGAACCATGGGCCTTCTCCTTACTGTGGAATTCTAGGCAGGACCTCAGGCCCTCAGCCATGCTTCCCAGTCCTTCACTGAAGGAGTCTAGGTAAGTATGCTACTATTGAGCCACACCCCCAGCCCCTCACTGGGGGATTCTAGGCAGGGGCTCTACCACTGAGCCACACCCCAGCCCCTCACTGAGGGATTCTAGGCAGGTGCTCTACCACTGAGCCACACCCCAGCCCCTCACTGGGGGATTCTAGGCAGGGGCTTTCCCACTGAGCCACACCCCAGCCCCTCATTGGGGGATTCTAGACAGGTGCTCTACCACTGAGCCACACCCCAGCCCCTCACTGGGGAGTTCTAGGCAGGTGCTCTACCACTGAGCCACACCCCCAGCCCCTCACTGGGGGATTCTAGACAGGTGCTCTACCACTGAGCCACACCCCCAGCCCTCACTGGGGGATTCTAGGCAGGTGCTCTACCACTGAGCCACACCCTAGCCCCTCACTGGGGGATTCTAGGCAGGTGACCTATCACTAAGTCACACCCCAGCCCCTCACTAGGAGATTCTAGGTAGATGCTCTACCACTGAGCCCCACCCCCCAGCCCCTCAGTGGGGGATTCTAGGTAGATGTTCTACCAGTAAGTCACAGCTCAATCCCCTCACTGGGGATTCTAGACAACTGCTCTACAATAGTGATTCTCAAGTCAGCCTGTATAGTAATAATGTCTCATGGAAAATTTTGCAAGTCCACAGCTTCTATGGCATCCCTCTTGGCTTCTGTGATTCCAGCAATTTGAAAAGAAGTCTGGGAATGTTGTAGTTTTAGTGGTACTATATCAAACCTAGTTTTATAACCACCGGATGGAAATTTCATCTGCTATCATTATTTCAAATGTATCTGCTACCAGCAGAATAATACTTTCCATTGGAAATATAGTTCCTACTTCATAATAATGATTAAAGGCAATACAGGATTCACCTTACATCTTAGTGGAACTTTCTTGGAAAGCATCTATGGCTTATACATGGAAAATAACTATATATAAGCTGTGCTTTAATGGCTGTATGATCACCATTCCACAGTAAGCTAGAATCCTGAGCACAACACTTGCAGTTTTAATTGTGTGTGTGCATGTGTGTCTGTGTATGTGCACATGAATGCAAGTACCCGCAAAGACCAGAAGAGGGCACCAGATCCCCTGGTACTAGTGTCTCTGCTGGTTGTGAGCCACTTGACATGAATTCTGGAAACTGAACTCAAGTCCTCTGGTAGAGCAGTTTGCGCTTTTCACTCCTGAGTCAACTCCCCAGCTCCCCAAATCCTTTTTTTTAATGTAAACCCCTCTTGATTTTTTTTTTGTAATGTAAGTCAGTAATCAATCAAATAATTATCTCATGTGTAGATATTATAGCCACACCCAGGAACATACTTGCATTATTCAGTAATCTATACTAGTTTCTTTTCTTATTGCTATGAAAGAACATCTAACAACAACAGTAACTTAAGCCAAGGATTTGCCTTGGCTCACAATCAGGAAGCAAGGGGAAGATGCTGGTCCTTGGCTCAGCTTCTCCCTTTTATTCCATCCAGGCCCCCAGCCTACGGGGAGGGTGCCACATTCAGGGTGGGCCTCGCCATCTTGATTGACCCATTCTGGAAGCTCCCTCACAGACATGCTCAGAGGGTGTCTCCTAGATGGTTCTAGATCCAGTCTACTGAATCATCCATCTTAACTGTCACGGCTGTTTGAATAAGACCCTTGCATCTGGAGCTAGCTTCGAGAAAACATTAGGAAACTCCCCCCACGCTCTGTCCTCTCCTGTCTTTCTCTCATTCACTCACACTCTCTTGTAATACCTGAGGAAGTTTAAAAAGAACCAACAGCTGTATAGCAGCACATCAAAGTCCCCCAAGGAAAATATTTGAATATTTCCCATCTATTTTCTTCTCCATCTCTTTATGCTTTTCAATGAGAAGAACCTCGAGACTTACATTCATGTCAACACAAAAGGCCCCTGTCTGTGCATATCACCTATTAAAGCATTCAGAGATTCAATGTCAAGGTATGTATTATACACAGTTGTTTTTTTTTTTTTTTCTGGGCCATTATCAGTGTTCTTACAACACCATTATTCTTCAGCCCAGCTAATGCTCTGTCAGAGATTGAACAACAAGCATGGGAAAATGTCAAACAGTGGGAAAGAAACCTAACTGTTCTTCCCAACCTCAAAGGGGAAGGGAAAAAAAAAAAAAAGGTTGTCTTTTACGGAAACTCGGAAACATTCCAGGGTACAGTTTTATCTAAGGACAGAGCAGCGGAATGTCTTATTTGTTTTTCTCCGCACACCTGAGTCCTCTTCTGAATAATTTCCCGTTTGTTTCTCTTGCCGATATACTTAATAAAAATAGGCCCTGGGTTGTTGTCACTGTGGCTTCTTCCCAGGAGGTACCCAGCTTGGAACGAGACAGAAATCACCTGCAAGACTCGCCCAGCCCTGTCTGCAGAGTCCTGTGAGAAGATTTAAGGCGCAGTAAAAGGCTCCTCGGGAGAAAAATATTTTTCCAAGCTGCTTACCCGGGTGCCCAGAATTACAACCCCACTGCTGTTAAGACATTGAGAGCCTCCATTAAAATGCAAATAGAGGAGGTGAGTTACTTTATCAAAGTATCACATTTCGGCTTGAATCAGTTCATGGCTTAATCCCAAAATCCCAAAACTGGCCAGACAGGGGGACGGTAGCCTCAGATGAGAGGAAAGGTGATATGAAGGTTGCCAGTGGGAGACCAGTCTGGGCTACATAGGCCCTCCCTGTGTCAGTGACCTGACAGCCGCTAATTAAGGGAGGAAGATTTGTTTGAGCTTACAGTCTCAGAAGGGTCAGTCCATCGCGGTGAGGGGGCGTGGCCTCAGAGGGCTCCAAGGTGGTGGAACGGGAACTGAGAAGTCTTACTTTCTTGCCTCATGCATCTAGGTGAAACAGGAAGCTGAGTACAGACAGGGAGTGGAGCCAGGCTACCTAGTTCACCCGCAGTGACCCATTTCCTCCAGTAAGGTTTCTGTAGCCTCCCCCAAACAGTGGCACCATCCGGGGACCAAATGTCCAACCAGATGAATCTGTAGGGGACCTTTCACTTTCAAACAGTAACACGGTGTAAAGGAGAAACCCAGACTGAAAGAGAGAGAGAGGGGGGAGGGGAGAGAGAGAGAGAGAGAGAGAGAGAGAGAGAGAGAGAGAGGGAGGGAAGGAAGAGAGAGCACGAGAGAGGGAGGGAGGGAGAGAGGGAGGGAGGGAGAGAGAGACAGAGAGAGAGAGAGAGAGAGAGAGAGAGAGAGAGAGAGAGAGAGAGAGAGAGAGAGAAGAATGGCAGAGATAGCTGAGCAGCTAATAATCTTGCTGCTCTTCCAGGGAACTTGAGTTCAGTTCCTAGCACCTACATCAACCACCTACATCAACCACCTGTGCCTCCAGCTCCAGGGGATCCAACACCATCTTCTAGCCTCCATGAGCACTGTATTCACACAACACACATACACACACACATACACACACACACACACACACACACACACACACACACACACACGGGGGGGGGGGGGACACACAAATAAAAATAAGTCTATTTTCAAAGAGATTAAGAGTCAATGCATGCCGGGCGGTGGTGGTGAAAGCCTTTAGTCCCAGCACTCAGGAGGCAGAGGTAGGCGGATCAGTTCGAGGCCAGCCTGGGCTACAGAGTGAGTTTCAGGATAGGCTCCAAAGATTCACAGAGAAACCCTGTCTCAAAAAAACAAAAAAAACAAAAACAAAAAAAAAAAATCAATGCATACATGCTCTCCTCAACAGCTCTGGCTAAGCAACAATGGCCTTGAACTTCAAAGATAATGTCAAAGAATCATTAACAACTAATGCAATATCCTTCTCCTCCTGGAAGAACAGTCTCCTGGAATATTGTCTCCTTTTTTTTCCTTTGTCTGGGCCTGTTCAGTACTTCTCCTCCCTCCCTGGCCTGTTTCAGAGGAAGCGTGCATGCTGAGGTAGACATTGTCAGTGATCTCCAGTGTTCTCATTCCGTTCCAGATGCTGAAAGGAAGCCGTTTGCAGAGATGGGGAAACAGGTGCTGGGGAGATGACTTGGAGGCTAAAAGCATATACTGTTCTTGCAGAGAAGTCTGGTCCCCAGAACCTGAGCCTGATAACTCACAACTACTTGGAACTCCAGTTCCAGGGGATCCTAGGTCCCTGGTGCGCAGGATAGAGACCGTAGCTAAAAGTCACTGAAATAAAGAAGTCTGGCTGTTGCCAGGCGGTGGTGGCACACGCCTTTAATCCCAGCACTCAGGAGGCAGAGCCAGGCGGATCTCTGTGAGTTCGAGGCCAGCCTGGGCTACCAAGTGAGTCCCAGGACAGGCACCAAAACTACACAGAGAAACCCTGTCTCGAAAAACCAAAAAAAAAAAAAAAAAGTCTGGCTGTAAATGGAGGCAGAGTTTCTGTCCCACCACTTCCCAAATTACCACACAGAGGCTCATATTCATTGCAAATATTTGGCTCAGGCTTGTATTAACTAGCCCTTACATTTAAATGAACCCACTCCTATTAATCTATTTATTGCCACATGGTCCGTGGCTTACCGGTCCTCCAGCATCCTGCTTCTTGGGTGACTGGCAGCATCTGCCTCAACCCCACCCCTCTTCCCCTGAGTCCTACTTTGATTCTTCCACCTAACCTTATCCTGTCTTGTCATAGGCCAAAACAGCTTTATTATCAACCAATGAGTGACATACATATTCACAGTGTACAGAAGGACCATCCCACAGCAGCTGGACACTGGGGCAACAGCTCGGGGAGTAGAGTGCTTGCCTTGCACAAGAACCCGAGTTCATTCCCCAGAACTCATTTCACACGTACAAAAAGCACTGAGGTGGCACACACACACACACACACACACACACACACACACACACACACTCACACACACTCACACACACACACACACTCACACACACTCACACACACACACACACTCACACACACTCACACACACACACACACACACACACAGAAAAAGAAGTCTGGACAGTAAGATGGGTCGGTGAGCATTGGGAGGCAGAACGTTTTGCTGTATTTCTTCTAGATTTTGTCCGTATATATGAACATATATTCATACAATACACACACACACACACACACACACACACACACACACACACACACACACTCCAGGTCTAACTAAGGTCTCTTACAAGCTAGCCAAGCACACTACCAAAGAGCCAAGCCCCTAGCTTGTTAATTATTTTCTAATTCTATGAAGATTTTTTTAACTGTGTGTGTGTGTGTGTGTGTGTGTGTGTGTGTGTGTGTGTGTGTTAAGAGGGTGAGCCAGCATCTCAAGGTGCTCACGTGGAAGGCAAAGGACAGTGGTGGGACTCAGTTCTCTCCTCCCACCATGTGGATTCCAGAGGCGACACTCACATCATTACCCTTGCACAGCAAGTGCCTTTACCCACAAGCCCCTTTTAAAAGTGTTTTTAAATTGAGACAGGATCTCACAATATAGCCTAGGATGGCCCAGAACTGGTGGCAATCCCCCTGCTTCTCAATTACTAGGCCTATAGGCATGTGCTAGCATGATGAACTTCTTATTCAATTACTTTACATTTTATTTCCAATTCCTTTAACCTAATGTCTGACATTGCTGCTTTTTAAAACCATCTTCCTGCATCACTCACACTAAATCCCACACCCTTCTAAAGCCTTCCCTCCTCACCCCGTCTTCCATTATCTACTTTGACTCGCTGACTCCACACTTAGTATTCAAAGCACGTAATCTCCATCTTACAACATGCTACCCTGTTCGCTAATTATTGGAATCACTCAATTTGGCCCTTGAATCTACGCTAATTATCGTATGCTAATATACGAAATCACGCCTTACCCTAATTCTTCATGTGTGTGCCTTCACTCTGATCTCCGGCTCTACCGGCAATTTCCTGTAAGCCAATCCTATGCTTCTCTCACACCTTTAAGGAAGAAGAGCGTAGTGTTAGACACAGGATCGGCTTTTGCTAAGTCCTTGGATCTTCCCTTTGGAGGATGCCAGCAATCCTGTGCTTCAGGGAACTGACTGGAAATGGAAAAACACTTTAGAGGTTAAAGTGATCTATATAAATCGTCGAGGAAGCCGGTCCAGCCATCCCCTCAGCACAGCCTGTGCTCTCCAGGAGAGGATATTGCCATGTATTACAAAGGTCTCCAAAATCCATCCAAGAGATTGCCTGACATATTCAAGACTAAGCACTATATATCAAGGGCTGGGGATGTGGTTCAGTTGGTGGAGTGCTTGCCAAGAATACGTGAGTCCCTGTGTTCCATCCCCAGAACGATCGAGACTGAGCATGGTGACTCACGCCTGTAAACACCAGTGCTCAGGAGGTGAAGGCAGGAAGATCAGGAGTACAAGGTCATCATAGGCTACGTAGTAAGTTCAAGGCCAGCCTGGGACCCACGAGACCCTGTCTCAAAATAAAACACAACCTCAACCTCATCCCTAGAAGGTCTGAAGTCAGTGGATGGATCAGGGTCAGGACCTCGATGCCCTTCTAAATAAACTCTTTCAGACCACTAACCCAGGCCTCCTCCAACTGTAAGACAAACGTTAGGCAGAGCTCGGGAGCCTCCTGGCAAACTTCCTGAGCTGAAGCTACTGCATGGTTTGGATTAGAAAGAACCTCTGCAGAGGAGGACAGGAGATGTGGCTTGCCTAGCATGTGTCTCCATCCCCAGCACTACATACATGGGGAATGGTAACATAAGCTTACAATCCCAGCTCTCGGGGGGTAGAGGCAGGAGAAGCAGATATTCAAGGTCATCGTCAACTACGTGAGAGGCTAGCCTGAACTACATGAGGTCCTGTCTAAAGCACCCTTTACACATCCTCTAACAATGGGTACTGCAGATAGACAGTGCAGGATACTGATTTGGAATGCACCCTCTGTAGCCAGATTGTCAGAATTCAAGCTACAGCCATATACCATGATTTTTATGAAGATGGAGAGAGCCCGGGGCTCCAACCCCAACACCACATAAACCAGGTATGGTGATGTACCCCTGTAATTCCAGAACTCGGGAGATGGAGCAGGGGGATTAGAAATTCAAGGTCATCTTTGGCTACATTGCGAGTTCAAGGCCACCTTGGGCGACTTAGTGAGACGTTACCTCAGGGAGGAAAAAGAAAGAGAGATGTATTATGGTGTATAGTGTTCAAATACTGGCTCACTGTAAGTATTATGGATCTGTTTGTTAATTAATGCTCCAACAAGCCACGCATTGTATAGCAATGTTTGGGTCCATGTCCGAGCTCATTTATGACAGCGGTCTCAGGAGATTATACAGCCCAGTGATGTTTGAGTGAGTTTTCTCTGTGACTTTAGTGAAATGAAACTGCCTAATGCTATGATTCTCAAATGTGTCCATGTCCTTATGTAACCTGTGATTGTTGTGGAATATTCCTCTACACTATGTGAAGATGTGTCACTGTGATTGGTTTAATAAAAAGCTAAATGGCCAAGAGCGAGGCAGGAAGAGGTTAGGCAGGACTTCTGGACAGAGAGAACTCTGGGAAGAAAGGCAGAGTCACCAGCCAGACACAGAATAACCAGGATGGGCAGAATGGAGATGAGGTAATGATCATGTGGAAGAATGTAGATTTAAAAATATGGGTTAATTTAAGTTATAAGAGCTAGTTAGAAACAAGCCTAAGCTAAGGCCGAGCTTTTGTAATTAATAATAAGTCTCCATGTCATTTTTTGTGAGCTGGTGACTCAAAAAGAAAGGTCCATCTACATGTGATCCTGTCTGTTCCCCAGTGTGCACACATTGGGGGCACGGAGAAGAGAACAGAATAGAACAGAATAGAGCAGAGGAGAGCAGAGGAGAGGAGAGGAGAGGAGAGGAGAGGAGAGGAGAGGAGAGGAGAGGAGAGGAGAGGAGAGGAGAGGAGAGGAGAGGAGAGGAAAGCAAGTGTGAGCATTTCTAGAAAAGAATAAATAAATAAAGGAAAAAAAACAGGATGCTGTTCATTGAGGAGTTCACAGTCTGTTTCCTATTATGAGTTTTTGTTCTCTGAGTTTGCATTTATTTGTTTATTTGTAACTAGTTGGTCATTGAACAGCATCTTACTAACATGAAGCTGAAACTGGCCTTGAACGCTACACCCTCCTGCCTCGGCTTCCCATTGATGGGAAGACAAGCATGAGCCCCATGTCTGCCTTGAACTGTGAATTTATTGTGTTGGATTGATTTTTCAAGACAGCATCTCATTGCACAACTCTGATTGGCCTGGAACTCTATATGTAGACCAGGCTGGACTGGAACATTTTTCAACCTTCCTGTGATGGCCAGTGGACCCCCTTCCCTCAAATACTGGTTAGGTGGGAAGGGTTTATGAAGTGATTCTGGTTTCATCCTTTGCATTGTTATAATAGAATAATATAAACTGAGTTATTAATGAATTAACTAATTTGTATATGTGCTGTATGCAATGTATACCTTCATGTACGTGGAAGCCAGAGTACAGGTGTCTTCCTTAATCATTCTCCACTTTATTTTTTTGAGACAGTATTTCTCTCTGGACCTGGAGCTCACTGTTTGGGCTAGGCTGGCTGGACAGTGAGTTCCAGGAACCCTTTCTCTACCTCCCTCATGCAGGGATAATAGATGCTGCTGTACCCAGCTTTTTATGTGGGTACTGGGGACCAAGCTCCAGTCCGCATGCTCAGAGCACATATTTTCACTGATGGAGTCATTTCTCCAATCCCTGCTCCCACTCCACCCCACCCCCATCCCTGGAATGGGGTCTCACTCTGTAGCTTAGTTTGCTCTGAACTTGGTTTGTAGCTCGGGCAGGTCTTGAACTTGCTATCCTCCTGGTCCAGCCTCCTGGAAGTTGGGATGACAGGTATGCAATATCAAGCCCAGCTTCAGCCTGGGTGGTTTATAGGAAACAAACTTCTTTCTCATAGTTGTGGAGGCTGGGATGTTTTAAAACCAAAGGCCTCTAGTGTAGGCTGTTTGTCCTGCTCTCTCACTTGGTGGAAGGCACAAGGATGGAGGAGATAGAGCCCATTTCTGCAATCTCCTTTTACAGCAGTCTTAGTCGATCTAAGAGGGTGGAACTCTAATGAGCTACACTTCCTCAAAGGTCCAGGCTTCTAATACTGTTGCATTGAGGTATACATCACCATACAGGGCCTAGTTCTGCTTGCTGGTCCCTGGTCCTGCAAAGCAGCAACTCCCACAGTGGGAGAGTCCCAGACCACCATCAGCTTCTATATTACCCATCAGAAAATGATAGACATGTACGCTCAGATCCCAGTCAGATTGCTGAATCAGAAACTCCTGACCAGAGAGCCTAGGAGTCTGGTGTTCAATAGCTTTGTAGGTGACTTGAGTTCAAGGGATAGTTGGAAACTATTATAAAGTTCCTCCTTGGGACCTTGAGTTCTATTGAGTATGTGTATTACCTTGTGAGCATTGTGTAGCCCTCAGGCCCACAGGATGCCTTTTTTTTTTCTTCCACCAAGGCAACTTGACCTCTACAAAAGGCACATCTCAGCCTCCTTTGCCATCTGGTTTCTGGTGAATTCCCTCCAAAGACAGGCCCTGGCAGAAGAATCTGGAAGTCGTAACAGCTGGGTCATCCCTTCCCCTGCCTTCCGCCAACTCCTGCCCCATCTCTGCCTTCTGCAGCCTCTCATCAGAGCTGAGCATCTGGGCCCCACCAGGTGAGAAAACTCCTAAGGTCTGATAACTTCCCCTCTGTCTGGGTTGCACCAACTGTGTGTGGGCAGAGGTGGCAGATGGCCTCTGTTGCTTATCTGAGATGAATCACCAGCCCTCTTGGCTTCCCAGCTCTGCCTATATTTGACAGCTAGTTCCCTGCCTTTGACTGTCTCCCACTGAAGTAGCTTGTGTCCTCCACCCCTACACACACACACACACACACACACACACACACACACACACACACACACACACACACTGGTCTCTGATGGATAGACGCTGATAACGCCCTCCCTCCTCTCTGAACCTCTCATCCTAGTCTTTCAGAATCCTCTTCATAGGCTGGAATTACCCAAGTGGATATTAACCGAGCCTCTTTTTTAACGGTTAACCAGAAAAGCAGATCTCAATGATGCAGTAAACAAAACCAAAATAAAGTTAAAGCCCAAAGCAACAGCATGATAAACTGGTTCAAACGCTGGTTTGTTTTGTTTTTGATAAAACTGCTAAAGTAAACAAACAAACTGACAAATATTATTAAGGGAACATTTTTAATTAGAAATGAGAAAGGAGATAAGATAATTTATTAAAAAATACTTTTCACCTAAATCTAAAGAGACTGTTACACGTACTTATAAACAGACACACATTGAAATCCTTGGTGAAATAATTTCTAGAAAGATATAGATTATGAAGAAGAATCTAGGAAATATAGTCCTAGAAAGAATAATAATCGTCAAGAAGCTGAGAAAATTACTCAATAACGGCTCAAAAAAATATAGTTGGTCTCAATATTTCCACCCAGATAACGTTGAGATTTTTTTAAGAAATGGTGTTGGGAGATTGACCATAGCCCCACAAATCTGTAATCACAGCACTCAGGAGGCTGAGACAGGAGACAATCAAAGGGAGAGAGTCTAAGGGTAGCCTGGGCTACATAGCACAATTCTGTCTTGGGGGGGTAGATTAAACAAACGGAACATCTGTGGTAGTCATTGTTGATTGTCAACTTGACAGGGTCTAGGGTCACCTTGGATACAAAGTTTCCGACATGTCTATAAGGGAGTTTCTAGGCTGGGTGAAATGAAGTGGGAATAGATTCCCAGAATGAAGGCAGCATCATTCCATGGGCCCAGGTCCTGAACTGGAAATTGAAAGCAGGGAGAGAAGGAGCTGAGCACCGGTACCCATCACTCTCTGACTCCCCATGGGAGACCTTGATTTGGGGGATGTGGAGATGTGGGGTGGCTTGGGAGGGAGGGCTGGGAGGTGGGGAGAAGGGAGGAGGTGGGATCAGTGGGTGGTATGTAGAGTGAGTAGAAAATTTTTTAATAAAGAAAAATAAAAAAAACTTTGTCTTCTGCATACACACACACACACACACACACACACACAATGTAGCAGTTCCTGAATTCGCATCATCCTTGTACAGAGGCCACTGTCTCCTACATTTGCTGCTGATGTAAACCCGAGGAACAGTAACTTCATAGCTCAGGTTAAAAGACAGCAGAGAGAATTGTCTGCACAATATAAAAGTAAACAGCTACTTGACACAGCTACTCGGTGCGACTAGAAATCAAAGAGATGATATCCAGAGAAAACATTCACAACAGATGAAACAAAGTGTTCATGTCGATGACATATAAACAACCAACACACATGAATACAAAAAAGGTAAGCCTCTAATACATAAGCCGAGAAAGAAGTTGACAAATCACGGCAGGAGGGGAAAAAGAGAGAGACAATATCAGTAAATCAACATGTGCAAAAATAGTTCAGTTTTCGCTGGGCATGGTGGCACACACCTGTAATCCCAGATGTAAGCAGGGGGGATCAAGAGGTCAAGGTAATCTTTGGTGGCTGCATATGAAGTTCAAAACCAATCTGCACTACAGAAGAGCCTGTCTAGAGGGGAGAAAAAAGCTAACGAAAGTTTTTCTTGTGATCCAAGAAATGTCCATTCACAGGCTGTTGTAACCCCTGATGCCAGGAGTATTTTACAAAGTGAAAGGTTGCTGCAATATGAAGAGAAACTAGAGTATTACCAGTAGCGTTCTATTACATTTTTATCTGTTTATTTTGTGTTGGGGGACACAGTATGGTACACCATCACTGGTAGAAATCAAAGGACAAATTATAGGAGCCCGTTTTCCTGCCATGTGGGTCTCTGGGTTCAAACTCAGGTCACTAGCCTTGGCAGTGGGCACCTGTACCAGCCAAGCCAGCTTGTGGGCCCAATGAGGGCTGTTATGGAAGTCGTCTGGTATAGAGCATTGGATAAAGGAAGCAACTCAGACAGTCCTTGAACTTGGAGTTTGGCTCAGACTAGCCCCCAACACTCAATCTTCCTTCCTTTGTACCCCAAGTACTAAGATTGCAGGTATATAACCCCACAGCCTTAAGGAATATTTAGGGATTAAAGAAATAACAAAGCTACTTACACTATTCATTGAAAAATTATTCTGACAATCTGAATAAAGACATTTTAATTTGACAACAGTGGAATTAAGGAAGGATTACAAATTGTTATTTATATTTATAACAAAATTGACATCTTATTAAGCACGCTTGCATGACATGTATCACCCTCTTTTAAGCTCTATCAACATGATAAAATGGCTAAGAACCTCTGAGTCCCGGGAAAATTAAATGGCTTGTAGAAAACCACACAACCGGTGACTCCGAACACCACTGCCATGCTCACAGTCTCTCTACATGTTCAAGGAACCGGTTAGAAATATCTTTTCAGAGCCTCAGTTTCCTTATCTGCAAAATGGAGCTATTCACAGCACTCGAAGAGTGGTTGTAAAGGTTGAATGGAGTCTCCAAAGTCTAGGAAACTGGGCTGGGGAGGTGCCTCGGTTGGCAACGTGCTTGCCCAGCGAGCGTGAGGACCTGAGTTCTATCCCAAGAGCCTGCCTTAGAAATGCAGGCCATGGTGATGTACACTTGTCATCTAAGCACTGGGGAAGCAGAGACAAGTGGATCTGTGAGACTAGTTGAACAACCAGCCTTGCCTACTTGGCAGGGCCCAAGCCGGAAAGAGACCGTGTCTCAAAATGCAAGGCAGGCGGGCCGGACGGTGGTGGCGCACGCTTTTAATCCCAGCACTTGGGAGGCAGAGGCAGGTGGATCTCTGTGAGTTCGAGGCCAACCTGGGCTACCAAGTGAGTCCCAGGAAAGGCGCAAAACTACACAGAGAAACCCTGTCTCGAAAAATAAAAAAATAAAAAAAAAATGCAAGGCAGGCGAGACCTGAGGAATGACACCTGAGGTCGGCTCCTGGCCTGCACACGTGTGCACACACATGTGTACACACACTTGCACACACATACGCCCACACATTTGGAAAACAAACGCTGTGAAACTCTTAGCACAAGATGTGGCACACAGCCAGCCTTGGGTAAATTGTTAAGAAAAATAATAAGACAGGCAAGCCAAATCCCAGCCCACGGATGGCCGAGACAGCGGGTTGCAAATGTGAGGCCACCTGGGCGGCATAGTGAAAGCGTGTCTCGACAAAACAAAGGCAGTGTCGCTAGAGTTTTCCGCCTTGCCCACAGTCAGGACAAATCTTTGTCACCCGCCAGTCCCACAGCCGCTCAGACTCAACCAAGTAAACACAGTGACTTATTTTGCTTACAAACTGCATGGCCGTGGCAGGCTTCCTGCTAACTGTCCTTATCTTGCTAACTGTGCTTTTATCTTAAATTGATCCATTTCCATACATCTATACCTTGCCATGTGGCTGGTGGCTTACTGGCGTCTTCACATGCTGCTGGTCATGGCGGCGGCTGCAGCGTCTCCTTCTGCCTTTCTGTCTTTTTATTTCTCCTCTCTGTTAGTCCCGCCTATCTTTCCTGCCTAGCCACGGCTGATCAGGTTTTATTTATTAACCAATCAGAGCAACTTGACATACAGACCATCCCCCAGCACAGCCAAGTGCAAACCATCTCAAACACCTGCCCTCAGGCCCATGGTCCTAATCATCCTCTATACGGACCTGCTGGGTAACGCCACAAAGAACCCAAGAAGGGCTCCCACAAGACAAACAGAACATCCCACAGCAAGGCAGTGTGGAAAGAGCCAAGTGTAATGGTGTTTGGCTACAGCTCCAGCGCTTGGGAAGCTGAAACAGGAGGATCCGAAGCTCAACCCTTGAATCTTCCCTCCCAAGAGTCAATGCGGCTCTCCAGTCTCCACTCACTCCTCCTCCTACGTCATAGTGGGAAAGCTACTCCATGCTCAGCCCCTGTTTGGTGAAGAATAAGCTGAAATTCATACAGCTGAGGGAGAGGGAGAGGGAGAGATGCAGCTGATCCACGCGGAGCGTGAAACATGAGCAACCACCTACATGACTCAGAAAAGCGCAGGAATGTCGTGTCCGGTAAAGGGCAAAATGCCCAAGAGAAATAGCAGGGGGGTGACGCACATCCACGTGTGACTGAAGGCTGAATCACAGGCTTAGACTCATATGTTCAGATACCTATTCCAGCTGAGACATCGGACATCTCAGACTTGATGTGTCAAACCCTGGGTTGGGGGTGCTCGCCCTTCATCTGCTCTCTACCTGTCTCCCCACTCAGGTTAGGGGTTTCCCATCCTTCCCAGCTGTCATAGTCCTGTCTTCCTGTCTTCTCCCTTCCTTCTTCTTTCTCCCTGAGACCATGTAGAACTGATAGAATGAATATATACAACCAAGTTTCAGTCGATCGGCTTACACAGTAAGGCCTGGGCTGCCCACAATGGCTGTCCGCACACTGGAGAGGCTGAGAACGTGGTAGCTGTTCGGTCCACGGAGCTGGCTGCGGCAGCAATCCCCGTCTGGTGATGATGGCCTGGAGGATTCCTGGAGAGCCGCTTCGGTCTTCGGTCGGCATTGGGAGGCTGGGGTCCCAGGTTGGCAAAGGATGATACACATAGGACAGAATCCCCAGCAGGAAGCAAAAATGGCCAGGCAAAAAGCAACACTGCTTTCCCTCCGGCCACGAGATCTGAACTGCTGCCTGAGCGGCTTCCCAGCCTGTTTCAAAAATATAAAACTACAGAAGGGCTGGGGAGAAGGCTCAGTCAGTAAATTGTTCATCTTGAGACCATAAGGACATGAGTTTGATCTCCAGAACTCAAGTTATAAAAAAAAAAAAAAGGTCAACTGTTGTGGCTTGTGTTGGGGAGACAGAGACAGGCGGATCCTTAGAGTTTACTCCCAACCAGCCTAATCTACTTGCTAAACTCTAGACCAGTGAGAGATTCTGTCTCAGTAAAAAGTAGACGGTGCCAGAGGAACAAAATCTGACGTTGTAATCTGACCTCCACACATATCTTCACAGAGAGAGAGACAGACAGACAGAGAGAGACAGACAGACAGACAGACAGAGAGACTGAGAGAGACTGAGAGAGAGAGAGAGAGAGAGAGAGAGAGAGAGAGAGAGAGAGAGAGAGAGAGAGAGAGAGAGTTCAAGGCCTTCCACTATGTGACCCTGAGTGAGCTGCTGTGTTCTGGCCCTGGCCCTCTCACTATTTCCCAGGGACACTGGTGAACTCCAGGGACAACTACATATACAGGTGTACTCTGGGGACTTCTATACACAGAGATGCACCCCAGGGACATCGGGGCACTGGGCACTCTGGGAAACATCTACACATGCTACTCCCTTCTACTGGGAAAGCCTCCGCTCAGGTAATGTCATGGTTCACGTCCTCACCTTTTCAAATCTTTCCTGGCACGTCATCCTCTCAATGGAGACTTTCTTAATGTAGTATTTAAAACCAAGACACTGGATGTCCCTACATCTCCATCCTCCCTCCTGCCTTCCTCTGCGTGGTACTTAACATCAAGCAATGCGCCACAGTTCATCTGTAGCTCTTTCTACCAGAAGCCAGCTCAGAAAAACAAGGAGTACTTTATTCTTTTTTTTCACTGATTATGTCACCAGCATATAAGAATATCTAGAAGAAAGGGGGTAATCACACTTTATAAGTGAATGAGATGAAAGGGGGAAAGAGGGAGGAGAGGAAGGAGAAAGGAGAGGGACGGAGGAGAGAAGGAAGGACTGATTGGCTTTTACAACCAAGTGTCAGGATCTTTTTTGAAGACACCCCAAGTTAGTTTACATAGCCAGACTCTGGGTGCTGTGCTTTACTTTGAGATAGCCCCTCACACTGTAGCCCAGGCTGCCCCGGAACACATGCCCGACCAGCTGCCTCTGTATCCCAAGCACTGAGATGATGGACGGCTGCCACCATGCCTGACTTCTCACAGCCAGACTTCGTACCAAGCTTTAAGCTTTAAAAAAGCGCTTAGCGCACATTTAATCCTTTACAATTTCACACCGGTGCTCCAGTACAATGTCATTATAAATTCTCTTTCTCCGTACAAGTGGAGGCTCAAAGCGGTCCACTTAAGATCATGCTGGCTGCAAATGGCAGAGACCGCGCGTAAGCCAATAATTTCCCATCAGCCACCAACTCTCACCGTGCCACCTGGGGTGCCTAAATTCTCCAACTTCCATATTTTATTTTGTTCATGACAGCATTGTGGACAGATCTGAGCAGGTCAGCAGCTAGCTCTCTTGCTATAAATTCCCATTTGTCACAACCAAAATGTGGGGTTTTGAAAAGCTACAGTCCTGGGGTTTTGCTTTTCAATTTGGGGGTAGGATGTTTTTGGTTTAGGTTTTGTTTGTTTTTTTATTTGGTGTGTGTGTGTGTGTGTGTGTGTGTGTGTGTGTGTGTGTGTGTGTGTGTGTGTGTGTTTAAAGACAGGTTCTCAAGGAGCTCAGGCTGGCTTTGAACTTGCTATGAACAAACATCCAACGATGACCTTGGAGTTTCTATCCTTCTGCTCCCTGCTCCCCCCCCCCCCGAGAGTGCTTGAGTTACAGACTCAAGTTTACTCAGTGAGGTCAATGAAAACCAGTGCATGCTCAGCAAGCACTCTATCAACTGAGCGGCATCTCCAGCCCTACCCTTCTGGTTTTTAAGTGGAAATGGATGACCGTCATTGACCATCATGTCAACAACCACTATTCTCTCCCTGATTCTCTCCATTTACCCAAAAGCAAAATGAGAGAATTCAGGAGCCCTCCCTGTGAGCACAGGGAACAGAAAGATATTAACCCAACACAGCCAAACCCCAGCAGCCCCCACGCTTAGGGAGTCGGGCATACAAAGGAAAGCGTGCAGCTGGAGTCACCCGTGCATGGAGATCATCACCCCCTTAGAACTGGAGGTGGCCTGATGCCTCCAAGCATCCAGAAAAGAATACAAACAAACAGGTTTTTACGAGGGCTGTAACCCAATTGACAGAGGCGAGCTCTCTCCGTCTGGAAATGTCCCTGCTCTGAACCAGTTGCCGTGCCAACAAGCCGCACGTTTCCACTCCACAGAATCCAATTTCTGAGCAGCCTGACAGCGACAGGTCCAAGAGACACAATATGCAGCTCCAAGGTGCCTTTGAACACTTGCTGAATTGCAAAGAACAGTGTGGGTCTCTGGATGTCCTTAGCAACCTGGGGACATGAGCCAGGCACATGCATCTGTGAGTAAGGCACCCAGCAGCCTCAACCCACCCAGTCCTTAAGTATCCAGCAAGTGACAGCACATGGCACAGCCACATCCTTTATCACCATCTTTATCGGATGGAGCCACAGGCATGGACTCAGGCAGGATCTCACTGTGCAGTCCAGAACATCCTGGAACTCACTATGTAGCTCAGGCTGGCCTCAATGTACTGTGTGGCTCAGGATGGCCTCAAATGCACTATGTAACTCAGGCTGATCTGGAACTCACTATATAGACCAAGTCAGCCTAGAACTCACAGGCCTCTCAGTACTGGGACTCGACATGCTCATGCTACCACCACCAGCACAGGCTACGTAGCTCTCCTCTTTAAATGTGTTTTGTCTAACTCTCACAACCTTCCCCGTTAGGTAAATATTGTTAAGGTCCCACTTCGGCCAGTCATAGTGACATACACAGGTAATTCCAGCATTTGGAAGCTGGAGGCAGGAAGATCAGAATTTGAGATTGCAACATCAGGTAGAAACCACTGGGGAACTGGAGGTATTCCCCTGGAGTTCCCTGTTGAGTGTTCTCTCCATGGCTGAGTGTCCAGCTTCTCTCTCTCTCCCACCGCAGACACTTTTATAGCATGGGGTGAACACTAGTGACCTGTTGGAAATGGGTCATCTTCCAGCTGTCCCCCAGGACATAGTGCTTCACTCTTGGGCTGTTTAGCTGCCTTTCTCCCTCCCTGTCATGGAGTTAGCAGACATCCCACCCATCCCCAGACAAGGAACTTTGTCGAGTACTGGGAAACAAATGTGTACTCGGGTCTGAAATGGAGTGGAGGGCAACCGTACTTCCAAAGCCATCTTCTCAGTTTGCTCAAACAGTATATGACTTTTACCAACATAATATACAGTCCAGGGTCTCTCACAGACAGGATTTTTTGCTCAACCTTCTTTAGATCCCTGAATGACTACTAACATCAGCCATATCTGACTTATAGCTTCAAGTATGTTTTTCTTCCTCTTACTAGGTGCATTAGTTCCTTTTCATTGCTATAACAAAATATCTGAAGCCCAGTACTTTAAAGAAGAAAAGAGGTGGGCTGGAGAGATGGCTCAGCGGTTAAGAGCATGGACTGTTCTTTCAGAGGACCCAAGTTCAATTCCCAGCAACCACATGGGGGCTCATAACTGTTTCTGACTCCAGTTTCAGGGGACCTGACACACTCATACAGATACATATGCATCCAAAGTAAAATGAAACTCAACCACAATACAATGTCAAAAAAAAAAAAAGAGGTTAATTTAGCTCATGATTCTGGAGGTTCAAGGGTATGTCACTGACATCAACTCAGCTCTAATGAGGACCTGAAGGAAAAAATGACAATAGCAGGTAAGTAAGAGCATACATAGAAGACACCAAGATAGTTAATCATGACTGTCAACTTGAATGGTTTGGGAGGCGCCTAGAAGGTCAGTACTTGTGGGTGTGTCTGTGAGGGAGTTTCTAGAGACAATTAAATTATGAGGGCTATGACCTAATCACTGGATTAATCCATTGATGGGTTCTAAATAGGAATAGACTATAGGAGATGGAGTTGTGGAAGGCCATGCCTGATTGGAAGAAATAGGTCACTGAAGTCAGGTCCTTGGAAGCTACATCTTGCCTTGACCCCTTACCATATTCCATCTCTGCTTCCTCTTTGCCTGTGCCATAATATGAATGAGAATTGATCTGCTTCCCATCTACCACTATGTGAACTGAGGGAACTGATCTGCCTCCTGTCTGCCACATTATGGTGCTGATCTGCCTCCCTTCCACAGTGATGTGAGCAGATCTACTTCCGGTCCTGCTTCCTGTCTACTCTGATATTTACTTATGTGCTTCCCATCCACCATAATGTGAGCTGACCTGCTTCCTGTCTGCCATAATGTGAATTAAGGTGCTTCCTGTCCACCATGATGTGAACTGAGCTGCTTCCCATCTGTCATGATGTGAGCGTCTCCACTACAACCTTCCCGCCGTGGTAGACTAACTTTGGAAACAATGAGTGTAACAATTTCTTCTTTTTAACTTGTTGGGTTGGACATTTCTGTCACAAGGACAATAAAAGTGACTAAGAGAGTCAGAAAGTCAAAGAGTGGAGAGAGGCCAGCCTCACAGCTTCAACAATTCACTCTCAGGAGCTAATTGGGGACCCACACGAACAGCTTCATTCTTTCCAAGGGTAGCATCCCAGATAGCGCAATTCCCTCCCTCCCTTTTAAGCATTCCATGTTGCCATCCAATACCACCACGCAGAGGACCAAGCTTCTAACACATAAGCCCATGTGGGACCTACTCAAACCACACACAAACTACAGCCCTGAGATGGGGAGCTCTGAGTGTAGATGGGGGTAGGGGATTCCTATCGAAACCTTGTTTTAAGGTGGATGGGGTAGTGCACATCTGTAATCCCATTGGGAGGCTGAGGTAGGAGAATTGCAATGAGCTAGAGGCTAGCCCAAGC
Source organism: Peromyscus maniculatus bairdii (assembly GCF_049852395.1). NCBI lineage: Eukaryota > Metazoa > Chordata > Mammalia > Rodentia > Cricetidae > Peromyscus > Peromyscus maniculatus. The sequence goes on along the minus strand of NC_134874.1, from coordinate 24,345,622 downwards.
TGCATGGTGGGACCCTGTCTCAAAAAATAAAGTAAAAGAAGAAATAATCCTTTACTAGGTTGATTCTGTGGGATCTTGGGTCAATGAGATAAGGTCAATAGCCCGTGGGTATGATGATTTCACTGAAAAAGTGGCCAGGTGTACCATCTGCCACACTTCCCAACAAACTGCTCAAAAAATCTTCAGTGTGTTGCCTTAGACTCAGATTCTCACAAAGTCCAAAAATAAAATAATTAAACTGAACAAATAGAGAAGGAAACGTCATGATATTGCTACGCTGCTGGAGTTACTGATTTTTATTAGGTTAGAAGATCTTTATAGTCTTATCATGTGTACATATCTCCTGAGAGTCATTTTATAAAATATATTTATTCTACACTTTACACAAAAATGGAGCCTTTCTACACTTCCTAGGCGATTATCATAAATGTTCCAAAGGAGAGGTATTTAAAGGAACTCTTTATCAAGGTTCATTAGGCTTTCTCTCCCTTTGTGTATATGTTTGAAATATTCCATAAGGTTAAGAGGGGGAAATGAAAGAAAAAACGATGGAAAGAAATGAGGGATGGGGGTGAGAAGGAGGGAGGAGGAAAGAAAAGGCAAGGGGGGGCAGGGGAGGCATGCTGGTGGCCTCAGTAGATTCCGTAGCAAGGAAAATCTCAATATATAACAGTGTACAAACAACATCCCTTTTGAAGATAAAGGAAAAAGGAAAATTCAGCTCTGCTGTGGGACGGTCTGTATGTCAAATTGTTCTGATTTGTCAATAAATAAAACACTGGTTGGCCAGTGGCCAGGCAGGAAGTAGGTGGGACAAGGAGAGAGGAGAATTCGGGGAAGCGGAAGGCTGAGGCAGAGAGACACTGCAGCCGCCGCCATGACCAGCAGCATGTGAAGACGCCGGTAAGCCACCAGCCACGTGGCAAGGTATAGATTTATGGAAATGGTTAATTTAAGATAAAAGAACAGTTAGCAAGAAGCCTGCCACGGCCATACAGTTTGTAAGCAATATAAGTCTCTGTGTTTACTTGGTTGGGTCTGAGCGGCTGTGGGACTGGTGGGTGACAAAGATTTGTCCTGACTGTGGGCAAAGCAGGAAAACTCTAGCTACAAATGGCGCCCAACGAGAGGGCAAGAGTTTCCACCTAAAACCTGAGAAAAGATTCTAAAACGGAGCTAAAAACAGCTTCCTAATTGTCTCTCTCAAATGAGCAGCAGCTGCCGGTTTGAGTTACTGGCGGGTTCCTGGCGTGTGCGCTTGACCTGCAGTATGGCAGGAATGAGGCCTCTGCAAGTGGCACATTAAGCTGCATGGTGGATTTAGCCTTTGCTAGTACAAAAAAAGAGGTTTCTGGGCTACACGCTGCTTGGATAAAAGCATAGACCCACGATGGCTCCCAGAGCTGGCGGAAAACGTACCACTGCCATGTTGGGAAGCTGAAGTGGGCGGAGCCAGCAGCCACAGCGCCGTTTCAGGCTTAAAGGCTGCAGTTTAAAGCAATAGGCTCAAGGTAATATAAAACATAAGCCACATAAAGATGGCTACCACACAGAGAATTTGGATTATGTTCTCTTTGATATTCGTAACTGAAGAGAAACATTTGATTGCAAAAGCTGTTGAGTTATGCCAAAATGTGTGTTTTAAAGGTACCTTAACTTCAAAATTTGGATGTAAGGATATGTTGCTTTGGAAAGGAGGCTCTGCTTTTGTTTCCACAGAAAGCCAGAGGCTATGGATTTGTTCCAGATTAAGATACATCAGGTTTGACCAGCCAAGACCACCTGAAAGGTCTCTGATGACACCATGGCCCAGATGATCCAACATCCAGAATCGTTTCAAGGCAACTGGCTCAGACGATACGGTCTCACGGACTACTCCATGATCTTAAAATTTTCTTTGTGTCCCCATAAGATACAGGGCCCCCGTCCAGCAGGAAGTAGTAAGAGAAGCTATGCCCAAATTCCCAAAATATACCAAGCTGACTTTGGAGATGTGTAAAAGTTAAAACCTTCCTTTTAAAAAAAAGAAAGGGGAAGTGCTGTGGGACAGTCTGTATGTCAAATTGTTCTGATTTGTCAATAAATAAAACACTGGTTGGCCAGTGGCCAGGCAGGAAGTAGGTGGGACAAGGAGAGAGGAGAATTCGGGGAAGCAGAAGGCTGAGGCAGAGAGACACTGCAGCCGCCGCCATGACCAGCAGCATGTGAAGACGCCGGTAAGCCACCAGCCACGTGGCAAGGTATAGATTTATGGAAATGGTTAATTTAAGATAAAAGAACAGTTAGCAAGAAGCCTGCCACGGCCATACAGTTTGTAAGCAATATAAGTCTCTGTGTTTACTTGGTTGGGTCTGAGCGGCTGTGGGACTGGCGGGTGACAAAGATTTGTCCTGACTGTGGGCAAAGCAGGAAAACTCTAGCTACACAGCTCTTATATTCTTATTCAACAATGTGCATACCAAAAGACAGCTGTGACTCCAAAATATTACATATATACTTTGAAGGCTGTGTTGTGGGATATGGTGGTATATACTTACAACCCCAGTACTCAGTAGACAGAGACAGGAAGATCATTAAGGGTTCAAGGCCAAAGCCAGGCAGCGGTGGCGCATGCCTTTAATCCCAGCACTCGGGAGGCAGAGCCATGCAGATCTCTGTGAGTTTGAGGCCAGCCTGGTCTACAGAGCAAGATCCAGGACAGGCTCCAAAGCTACACAGAGAAACCCTGTTTCTAAAAAACCAATAAATAAAAAAAAAAAAAAAAGAATTCAAGGTCAGCCTTGTCTACATAGAAAGTTCTAGGACAGGCAGGACTACCTAGTGAGACCCTTGGGAAAACAAAACGGATAAGGAGGAGGAGAGAAGGAAAAAGAGCAGAAAAAAGGAGGAGGCAGGAGGGGCCGGCAATTGCAGAGGCATTGGAGGAGAAAGAGGCAATAACTTTGGAGGTGGACATAGCTATGTCCCACGCATCCTAGAACACTTCTCCAAGCTCCTGCCCTTTGTGTTTATTGTCCCTTTTGGGGGAAGGGACCTTCTGAGGCATGGCTGAGTTGTGTCATATAGGCTTGCTGTGAATCTGCAGTCCTCCTGTCTCAGATCCCGAGTGCTGGGGTGACAGACATGTACCACGTGACCGTGCTCACACCAGTTTTCAAGTACAGTCACACCTTGCTTGCCAGTGGGAAAAGTTGGAAGAAACATGTTGCTAGATGGCTTCACTGTTGTGTTAATAGCACAGACGCAGTTTAACTGAGCTGGTGTAGGACAACCTCTCCGAGGGCCTCTTAACTCAATCAAGCAACACTAAACAGATATGTTAAGCCACTGCCAGCATAACATAGCATGCTGTTTTACCGAAAAACCTTGTTTTCCTAACTAGCAGGAAGGTAAGGGATATAGTTCAGTTGGTAGAGCACTTGCCTACCATACAGGAGTCACCAGGTTCCATCCCCAGAACAATGTAAACCAAGCATGGTGGCTGTTGGGTAGTAATTTACTCCAAGATGAAATACTCCATTCTAGAAGGAAGCTAGTTAAGACTCAAGAAGTTCTAAAGGAGGCTCATTAAGACTCAGGAAGTAAGCTGAGCAGTGGTGGCACAAGCCTTTGATCCCAACACTTGGGAGGCAGGGGCAGGTAGATCTCCATTAGTTCGAGGTCAGCCTGGACTACAGAATGAGTTCTAGGACAGCCAAGGCTACACAGTGAAACCCTGTCTCGAGAAAAAAAAAAAAAAACAGACATAAACAAACAAAACACAACAACAACAGCAACAAAAGACTCAGGAAGTAAACAATTCACATGACTCAGGAAGTTCCTGAAATTGACCAGATGTACTCGCCAGAGAGTAATTCCCCAATGTTATATAAGTAGTAAAGTAATAAAGAGACTCTGATTATCCAAGCTGTCTGGAAGAGGGTCTCTGACCTCTTGAGCTCTGGGTAAGCCATGCAGACAGCTCTGGGATTCCATCTTTGACCCATGCTGGGGTGGGATGTTCAATGATGCAGCTGCCTTTGAGTCATCCTTGCTCTTATAAGTAACCCCTCACCCATACTTCTGTCAATAACCCCCCCAAAAAAACTCATTATTTTCCCAAGTTGAACATTGGTGGCATCATTACTTTGATCTGCAGTTGGTTTCCTCTCTAGAATGAATAGACGTCTGTGTCCCATCTCAACAGAAAAAGTGTCACACAACAGTGGCTCATGCACATACTTCAAGCACTTGGAGGTAGGGCTCATCCTCAGCTACATGAGATCCTATCTCAAAAAAATCAACTTATAAATATATTTAACATTATACATCTGCCGTAATCAAGGGAAGTTGTTACCAGCAACAGCCAAGACACAAGGCAGGCATGTGGATAGGAGTCATCATTATTCAAAACCAATGTGCTTTGATGGAAAATGACATTTGGCTTCTCAAAGATCACATAGCCTTGAGGTAGAAGAAAATGGAAGAGCAGGTATTTAAACCCAAGACTGGCACTGACTAGATGGCTCAGTGGGTAAAGGTCCTTGCTTCTAAACCTGACCACCTGAGCATGATTCCTTGAACCCAAAGGGTGGAAAGAAGAACTGATTCCAGCAAGTTGTCTCTGATCTCCACACACGCTGTGGCATATGCACATTCATACAATAAATGTAAACCCAAAACTATGTAGTACTAGTTAGTTTTCCTCATCTGTCTCCCTACTAGGCACTTTACCAGCCTATAGTTGATTAGGTATTTTCAATGGTAGAGGTGCTCACACCTACTGATACAAGCTGTTAGTTATTCTTCATATTGCTGTGAGCAAACACACAATAGAAACAATCTAAAGAAATTAAAGATGGATTTCAGCTCACTGTTTCTGATGTTTCAAACCACAATCTTTGGCTCTTGGACTCTGGACCCATGGAAAGACAAAACATCATGGCAGTGGCAGTATATGGAAGAGAGAGCTATTCAGTTCATGGCAGACAGTAAGCAAAGAAGGAGAAGAGGGATGGGAACCAGGACCTGACCTCCTCCCTCCCTCAAGCTTGGCCCCACCTCATGATGTTTCCACTACCTCCCAACACAGCACCACCATCTGGAGACCAAAGCATTCAGTACATGAGCCTCTGAGGGACATTTCACAGTGAATCCACAGCACAACCCTAACTGCCCATCTTCTAACAGCTCTATCAGCAGCACATTTATAGTTCTGTTCTTCTGGACTCAAGCTCCGTGCTATGCCCATCCATTGGTATCACTGCTCTGAGGGGCTACCAGGAACATATGTGCCATCTTTTAAACACAACAGTCCACAAATGTTTCAAGACCCTGTGACTTAATCCCCAACAAGTCCTTTCTCTTCCAGGCTCAGTGTCCCCAGGCTCATTATCCATTCCTCACCCAAGACTCAGTTACAAATCCCCTTCCCAATTCACCCTCTTTCTTACCTCCAGACTTGACAAGAGCTATATACTATTGATGACCAAGGACACTTTCATCCTGGCCCTTGGAGGCTTGCGATACATTTATGCTTTCTTGGGGTGACATGTATTCTAGGAGTACTAAGACTTGCTGTCAGTCTCACTGGCATTGAGAAGGACATTGGTATTTTACGATATAATCATTCTTCTTTTTCTCCCAAGGGGCTGTCTGCTTGAAGAAACAATCATATTCTCGGGTCGAGGGGATCCAACGGGTTCTGAGGCAGGTAAGCATGACTCTGCAGAATTAGTTACTTTTCTTGTTTGTTGCTGTGATCAAATGTGTAACACACAAAGGCAACATGAGGAAGGTGGGCTTGACTGTCACTCATTCAGTGTTTCTGGTGACACGTCCATCATGGCAGGGAAATCAGGGTGCCAGGAATGTACAACAGTCACGTCACTTGCACAAGGCAGAGAGATAAGAGCGCTGGTACTCTATCTGCGTTTTCCTTTTCATCCAGTCTAGGACCCCAGGACCCCAGCCCATGGAACAGCGCCACCACCATTTAGGGTGGCCCTTCTCGCACCAGAGGCTCAACAGATGGCCCCACACAACCTTGGACTTTCACCTTCGGATCTGTGAGCTAAATAAATTTCTTTTCTTTCCAAAGCATCTAATCTCTGATGTGTGTGCTATGGCAACAGAAAGCGTACTAGGACAATAAGCTATCAATAAGTATATCAGAGATCCGTGATGCAAGTTGCCCCTATCCCACCTGAAACTACTAAAAGGAACCATTCCTTTGTACACAGGGTATATATTTTGAATCCAAAGTAGCAGGAGAAACAGAAAATGCACAGAAGAATCAAAACCTGGATAGGAAGGTTTGAAATGAGAGCATTAAACTCCCTGGAATTTTCCCAGCATCCTGTAGACCAGAAGCTCCAAGGGTACCACGTTGACTTCCTGGATCTTTCTAAAGTAGACTCTACCTCATTCATAAAATCCTAGGGGGATGGACTGAAAATAAATGAGTGTTTGATTAGCCCGGTATTGAGCTGTGTTATTCTCCTCTCCTGAATAGGGAGATTTCATGTCCTGAAATAAAAGCCTGCATGAAAGCCCTGGTTATTCAGAAGGGGGGAAGGGGATGGGGGGGGGGGCAGATTATAAACTTTCCAACAGGCCCTCAGCACTGTAACTAAACGCTAATGTTTATAGATATCCCCGGTATTTTAGGAAGCCGTTGCTAGTGCCTCACTGAAGCTCATTCTACTTTTAAAGAGAAATATTTGACTTGGAGGAACAGACCCCATGCTGGCTCCAAGATAAACTCTCCTAGCTCACTCAGGCCAATTTTAATGCTAAGAGCAGCTTCGTCTAAGTGAAAGTTCATTTTCAAGAGCCAAGCTGTGAATTATGCTACAGGCTGAGCCGAGCAGTTGGCCTTTTGCTGATGAAGGGAGAAGTCTGAATGTGATGCAGGAGTGGAAGGAGGGAGCCAGGGACATCCAAGGGGGATTAGCGCAGAAGGTCAGGCTAATTAAATGGAGAGAAGTCACCGGAGAGCCGGAGCTCCCCCACACACCATCTTCAAATACTCTGACACATGCAAGGAGTGATAAGAAAACATAAAGAAAGAAAAGAAAGGCTGAATCGCCGCTTCCATAGGCCTGGAAGGACAACTGTCAATCAAATAAAACGTCTCACTATTGGTTTCAACCCGGATGGGGAGGGAAAAAATGGAAATCGCTGCCAGTTCCTGATCATTCAAGGAATCAGAGAAAGGAAGAGCGTGGAAAAGAAAGGCCCATTGTTTCTGTGGTTAGCCATTGAAGGCTATTTGCCAGAACAAGATATACTCCATGTGCTTGAGAAGCCCATAATGGATAAGCATGTATGTGATGGCAATAGTTGATACGGCCAAGACACTCACAGAGCTTTAAAGATTGCAGGATGTGGGACTAGAGCAGTGGTTCTCAGCCTTCCTAACGCTGTGACCCTTTAACACAGTCCCTCATGTTACGGTGACACACCCCCCCAACCATAAAATTATTTTCGTTGCTACTTCATAACTGTCATTTTGCTACTGTTATGAATTACAATGTAAATATGTGATATGCAGGATATCTAATATGGGGTCACAACCCACAGGTTGAAAACCACTGTTCTAAAAGGTGGAAGGATCCAAAACGTATCTAAGAAAGCTCACTTGGCCACAGACGGAAAACAGAGCCCTTTGGTTTAAAGGTATTAGCTACAACCCCTGGAGTGGTGGTAGATCTGAGCACAACTTCTCTCTGGCCTTCCATTTCCTGTTTGGTCGCAGAATGAGGATGCTGATGAACAAACAATTCCTGAGGTCCTACTGTGTGCAGCAAGCACTGTGATGCCTGTATTCAGACACTCAGAACCACCGAGTGTGCAGAAGCCCATTCACGAAAAGTCAAGGCTACACATCTCATCTTGGCTTCTGTGACATCCCCTTGGTAGCCTGAAATTAGCCACGGTGGGAGGCTTTGCACCACAGAAATCAGCAAACACTGTAAGCCAGAGTGTTTTATCTTTTCCAGGAAGCCATTTAGTAAACATCTGAGCAGCACACCACTTGAAAAGAGTCAGCCCTATCCCTAGATGACAGCACTTACTGAAAAAGCACATCCCAGGGCTGAGGAGATGACGCAGTAGGTAAAGGGTTGGCCTTGCGAGCTTGAGGACCTGTGTTTAATCCCCAGAACCCATTTTTTTTTTTAAGGTGGGTGGAGTGGTGTGTTGTTGGAATCCCAACACTGTAGGGAGGTGGGGGCAAAGACAGAGTATTCCTAGAACTTGCTAGCCAGCTAGTCCAAGCCCAGGCAAGTTCTAAGCCAACTAGAGATTCTGTCTCAAAGGAGTTGGATGGTACCTGAGGAATGACATCTGAGGTTGCCCGTTGACCTCTGTGCGCACGCGAACACTAACACACACACATACACACACACACACACACACACACACACACACACTTGAGCACACATGCATGTGCTCATACCTATAATATTACATTCATGTGGAATGATGATAAAACAATGCCTTGATGTAGCAGGAATCTTAAAAGTTCTTATTAATAAAATCAAGCCTGAGGCCAGTTATTGGAGTGAATGCTGGAAGATCAGAGAGACAGAACAGGCCACAGCCACCTCACCTCACCAGTTCCTCAGCTGATCCTGTTTCCTCAGACTGGAAGCCTCTGAGTCCTCATCCAGAATGAATCTCAGCTAAACTGCTGCTCCAAAGACTGAAAGCTTAACCAGCCTAGTTCTGGGTTCTCACGCCTTATATACCTTTCTGCTTTCTGCCATCACTTCCTGGGATTAAAGGCGTGTGTCACCATGCCTGACTGTTTCCAGTGTGGCTGTGAACTCACAGAGATCCAGATGGATCTCTGCCTCCAGAAGGCTAGGATTAAAGGTGTGTGTGCCACCATTTTCTGGCCTCTATGTCTATCTAGTGGCTGTTCTGTTCTCTGACCCCAGATAAGTTTATTAAGGTGTACAATATTTTGGGGAACACAATATCATCACACCTTTAGGATGCGGCACCCACTGAAGGAGAAGTCGGGAGACTTTGGTGGTGGTGGGAGAGGCAGCTGAGAAGCAGAAAAGGCTTGAGAGTGATAGTCCAATTCTCCCTGCTCTCAAATTCAACCATCGTACCACAGCTGGGGCTTCATAGTGAGGCCCCATCTGGCTCTGCTTACCATGACCAGTGAGCTCCAGCCCATACTTCCCAGATGAGGTGGAGACCTCAAAACAAAACAAGCATGGTCTTAGTGGCCGGTAGACCTGGAGCCCCAGAGAGAGAATGCAGCCCAGGGATGGTAAGATGGTTCAGTGGTAAGGGAGCTGGCTACTAAGCCCGACTACCTGAGTGCTGTACCCAGAACCCACACACTGGAAGGAGAGAAATGACTCACAAATGTTGTCCTCTGACTTCCACATGTACACTGTGACATTCATATGCTCCCCCCACCAACACACATCAAGAACACACACACACACACACACACACTCTCTCTCTCTCTCTCTCTCTCTCTCTCTCTCTCTCTCTCTCTTTAATTGTTATTGTTTTTGTTTTGGGTTTTTTTTTTTTGTTTCTTTGGGTTTTTTTGAGACAGGGTTTCTCTGTGTAGCTTTGGAGCCTGTCCTAGAACTCACTCTGTAGCCCAGGCTGGCCTCGAACTCACAGAGATCTGCCTGCCTCTGCCTCCCAAGTCCCAGGATTAAACACCACCCAGCCTTGTTATTGTTCTTATTACTAATAAACAATAAAACGTTTTCAGAGAATCCAGCCCAGATCTCTGACTGCATGGCAGCCATTCACGCCTGCCCATGCAGCTGCACATAAGCCTGTCTTAACTGCAAATGGTCTGAGGAGGCACTACCTTATAGAGGAGGTTGAAGGTTAGCTAAAGGCAGAACTCCATCCATGCAGCTTACTGAAGGTTGTCACCCACGCTGAGGTGGGACTTCTCAGTAATGCGGCCGTTCTGAGGTCACCACCGGTACTCCTGTAAGAGTAACCCCTCGTCCCCATTCCTTTAACCCCTCCTCCACGCTCCTGTAAGTGACCCCCCCCCACATTCCTGTGTGTGACCCCTCACCCGTTCTCCTATAAGCAACGCTGATAAACTCTTTGCTTCACTGACCTGGGGGACCATTCCTTCGATCTCACATTGGGACCCTATCTGGTTGGAACAGGCGTCCGTCCACATCTCCTCAGGACAAGTCTTCACCTGTTTGTACCGGAAGCCTTTCCACACCCCTCCCTACGTTACTGGGGTCTCTGCGGGCCTTCCAAGTCTTCTCTGAAGCATTTACCTGGTTGCAACTTCAATTTTTATTTTATTTCTCTTTATTCGTTAGAATTTAATTTTAAAGCCATTATTTTTTATTATTATTATTATTATTATTATTATTATTATTATTATTATTGGTTTTTGAGACCAGGTCTCCTGGAGCTCAAGCTGGTCTCAAACTCTCCATATGCCTCACACTCTAGCACCGGTGACCTTGAAACACCTGATCCTGCTGCTGCCTTCTCCCGAGGGCTGGGATTACAGACAGGCACCACCACGCCTGACTTCCGGTTTTATTTCAAGCAGCAGAATTCTTGGATGGGGTGAAATCCTTCATCAGACTCCCAAGATAAAACGGTGAGAAGCCGACGCGTTCAGGACGGGAAGCACTCTCTCCGGCCCCTCCCCTTCCGTTCATTGTACCATCCCCCCACACCCCCAGCTCCCCGAAGCCCACTGGATGTCACAGGACCTCCCACCTATGCCTCTGTCTCCGTTGTTATCTTTTCCTCCAGCCCAGCCCACACTCTGCCAACTGTCTCATAATAACACTGCTCCAATCTTAACACCCTTTCAGCCTGTCACGCCCCCGTGCCATCAAGCCATCCAACCACTTCCTGCTGGCTGCAAGACACGGATGAGTCAATCTACCACATCCATCTATCACATAGCCAACCTGTGCCCACATGGGCCTCGTCGCTTTGGCTTCTGAGGGCCCTCGTGGCCACACCACACCCCCGCTCAGCTGTCTTTACCCATAGCTTCTTCTGAGGTTGGGGTGTTCCCCTGGGGCCTTCTCTGTAACCCCCTTCTCTTGCTCTATCATATATCATATACCTTACCTCCCACATGTCCTCTGGATTTCACTGCCTGGCATCACCCAAGGAGGGAGTCGTTCTAAAGAGCCTCCTGTGCCTTGAACCTGTGATCGAGCCTCAGTCCTAGGATGGGACCATGTGAACAGATCATAAGCCTTCAGAGAAAGACAGACAGACAACAGGCAGACAGAGGCTGGGTGGTGGTGGTGGTGGTGGGGGCTTTTTTGGAGACAGGGTCCCATTATTGTAGCCAATCCAGGCTAGCCTGGAATTCACTCTATAGCCAAGAGAACTTGTGGCAATCCTCCTGCCACAGTCTCCTACATGCTGGGATTCCAAGCATGAGCCACTATGCTTAGTAACGTGCCTCAAGAATTGGTGGGAAAGACTCCGGATGAGCCCCACTGCTGGAACAGTCCACCTTGATCTCAGGGGCAGGATCAACTACAAAAAATGCAGACCTTTCCTGTAGCCACCCTTGCTTAAAGTCTTTCAACAAGCCTGGGCTATATATCAAGACTCTCCTTACAGAAGAGGAAAAAGAGGTGGTGGGGTGTGGGGAGAAGAAAAAACAGATCAAGGCATACCTATTATTCCCTGTACTTGGTAGGTGGAGACAGGAAGATCAGGAGTTCAAGGTCATTCTCCTCTAATATATAGGGAGTTCAAAAAGGCCAGCCTGGGCTACACAGGGAACCTGTGTCTCAGGAAAAAAAATAACCCTCAACAGCAATCACATGTTTGCATTAAGGTCCTGTTCCTCTACTGAGTATAAAACACTGTTTATGCTTTGACTCCCATCTACATACAGGACTTCATCCCCCTCCCCACAAGAGCAGCCAGCCGCCATTCAGCTACCCAAATCACCACCTCTTTCTTTGACATAGTGTACAGTTGCTTCCTCCTGCTGTGGGTGTGGTTCTGAGTCCCCGGGGACACCTGTCAAGATGTTCAAGTTCATGTGTTAGGGAACAAAGAATTGGACCAGAGACAGCAGTTTGGTGGTAGCAGTTTGTTAAGATAGAAGAAGTCGCTCCTGAAAATGTAAGGGAGCTAGAGAGCTGGGAAAGGTTTGAACCTCAAAATCCTGGTGTCCCCAATCTGTCTGCCTCTGCCTTTGAGGGCTAGGATTAAAGGTGTGGGCCAGCAGGCCCAGCCCACTTGTTGATCTTGATGCCTGAGGCTTCCTCCGCACTCTGCTCCCCAGCCACACTTCCTCAGCTTTTTCTTTACCTCTCCACAGGAAAAGCCACCCAGTGCCTGAGGTCGTTTCTCAGCTCACAGCAAAGTGATATCCACTGACAGCCATATGTCATCATCAGTTCATAAATAGCCACCAGCCATTTCTGAGAATCTTCTCCACCCAAGCCCCTTGCTCCTCCATTTTCAGCAACTGTGGGGAAACTACCTGGCCTCTCTGGACCCTTGAGTGCTCCAGTTGTTCAGTATCTACGTATGCTCTGCTCTCGCCTTCTCCCTGACTTGTCCTTCTCTCCAGCCCCTGACATTTCTGACTCCGTTCCATGGATGTCCCTGGTCCTGGAGGCAGGGGTTTCTCTGCTTCAATCAGTACTAGGTCCCATGGGACCTCCTTTATCATCACCGAGCTTGTTTTATTATATTGTGGTTTTTTGTTGTTTTTTTTTTTCTTCAAGACAGGGTTTCTCTGTATAACAGCCCTAACTGTCCTAGAACTTACTGTTAGGATCCTGCCCTCACTCCGGCACATGCTCAGCTTGGGTTATTGCGTCTTACATCATCAACGGACACGGGCCACTACATACTCACTTTAAAAAGCCGGACATGGACCCCCACCTTCTCTGTGTTCTCTCTCTCTCTCTCTCTCTCTCTCTCTCTCTCTCTCTCTCTCTCTCTCTCTCTCTCTCTCTCCCTCTCTCTCTGTTTCCCCTCTGCTCTCTGCTCTGCTCCACTCCCTCCCCCCATCTTTCTCTCTCACCAGGCCTGGTCCCCTTCCCCCCACCCCTTTTCCCTTCTAATAAAGTTCTAAAAAGTACCATTGGGTTCTGTCGTGACCATGACCTTTCCACGCAGTAACCAGCGCCACCACCGTTCACTTACTATGTAGACCAAGCTGGCCTTGAACTCAGAGATCCACCTGTCTCTGCCTCCTGAGTGCCAGAGTTAAATGTATGGGCCACCATCACCCTGGCATATTGAGAGTTCTTATCTCCACTCAGCCAAGAGTTCTTAGGGGCTTCTTCACCTAAGAGATGCTCAGGTAGGGCCTGCTAAACTTAACATTTATAATCAATTTAAATTTAATCAATTTGCAAAAGTTCTCTTTAAGCTTCCTTATCTCCTCTCTTCTCCCTCCCAGCCTTTCTTATATATCGAACCTTCACAAGGTTTGCTTTGTATAAATTAAGCGTATAATAGACACTCAGCAAATGGCCTAGCACATGCTATATAACCCAGGCTGGCCTTGAACTTGAAATCCTCCTGACTTCACCTCAGTCACGCTGGGATTACAAGCAGGTACCATGGGGCCTCGGGGGTGGGGTGGGGAGCTAATGTGTATTTATCCCCCGCCCCACCCCCAGTGGGAGGGCAGAACAGCCTCTCTTAACTGAAATGTAGGGATCCAGCTGAGGCCAAATAAATCTGGAAAGAACTGCCAAAGCCGGCTAAGCACACTCATCTGGCTGGCAGAGCCAAGCACAGCCTCTCCACCCTGCCTAGGGCAGGCTTCCCCAGTCCTTCCACCAAGGCTCTTCTACCCTGAGATCTCAAATCAGACATCCCAGAGCCCCACAGGGGATCAGACAGCACTCCTGTTTGAGTTGGGTGATGTTATGAACATGATTTTTTTTTTTAAAGACAGGAGAAAACAGCATGAAAAGAATGTCTCTTCTCTCGCAGAGAAGAAGAACAAGACAAAAAGGAACATCGCCGGAGTTGTCCTACTGTAGGCAGATTTCCCCCAGGTCTACGGAGCTCCCTCCGGGAGAAGGTAGGGGCAGGGCCTCCACCTGAGGAGGGACTGTCTGACTCTTCTACCCCCCACCCCGGGTGTGCTGGGCACAGAGGAGTGGGGGAGCAGGGCAGAGAGGAGAGAAAGGAGAGAGGAGGGGCAAGGGAAGGAGGGAGAGAATGGGAAGGAAAGAGGGTGGAGAAGAGGAAAAAGAGGAGGAGAGAAAGAGGGAGGGGTGGGGAGAAGGGAGAAGGGAAGGAGAGGAAAGAAGAAGGGAGAGAGAAGGGGAGGAACGTGGAACAAGGGGGAAGGACAGAGGGAAGAGGGAAGGAAAGAGCAAGAGGAGCAAAGAAAGGAAGGAGAGAGGAAGTGGGAAGAGGGAAAGAAGGGAAGGGTGGATGAGAGCAGAGAAGTGAAAGAGAGAGTGAGAAGGAAAGGGAAAGGGGAGGAAAGATGGAGGGAAGTGGGGGAGGGATGGAAGAAGAGGACTAGGGCCAGGACGTGGGGTAGATGGACAGCAGCAGGTCTACCAGCACTCTGCCAAGTCCTTGTCAGTGCCTGCTCCCTGAACTGGTAAAGCAGCCTAGCCCCACCCACCCCCCCACCCGCCCTCAACAGGCTCGGGTTTATCTCTGTTTTAACCCGAAGGGAACAGTTGCTGGAGAAGTCCTTCTATCCTTCAAACATCCGCCCAAGGGCAAACTGCTTACAAGCAAAAGTAAAATTGCAAGCCAAGATGTCTGCAGTTCCTACCCACTCTCTAGGGCGCTCACCCACCCGCTCCCACTCCCACCCTAGCACCACAAACCACTCCCCCTGCCTTCCCTTCGAATCTCCATCAGGACCAAGCTGGACTTGACATCCTATAGTACCCTTGCCGCTTTCTGCTCGGCAGAGCAGGTCCACACCCTGGTGGCTTCTTGTTGAGAGCGAACGATGCTCAACACCCACGTGCTACACGTGTATCGGACAAGATCAAAGCCAAAGCTGACTGGCAGCTGGGGATTATGGATTACAAACAGCACTGAGCCTAAGGCGAGAGGACCATGAGACACGAAACTTGTTAGAGCATCTGCTCAAAATGTCACCTGCCACGGCCAGGATTTTCCTTGGCTCCTCGTCCCCCCTTTTTATTCATTTTATTTTTTTTTATTACGTTTATATATTTGTGTATCTACATGCATGTGTGTGCATGCATGAGCATGAAGACCGGAAGACAACTTTCTGGAAGTCAGTCCTCTCCTTCTACCATGTGGGCCCAGTGATCACACTCGGGGTGGCAGGTTTGGCAGCAGGCATCTTTACCAACTAATACATCTCACCTGCCCTTTTCCTCCCTCCCTTCCTCCCTTCCTTCCTCCCTCCCTCCCTCCCTCCCTTCCCACTTCCCTCCCTCCCTTCCCACTTCCCTCCCTTCCCACTTCCCTCCCTTCCCACTTCCCTCCCTCCCTCCCTCCCCACTTCCCTCCCTCCCTCCCCACTTCCCTCCCTCCCTCCCCCCTTCCCTCCCAACCTCCTCCCCTTCCTCCCTTCCTGCCTTTCTATTTTTCTCTTGGCAGAATTTCATGAAGCCCAAACTGGCCTCGAACTCCCTATGTAATCAAGAACGACCTTAGATTCTTCATGCTACTGCCTCCACCATCTCCGGAGCATCGGGATTCCATGCTTGCACTGCTACAGCATTAGATAACATTTGAAAACTCTCAGAGAGCCCCTGTTCCCTTCTAAAAGCCGGAAGATTCTGGTAGGATGTATAGAATCCCCCAAACCAAGTTTCTTCTGTTCCTGGCACCATCATAGCCTGCCTTCTGTGACTCCATTCCATACACCTCTTTCTTCAAGATGGGGCATCTGTGGGGTCAGGGAGATAACTCATTTGGTAAGTATTTGGTGCACAAGTGTGAGAGCCTGTTTAGATCCCTAGAACCCACATAAAAATCAAAAGTCATGTACATCTATAACCCAAGAGCTGGGCAAATAGAGACAGGCACTTCCTGGCTAGGGCTTACTGGTCAACCAGTCTAGCTGTATCAGTGACTTTCAGGTTCATTAAAAGACCCTAACTCAAAAAATAAGGTGGCAAGCAATTGAAGATGAGACTTGATGAGGATCTCTGGCCTCCACATGTGTGTGCATCATGTATACAGGCATGCACACATATACAGAGAAACTCACAACCCACAACAGATGCACAGATGAGGGCATACACAAAGAGGGAGAGGTGGGCTGTGCAACATTAGTAGGAAGTCATCCTGAGCAATGTTGTATCGCAGATACTATGGAGATTCACAGTAAGTGCTGACGAACTATGCAGAAATAAGACCGAGCCCTTGAGACATTCTTAGAAGTGACTGTAGATAATTCAACATCAGAGTCCAGGTATCCATAAAGCATGGAAGTTACCTTATTGGTAAGCATACAGTGGACTCCCAGCAACCCATTTTCAGCATCCAAGTGCTCAACCTGAAGTAACATATGTACAAGTGACACTATACAGAACAGACAGACTGCATTTATATGTCTAGGAATACATAACAACAATTAAAAAAAAAGAAGCCAGAGGCCATGAATTTGAGAGAGAGCAAGGGAAGGTATATGGAAGGGGTTGGAGGGAAGAAAGAGAATGGGGGAAATTATGTAATTATATTTTAACTTCAAAAATTAAAAAATAATATTTTTTTTTGAAAATCTGAGTATCACATCTCACCCATCACTGTAGAGACCCATTTCCTTGGCCAAACATAAACCAGGTAGCCTCCTTCCTTATAGGGTCTATGCCAGTTAGTTTCTGTCACCCTGATACAAACAAGAGTCACCTGGGAAGAGGGAACACAGCTGAGGAATTGCCTCCATCAGATTGGCCTGTGGGCATGTCTAGCGGGCATGTTCTTTATCAGCGATTGATATAGGAGGGCACAACCCACTGTGGGTGGTGCCACCCTTGGGCACATGGTTCTGGGGTGTATAAAAAAGCAGGCTGATCGAGCCATGGCTACAAGCCAGTCAACAGTCATCCTCCATTCTTCAGTTTTTGCCTTCAGGTTCCTGCCTGGTTTGAGTTCCTTCCTTGGTATCCCTCCCTCGTATACTGTGAGCAAGATAGTAAGCCAAGAATAAAAAATAAATAAAAAATAAAAAAAAAAACCTTTTCTCCCCAAGGTGCTTTTGGGTATGATGCCTATCATAGCAACAGAAAGCAAGCTCAAACAGTTACCAACAAAAAAATGAAGTACGATTCCACCAAAGTTTTAATGGCGGAATGAACGAGTTTATTGGGCTGCCTTACAAAGGAGAGATGAGAGGTTTGCTTACAGGGATGTGGGTGGCCCCAAAGCAGCTGCACTGGCAGAAAGTGTCAGCCCAGCTTGGATGACAACTTCCCCATACCTATATAGATGGAGTGCCCATCCCCCTCCAGTTAACCTACACGCTATA
This sequence comes from Peromyscus maniculatus bairdii, assembly GCF_049852395.1. Classification (NCBI taxonomy): domain Eukaryota; kingdom Metazoa; phylum Chordata; class Mammalia; order Rodentia; family Cricetidae; genus Peromyscus; species Peromyscus maniculatus. Next base: position 24,328,191 of record NC_134874.1, on the reverse strand, counting down.
TACTCCAGCACTTGCTGATGACTCATGGAATTGAGGTAAAATGACATACAAGTAGCCTGGGAGTACAGGGGAGTCTTTGAGATAAGGAGAGGGTTCAGTGAGCCTCCCACATCCCCGTCTATGGGGCAGTGTTAATAGTCAGCAGGCCTGATCTTAAGGGTCTTTTGCATCTAGTCACAGCTGCACTGATGAAGATGATGGTCATTCTGCTTAGAGGACAGCTGTTTCCCATATAAAATATGAAAATTTAGGCAAATTCTACAAAGATATTCCTTTATCCTTTTCTTTTCCTCAGTACTGTATATCATAATGAGATATCTTCTTGGACTTGCCCCAGAAGCCATGGCGTGAAGAGAACAATACAGTGGTATCCAGGTCTGTGGTAATGGTAGTGGAGCCAGTAGCATGCATACACACACACACACACACACACACACACACACACACACACACACACACACACACACACTGCAGATAGAGAGAAGGATGATCAGGGAACTCTCATCTGAGAATCCAACTATTATATCTCAGTTCTCTCCCCCACAGCTGCAAAAGAACTTTAGAAATGCCAGTCTATGTAGAAATTGTAAGGTTAATTGAAATCAGGACTCCATGATGTTATCATCCCTAACAGAGTGGGAGTTGTGGTGATGTCGCTGCTATGGAGGTCACCCACATTCCTGTAAGTAACCCCTCACTCTTGGTCTGTAAGAAATCCCAATAAACTCACCGATCTCACTAAGTTGGACTTGGGAGAAACTATGCTTTGGACTGCGATGAGTGCCCATCCGGGATGAAGAGGCATTTGTTTATGTCTCCCCAGGAAATGTTAATGTAATACTCATCAACTTCGGGTGTCACTGTTTCACACTTGTCCTTTTCTCCCCAAGCACACAAGTTGTTGGGCTTTATAAGATTGCCAGGCCTGGCCGGGTGATGCACCTGTCATCTCTACTTCTCTGTGTTTTCGCCTTCGCAGCCAAGAACTCAGGCCTTGCATTCCTGCCCCCCCACTCCCATTAAAGAACACGTTCTCGAATGTAACTTGACAGACCAATTCAGTTCAATCCACAGGCGTTACGTTTCTCCTCGGAAAATTTATGCCTCTCTGTCCACAATTAAGAAGGAAATATGGACCACGTACCCCGTGTGCTGCAAGAGCAAGAAACATATCCATGGCTGGTTCAAAATGGAAAGGCATGGCAAGCCGAGAGCCAAGGTTCACGTCACAAGCAGAGTATTTGCTCTTCCACGCTGGCCCATGTGGGTCTTGTAAGGCCAGGATGAGGGTGCAAGGACGACCCTAAGGCAAATTGTCCTTTGGAGTAAGAGATCTATTCGGAGAGTCATTCATGTCATAGATAGACAGCAACATGGTGGAGGCCCTGAGGAGAGTTCAGCCCGTGGGACAAAGTGAGAGGTCACCTCTTAGAGGTTTCAGAGAGAGGGGAGGGGCTCCATGTCATGCAGTTGACGGGTGGCCCATAGTGTGTACTTGTAGTTGGGTTGTCCCTGATTCCTGGGGAATCCAAGCAAGGTTTCATCCCTTTGTCAATGTGTGCCCTTCATCACGGGATGCAGCCTCTGTGGCCCCTGATGGTTTGGGGGTCTCAGATAGGCCAAGTTTGGGAAGAGAGGATTGTAGGTTGGCAGGCAGACTCTCAGAAGGCTACCTGCCGTTTCTGTCACAGCTGCTCGGATGGTAAAGAATGCTGGTGCAGGTGAGCTTGGCCTGAGCAACTCCTGGCTCAAACTTAACAGACCTTCTCCCTGCTCTCCACTCTTCCCAGCCATCCACCTCCCCGACCTGAAGGGGAGAAGTGAAAGCCAGAAATAAGCCATTGGGGGAAGAAGGTGCCACTGTGGTCCATAATGGTAAAACACTATCTGTTTCAATATGTCATTAGCAGGCTGGGATAGAGCTCAGCCGGTAGAATGCCGGCATAATGTGCATAAAGATAAGGGTCTGGGTTCCATACCCAGCACTGCATACACCTGGCATGGTATGGCTGTAATCCCAGCAAGTGGGTAGGTAGAGGTAGAAGGACCATGTATTCTCATCCTTGGCTATGTAGTGAATTTGAGGCAGCCTGAGCTACTTGAAACCCTGTCTCTGAATGAGTGAATGAATGAATGAGTGAATGAATGAATGAGTGAATGAATGCATGAGTGAATGAATGAATGAGTGAATGAATGAATGAATGAATGAATGAATGAATGTGTCATTAACACCCTGTGATTGTCCAGAGTGCCATTGCCCTCCAAACTCTTTTGTCTGGGGTTCTGCAAACTCTAAGACCAAAGGTCATTCCCGAAGCCAGAGACAGACAATGGCTGTGCAGAGACAGCCTTCTGAGCAAAACACAGGGCTGGTTTGTGCTTATGAAAACCACGGGGATGGCAGCTCCCCTGGCCAGCAGAGTGCTGAGGCCTCCTCGTCTCTTTTTCCTCTCCCTTCCCCCTCCCTTGACTGGGTCATGTTTCAAGTGTTCTTGGTTACTGTGGCTCCTTGCCTGTGAATGTTAAATATTCAGCAATCTTCTCGGGGCTCCTGACGGCTTTTGTGCAAATAGGGTTGGCTTTGAGAAAGGAACAAGCTGATCTGAACTAAAGGCAGCAACCCAGCCAGCCAGCAGAGTCAACAGTTCAGATGGAAGTTGAAAGGGAGGAAGGGTTGCCTATTCAGCAAGACAGGAACACCACAACCCGGCACAGCACGGGAGGAAGACACGCATCCTCCGGGAAGACAGTGTAGATGACGACGACCACGGGCCAAGAGTGTGAGCTGGGCGAGCGTCCTGCTGGGAAATGAATCCTGCAAGGGCCCTGGGCAAATCGGAACCACTGGGGGTCTTCTTGGTGTCCTCCAAGGGAGAGATGTTTGGATCAACGCTACAGGGCTGTTGGTGCAGATTGAATTAAATGAGGCATGTGCTTGGCTCAGTAAACGAGAGCTCTGATTAGGAACCAAAACACGCTGCTGAAGGAAGACCTAAAAATTATACAGAGTCAGCTTTCATTGGCAGACAGGGTTTTCAAACGGGAGTTCAAAAGGGTTGTCTAGGCATGTGTTTACGTGTATAAGATAGATACATGTGTATACATATACAGGAGCGTGAGTTTGAATCTAATGCTAGCCTGGGCTACAACGTGAGATTCTAACCCTAGAGTAGTAAGTGAGTAAGTAAGTAAGTAAATAAATAAATAAATAAATATTAATATAGATGATATTAATATAGGTATAAGATGGATATAGAGATAGTGAGGGGTGATATTGATATAAATATAGGGAAAGCAATGAATAATATTGAGATATATAGAGACAGAAATGGATTATACACATAAAGAAACAGAGATAAAAGTGATGATGATGATGTGTGTGTGAATAAATAATGATTACCAAATAGGAGTACTAAATAATAGAATATTGACTACTATGTTTATTTCTTTTCTTACTGCGTTGAAAAAAAATACCCGGCAAAAGCAACTTCAGGCAGGAAGGGTTTATTTTGGCTCTCTGTTGGGGGTTACAGTCCATCACGGCGGGGCAGTCATGGTGGCAGCTGGTCACATTGCATCACAGACAGGAAACAGAGAGAGTCAGGGACTACTGATGCTCAGCTTACACTCTCCTTTGTGTTCTGCCCGGGAGTCCAGCCCATAGGATGGTGCTGCCTGTAGCAGGAATCTTAAAAAGTTCTTATTAATAAAATCAAGCCTGAGCCAGGTATTGGGGTGAACTCTGCAAGATCGGAGAAACAGAACAGGCCACATCCACCTCACCTTGCCAGTTCCTCAGCTGATCCTGTTTCCTCAGACTGGAAACCTTTGAGTCCTCATCTAGAATGAAACTCAGCTGAACTGCTGCTCAAAAGCCTGAAAGCTTAACCAGCCAAATACTTAACCAGCCAAATGCTTCTAGTTTCTGGTCCTCACACCTTATATACCTTTCTGCTTTCTACCACCACTCCCTGGGATTAAAGGCTCGCTTTCTGGGATTAAAAGCGTGAGTCACCATGCTTGGCTGTATCCTTGAACAGATGGATTTTCTGCCTCTGGAATGCTAAGATTAAAGGCCAGTGCTACCACTGCCTATCCTAAGTATCTAGTGGCTTTTCTGTTCTCTGACCCCAGATAAGTTTATTAGGGTACACAATATTTTGGGGAACATAATACCACCACAGTTGCCCACAGTCAGGATGGATCTTTCCTCTACTAAACCTCTCTAGAAATACTCTCACAGACATGCCCAGAACTATGTGTCCTAGATTATCCCAAACACTACCCAGCTGACAACAGAGGTGAACCATCACAGTTACTATGTCCCAGCTACTACGTGAGACCCTTCATCGACACACCTTCATTTTCAAAACATCCTATGACACAACATGATGACAAGGGTCCCACTCACAGATGGTCATTGGGGACTCAGAAGTAGCTCACATCTATTAGCAACAGATCCCAGGGACCAACTCTTGGGCTCCCTGACCCACCTAGGCAGGCTCTTCCCACCACACCACACAGCCTCTCTGTCTTAGGAAGCTAAGGCTACAGTGTACAAATTGAAAATCCACGTAGCTGCGACATCCTGTTTCCAGGAGCCAAATATATGCAGAAGTGGACTTCTGTTCACAGAGATGGAGCCCTCCCTGTTGAAGCCGCTTGGTCAGGCCAGCATCCCATACACTCCTGCAGAACTAGCCAAATCCCCCGTGAAGTCCCTTTCCCATGAGACACCCTCAACAAACTGACTAGGGCTCCCTGTTCCAAGCTGTGACCTCTCACTAGAGGCACGGACAGTGTACCTCAGAAGCGGGGACCCTCTCAGAGAGCAGCCACTCACCAAGCCCAATTAGCTTCCTGTTATGCCGGCAGCTTCTCCTAGCAATGCTGCTCCCCCCTGCAGCCGAGAGGCTGAGAGCCAGCTTCTCAGCAGCCGCGCTGTTTGTGATTAGTTGTCTAAAGTGCCTTGGCTCCTCAGCATCGTTCCATGTGCCCACTCAGGTGAGGTCACCACAGCTGTCACAGCCCAAGCACCTTCTAGCAAAGGAAAGGGAAGGGTCAGCTGCTGTGTGTCTGTCCGTGTGGGTGGAGGGGCAAGGGAAGAGAAGAGACGGGGAAGAAGAGGAGGGAGGAGAGAAGTATGGAAGGAAAGAAGGGAGGAGGGAGGGAGGGAGGGAGAAAGGAGGGAGGGAGGGAGGGAGGGGGAGAGAGAGAGAAAGAAAGAAAGAAAGAAAGAAAGAAAGAAAGAAAAGAAAGAAAGAAGAAAGGAAGGAAGGAAGGAAGGAAGGAAGGAAGGAAGGAAGGAAAGAAAGAAAGAAAGAAAGAAGAAAGAAAGAAAGAAAGAAAGAAAGAAAGAAAGAAAGAAAAGAAAGAAAGAAAGAAAGAAAGAAAGAAAGAAAGAAAGAAAGAAAGAAAGAAAGAAAGAAAGAAAGAAAGAAAGAAAGAAAGAAAGAAGAGTGGGAGACAGGGAGGGAGGGAGGGAGGGAGGAGGGGAGAGAAACATTCCCATCCACATGAGGAAATCTGCTTCTAGTCTGAGACACTGGACCTCCTTTCCTCTGAGGGGGACGCTCTGTTGGGAGCTACAGAGTCACTCTGGTCTGGTGGGTATTCTCATGTGTCGTAGGGATGTCCTTGGTAGGAGGATATAGTTCCCCGGGCTCCCAGACTCAGTTTTACTCTCCTACAAGGCCAACTAACTAGCTTCCCTAAAGCGTTCTCTATTGTGGCATGGGAGGAAACTAAAAAAAACTTCAGAACTGGGCACTGGGGCAACGGCTGGGTCATACAGTACGTGCCGCACAAGCATGAGGATCTGAGTTTGGATGAAGAAGAAACTAGGCACCTAAGAAAAATAAAAAAGCCGGGTGGTGATGGGGCACACCTTTAATCCCAGCACTCGGGAGGCAGAGGCAGGCGGATCTCTGTGAGTTCAAGGCCAGCCTGATCTACAGAGTGAGTTCCAGGACAGCCAAGGCTACACAGAGAAACCCTGTCTCGGAAAAAAAAAAAAAAAAGAAAGGAAGGAAGGAAGGAAGGAAGGAAGGAAGGAAGGAAGGAAGGAAGGAAGGAAGGAAGGAAGAGAAAACAAACTAGGCCCCCTGTGCCAGCTGGGTGTACTGGGGAGGTGGAGACAAGAGAATCTCTGGGGCTCATTGGCCAGCCAGCCTAGTGTAATTGCCAAGTTCTGTGAAAGAGTCTGTCTCAAAACATGAGGTAGAGAGCAACTGAGAAGATGTTTGATGCTGACCTCAGGATCCCTGCCCATCCCCCACCCCCCACCCCCCCAGTGCATACACCCATCTCACACACACATGCAATGGACTGATCTAAGTTTCATCTGCTTTACTTCAGCTTTGTAAATAGTTGTAACTAGTGGTTGGAGTTTTTTAAGGTTGTCCTCTTGCTTTTTGTTTTGTGTTTTAGTTTTGTTGTTGGTGTTGTTATTGTTGTTGTTGGTGGTGGTGGTGCATTTATTTTGTTTTGCTATAAGGCAGGGTCTCCCCTACATAGTCTCTTCAGGTATGGAGATCATCATGTAGCCCAGGACGGCCTCTAATTTGCAAGCCTCCTCTGACAGCCTCCTGTGTGTTCCATGCTTTCTCAAGTGAGAAACTTTCTCACATCCCCGCCCCCCCCCCCAGGCCAAGGGCAGCACCCAGCCTTGAACTACATTCATCAGCCGTACCAAAACAGCTCATGTGTGTGCCTGGGGTTTCACTAAAACCTGTGACTTGGTCCAGATGTCACCCTTAGCTGGGACTCTAGAGGTCTTCCCCTCAACATCGGCTTTCAGAAGTACTTTCAGCCTGTGTGTCAAAAAAAAAAAAAAAAAAAAAAAAGAACTGGATTCAAGCTGAGAAGCGCCCAAACTCATCTTGGCTGACACTGTGGCTTCCAGGCTCTCACAGTCTCCCTCTGCACTACTGATTAAAAATTTTTAGGTTTGCCGGGCGGTGGTGGCGCACGCCTTTAATCCCAGCACTCGGGAGGCAGAGCCAGGCGGATCGCTGTGAGTTCGAGGCCAGCCTGGGCTACCAAGTGAGCTCCAGGAAAGGCGCAAAACTACACAGAGAAACCCTGTCTCGAAAAAAACCAAAAAAAAAAAAAAAAAAAAAAAATTTAGGTTCTTCTTGGTCGGTGAGTCAAATGAGGAGGAAAGGCAAAGCTCAGAAAGGATTGCTAAGGATTCTGTCTGAATCTCTAACCAATACAATGCTGCTCACCAGGCAGGGGCGTGGCCTCTTGAAAAGCAGAGAGTCTCAGTGAAGCATCAGGTCTGGCCTGAATAGTGGTGAAGAGGAAGTATTATGGCTGAAAACAACACAAAACACACGACAATAACAAAATGGAGATATCAAGATGATCTGATAAGACATGGTCCAGACGGGAATCCTCAGCAGAACGATGGCCATGGGGACTCAGTTACCCAGCTGGGTGGATTGGAGAGGGGTCCAGAGGCAGAAAGGACAATGAGAGCAGTGAGCTTGAAGGACACCGGTCCTGATCTACCACCAACATGAGAAAGAGATGCTGCGTACAGTTTGCAAACAAACCAGGCAGTGGTGGTACATTTTTAATCCCAGCACTCAGGGGGCAGAGGCAGGCAGATTGAGGCCAGCTTGGTCTACAGGGCAAGTTTCAGGACAGCTCGGGCTACGCAGAGAAACTCTGTCAAGAAAGAAAGAAAGAAAGAAAGAAAGAAAGAAAGAAAGAAGGAAGGAAGGAAGGAAGGAAGGAAGGAAGGAAGGAAGGAAGGAAGGAAGGAAGGAAGGAAGGAAGGAAGGAAGGAAGGAAGGAAGGAAGGAAGGAAGGAAAAAAGACAGCAGGTGGTGGCGGCGCATGCCTTTAATCCCAGCCCTGGGGAGGTAGAGGCAAGTGGATCTCCATGAGTTCAAGGCCAGCCTGGTCTACAGAGTGAGAGTCCGCAAACAAACTTGGAGGGAAGTCTAAAGACTTGGTGCTCCTCTGAAGGTGGGACTTAGTGTTAAAAGTGACAGGTTTCCCTCTGTCCTAAAGAAAAGCAGAGGCCTGAGAAAAGCTGGAATCAGGACTCTCTCTGGAAAAAAAACTGAACGCAAGCCAAAGGCTGACATTTCCCAAAAGCAGCAGAGAAACTCTTTGAACTCAAGGTAATAAGAAAATTGACTATAGCCCCACCAGCTACAGTTGTATGCCAGCCTGAAAGGCAGTGCAACAAAAAGTGGGCACATGTAACCAAGATGAGCATTAAAATGACTGTGGTGCAGAAGCCGGCTCTTGCCAGGAAAGATACACAGCCATTGCTGAAAAGGAATTCAGCAGCTGCAGGTATAGCTCTGTAGTAGAGACTTCACATAGAATCCCCTAATGAAAGGCTGGGGTGTGGCTCAGGGGTAGAGCCCCTGCCTAGAATCCCCCAGTGAGGGGCTGGGGTGTGGCTCAGTGGTAGAGCACCTGCCTAGAATCCCCCAGTGAGGGGCTGGGGTGTGGCTCAGTGGTAGAGCACCTGCCTAGAATCCCCCAGTGAGGGCCTGAGGTCATGGGTCATAACATGGGTCATGTTAGCATTTGCCTAACACACCAAGACCCTAGGACACACACACACACACACACACACACACACACACACACACACAAAGATAAAAATTTAATTAGATCTGGACATGGTGACACATACCTGTTATCTCAGCCCTCAAGAGGTTGGCCACAGGAACATGGGTTTAAGTTCAATGCTAGACTGAGCTACAAAGTGAGATTCTAACACTAAATAAATAAATAAAGGAATGAATGAATACTAATTCCTTTCAATTAAATGAAAACAAAAGCTTTGCCGATTTAAAGCTCATCTCTTTCTAATTATTCTCCTATTATTTATTACTGTGGGTGCTTTGGAGATTATTCATGCCTGCAGCCTCTCTGTTTGCAAATGCTGCTTCACTTCTCATTCCAGCTCTATTTAGTGACGTCTCAGCCGGAGTGACACGGGCCCAGGCTGGATCCTTCTCCATAGGTGAGACTGTTCTCTGCAGTTACTCCTTCCCCAGAGGCAGGACTTGCTCCCTAGGACTGTTCACCTGCCTCACAACCTCGGCTCTCCATAGGGATCACAGCGGACTTCTGAGAGCCTACATGGAAGCTTTGGGGCTCTCCAGGATCTCCCAACCCTCCCCAAATCTCTTTTCCTGCAGCCAACCAGTTCTTACAAAAATGGAAGCCCCTCGTTTACATGACGCTCCTAAAACTATGCTGTCAGGGTACGCCCAGAGATAGGTAACCCTACACACACACCCCTATTATGCCTCAGCTTACACCACATGATTTCCCTGTGGAAAATCTGCCTAAACGTACCTGAAGGACGAAGGAACCCACCAAAGGGCATCTGAATGGACCTTTTTAAAAGCTGGATAGTAATTCTAGCACTCCGGGAGGCTGGGACAGGCAGATCGCCAGTTTGCACCCAGCTTAGCCTGCCTTATAGCAAGACTTCATCTAAAAGAAAAGAAAAGGCCAAGCCTGGTAACATTTCACCTGCAAGCCCAGCAAGTGACAGGCTGAGACAGGAGGACTGCCATGAGTTTGAGGCCAGCGTGGGACATATAGTACATTCCAGGACAGCCGAGGTTACAAATGAGATCCTGTCTCAAGAAAAGGGGGGAAGGGGGGAGGAAGGGAGAAGAGAGAAGGAGAGGAGAAGGGGAGAGGAGGGAGCGTATAAAAATTGAATGGTAGTGTTCCAGCCCCATGGGAGGGTACGGAACCTCAGCCTCCCTTTCCAACCTTCATGAATGCCCGTTTAATCCTGACCCTGTCTGTGTCTTTCACCACCACTCCGTAACCGCTGGCCGGCTCAGCTCCCTGCTTCTGGCTTAGTGCCCTCTGCCCACCCCAGCTGGCCTGGACACAGCAGGCGCCAATCTTTCCTACGTGTGAACATGATCCCAGGCCGTGGCCCTTGGCCCACATTCCGTGGCAGGTGTATCAGTGTTACCCGAGTTTTTCAGGTCAGATCCTAGGCCCCAGCAGCCCCAACAAGCTAGGCTCAGCTGCTCATCATCAAAAGACAAATTAAACAATTCATAGTGAAAAGCAGAGAAAGATTTAGAAAGGGGAATAAATACAGAGGTCCATCTTCAAAGTATTGACACTTTGAATATGCAAGAGGTTTATGTAACAGAGCCGGAGAGGGACTCGGCAGTTAAGAGCACTCATTCGTCTTACAGAAGACCCAGGTTTGGTCCCCAGCTCTCACACATTGGCTCAAAACTGCCTGCAACTCAAGTTCAAGACAATCTAATGCCTTCCTTTGGCTTCCGTGGACACCAGGGCACGCATGTGGTGTATACGGATACATGCAGGCGAACATTCATACACATAATATAAAAATACATTTAACAGGGCCAGGCGGTGGTGGCGCACGCCTTTAATCCCAGCACTCGGGAGGCAGAGCCAGGCGGATCTCCGTGAGTTCGAGGCCAACCTGGGCTACCAAGTGAGCTCCAGGAAAGGCGCAAAGCTACGCAGAGAAACCCTGTCTCGAAAAACAAAAAAAAAAAAAAAAAAAATACATTTAACAGAAAAGAAGTTTACATAGCTAAGCAGTCTTTGTCAAGACGTGGTCACACTCATCACTCACCCATCATTGCCCCAGCTACAGTCTCTCTTACAGTAGTCTAATAAATTGTCAAAACTCGGTGAAATGTCTTCCTGAGACATGTTCTACCTCTACCAGAGCCCTTCCTAACCCTTTCCTTCCCCTAGCATATTTGAGAGGAAGTTCTGATTTCTTGGGGTCTATCATTTCAAAAGTCTGATAGCCAAAGGGAGGAGCTCAAGGGTTTCTTTAAATTGCGTCATTTTACCCCAAGCCACTGATCTCCACAACCCTTCCAATGTCACCTCAGCAGCCTCCCCTCTGCTCTAACCCTTGTCTAATTCATCATCCCCTGGGACCCGGGTCCTGCTCAAGTGTGGGTGCTCGTTCCTCAAAGTCTCTCTCCACCTGACAACCTGACCTGGCATAGTAGTCCATCTTAAGATCTCAGTTTCAGGAGTCATCTTCTTCCCTAAGACTAGATTAAGGGGGCTCTCTTCTGCCTGCTCCCAACATCTTCGGCCTCCTAACTGGGAAGCACCAACTACACAGGCATGGCACATTAGTCTCAGTTGCTACAGTTGGGGACTTCTGAGTCCTGTACTCTGCAGCAAGAGCCGTATCTTTTCCACTGTGACATCTTATAAATGGCATTTAGCTTGGCCTGGCTGAATATGAACACTTGGCAAATATTGACTGGAGAGAAGATGACCTCAGAGCCTCCCTGTGCTGACACTCATTGGTGTGCCTTCCCAGGGAGAAAAGGTAAAAGGTCCAGAAACACAGTTGGTGTGTGTGGAGGGGATATTTAGATACTTGTTCCAGCCATGAAACTTTGTTACCAGGACCTTGGGGCCTTCACCAAAGTGAATGTCTTTAATAATTCACTGCATATTAACTCAATCCTCATGATCACTCTATGTGGGGCACATTGCATGTAACTAGTCTTTGTCCTACCAGTTAGCTCCCAAATAATCATATGGAGACTTCTTATTAATTATGAAAGCTTGGCCTTTAGCTTAGGCTTGTCCCAACTAACTCTTATAACTTAAATTAACCCATTTATATTAGTCTATGTTCTGCCATGTGCCGTTACCTCTCTTCCATCTTGCACCTCCCGTTTCTTCTCCATGTCTGGCTGGTGACTCCATCTTTCTTCTTCCCAAAGTTCTCCCTCTGCCCCAAAGTCCCACTGCCTCATTATGCCTCCTGCCTAGCTATTGGCCATTCAGCTTTTCATTACACCAATCACAGCAATACATCTTTACACAGTGTACAAATATCCCCTGACATCTCCCCCTTTTTGTCTAAATAAAAACGAAAGGATTTAACTCTAACGTAGTAAAACTATATACAGTGAGAACAATTATCAGATAATAATTATATTCACAATGTCCAGTCCATTTGAATTTGGCATATTTAAGAAAATACTCTATTATATACCCTATCTTGATGAATCTAAAGTTTTGTACCTAAACCACTTTCTATCATAACTTTTATTACCAGCCTAAAAGTATCCTTTTAGACTTTAAAGCATTTTCTTAGCTAAACAACTTAAGCTTTATGTGTTTCAACCTATAAACTTTACATCTCTTTTTTAAGTTTCTTTTTTTATTTTGGTAACAAAGAAAATGGTATAACTATGTAGTCTTCAACCCCATCAAAGACCTGAAAAGGATATAATATTACCTGATTAAACAGGAAGTGCAGAGCAAGCAACTTCCAAAACTATAAAAATGACAGAAACAGTTGGCTGCCTGGACAATCACCCATGGTTCCTCTGCAATATTGAGACATCCACCTTCAGCCTACAGGTTTAGAACATCTGACAGATTTTTCTGTCAAGTAGGGATTTTGAAGGACTGTCCTATCTTGTCTTGGCAAATTTTGGCAGTTGCCTTCTTTTGTGTCCTACTTGTCTAATTTGGACAGCACACAGTCAGCAGTTGAGGCAAGAACAGTTTCTCAGCCCAGTGCAACTTTACTATAAATGAAAGCAAACTTCATATGAAGGTTCTACACCCATCATCCTTTTTTGAAGTAAAGTGGTGCCAGGAGCAGATATGTCTCACTATCATGAAAAGCCTTATGTTACTAAAACATCCTAAATGCCATCTTCTTTAGGTCTCTGAAGTGTTTGAAGACCATCTATCTATCTAAAATGTATCTCTGATTGACCTTGAAAGAATACCTAATATGACTACAAGTTTATTATAGATGACTAACTACTAACCTGCATTTCTTAATTATCCCAAATAGTATTCAAAGACTAGAACTTTTTATATTACATTTTAAAATGAGCTGCATAGGTACAATACCTTAAATAAGAGTAAAAACATACATATAATATGTTATAACAAAGTAATCTTAAAATTGTGTCAATATACAAAAATCCATAACAATGTAAAATATTTGAGATTAATAGTTGCTTTTTAGTTTAAAAGTACATTTAATAATCTACCTCTTTATCCTACCATTTTATATCCCCCTTTTTTATCATTTTAGAAAAATATCCCTAAATTTAACCTCCTTTGTTTAGTTTCCTCCCTGACCATGATCAATAACAACTTCCAACCAACCCCTTAAACAATGACAAACATCCACCAAACAACCAGAAACCACCCACCACACCTCTTGGGAATGTGGGCATCATGTTGTCTAGACTGCTTCCTGTTGTCTGGGGGATGACAGCATTTTTAGGGGACCCTGAGAAAACTAGAATAATGATTAAGTCCTGGGAAAGCTAGCTATATTATTTTTGTTTAGTTTCTGTGTGGTGGGAAAGTACAGAATTTATCTAAAGTCTTGGCCAAAGTAGTCTGTGAGGCTGGATTATCTCAGCTAACATCTTTGAAGTTGTTTTGGATGCAGAATTTTGAGGAAACTGCAACAGAGGCATTTTGAGAGGTTGGATCACCTGGGCTACTTATCTTCACTAGTGTCTGGTCCTTTTGTTCTGAAAACACACAAACTTTTAAAGGTAAATATATATATATATATATATATAAATTTTTAATGTATATATATATTTGCATTAACACAAGTATAGAATGAGTGGTGTGTACAAGTCAGCTAAAGATGATTTTCTGTTTTATGTTCGAGCTGGTAAAATACATTTGTCAACATTTATAAGTCTGTTTGGACTGTATAACCAAACCTCTATCCATGCCATAAGAATGGCATGTAATAAGTCATGAGGACTCTGTAGTCAACAAGATTTATTATGTCTCATCTAGTCTAAGAGCTGTTCCCATGTCAAGGGATCCACATATATGTAGCCTGTCTTGTTGGTTTTTTGTTTTGTTTTGTTTTTATGTCAACATTGTCAGGAGGTCTCTCCCTATCAAATCTGCTCTTTATTAATTTTGAAGAAATATTTAATTTTTTTGTTTCTTATGGAAACAAAAGCAAAGCCTTTCCCCCTATACAACATATTTTCTGACTTCCATTCTGAAGTTAAGACATTCTTAAAATATATAGTTTGGTTTAGCAGTTTCCATAATCCAATGTCTCTCAGCAGCTATTTTTGTTGTTGTTGTTGTTTATTAGCATTCAAAAAGTTTAAAGTCAATAAAGCACCATACAGGATCTGCTGTGAGCCACAGGAATCTATCATAAAAACTCAGCTGGTTATGGCAAAGTTACTACCTGGAGGGATCAGGGAATTCCTCCAGAGGAAGCCAAATTCCAAGGAGCTTTTGGTGTTATTTGGCTTGTTATATATCAGCTGTATTCTGTTATGAAAATCATGTGTGCCTTCATAGTTTTTCCAATTGACTTTTCCCTACAAAGGGCTAACAGTGTGGACTGATCACTCTCTGGACATATACATTGCAGGTATTGGAGAACTGCCTCAGGAAAAGCTTTCTCTCTGGAATCAGATATCTCCCTTAGCCACTTTCAAGGATTAGCAGTGATAATAGCCCACATGCAAGTCTCCTGACTTAAGGTAAATTCCACAAGGAGACACTGCCTAGGTCAGATGGATGTTAGGTAATAACTTTACACAATTTAGCTCAGACCCTCCCTTCTTACAGCCTTACTAACTTTATAGACCTCTAACTTCTGACCTAACCACTCCTAGGAATGTAGACTGAGCACACAGATCCCTTTTTCATACACTAACCTTTATTAGCACTCAGTTGACCTCCTCCTTTACCACTCCCGTTTTGGATTGTAAAAGAAAGCCTGGTGGTCACTGCCTGAGGAAAATTCTTACCTGCCTTTATGACCCTGTAGAATTCAAGCCTGGTGACCTTGCTCAGCCAGAGGATTGCTATTGCTTGGGTTTATAACTGGATTCTTGGGAGACTTAGGTGGAACGTGGAGGACAGAGAAGAGAAAAGAGAATGGAAGAACTAGATGGATAAAAACTTGAGAAGAACAAACTGAGATGGGGAAGAACTAGATTGAAGGGCTAGAAGAGAGGACTAGAGGAATGAGATGGAAGATGAGGAAGAGCCAGGTGGGGAAGAACAAGATGAGGAAGAAGGAGATGAGAGAGAAGGAGATGGGAGAGGAGCTGATATGGGAAGGAATTAGATGGATGAGAACCTAGAAGGGGCAAAACTAAGATGAAAAATTAAGATAGAACCTAAAGGGGACAACAGATAAATATAAAGAGAAATTGGGCAAGAAAGGAGCTAAAAATGAAAGCAGAGTATAAGTCTGTAGAGAGAGAACTGACAGAATAATAAAGTGTATGAACTAAGGAATTTTGTGTACATAGATTCATTTCCTTTCTTAAAAAATTAATTATCAGCTGGTTGTAGATTCTTTCCCAGACCCTGGGAGGGGACTATTGAGGGGCTGGACCCCCCTAGTCCCCAATAAGGATCCAGACACCTGATGTACTTCCCATCTTTGTGGTGCTTTTTCCTTTTATATTACTTTACTTTTTCTTTAAAGACTTTATTATTTTTAAACTATTTCTTTTTCTATGAATGTCTATACCCATTTTCTTTTCTTTCTTTAGCATCTAGGCACATTTTTAAGTTTACTGTATCTGTTTGGAGGTTTTCTCAGTCTGGACCTGACTTTTTGCATGTCTGCAGCTGTCTCTTACCATAAGAGCCAAACTTTAAACTGCTAAGCATTGGCTAGGCCCTCAGCTGCATGGCTCCACTTAGCACATGGCCTGGAGGCTAGCTCCGCCCCCTTCAGTTCAGTGAGAGTGAAGCCTCATGCCTGCAGACCCCAGCCTGGGGCCAGTCTATCTGCCCCAGCTCCAGTGGGTACTTCTATCTAATCTTCTGTCACCTCATAGCTCACCACCCACCGCTCATAAACCCCATTCAAGTGCTCCGTAGCAAGGCCTCTTAGAAGAGCCACGCCTCTGTACACCTCAAACACCGCCAGCCTGTAAATAATGACCCAGAGACATATTAATTATGAAAGCTTAGCCTTAGCTTAGGCTTTTTCCAAACTAGCTCTTATAACTTAATTAACATATATTTTTTAATCTACATTCTGCCACATGGCTTGGTTACCTCTTCTTAGTATGGCACATTCAACTTGCTTCCGAGTCTGCTGGTGAAATCCTCCTCCCAGTTTCTCTCTCTCTGCCTGGAAGTCTCACCTAGTGTCTCCTGCCTAGCTATTGACCATATAGCTCTTTATTAAACCAATCAGAAGGTGCCTTAGGCACAGACACATCTTTACAGTATAAACAAGTATTCTGCAACATTGCTATGATGACTATAATGTTCTTTTAAAATGGAAGGTTTAGAGTTGGGAGAGGACTCAGTGTATAAAGAACTTGCTATACAGCATGGGGATCTGAGTTCCAGTCCCTAGAACTCAGGCAAACCCAGACACAATAACATGTCTACAGTCCCAGAATTCATCCATGTAAGAGCTGGGAGACAGAGAACAGTGAATCCTTGGAAGCTCACAGGTCAGGTAGCATGGCATACTCATCCATTTCCTGTTCACTGTCTGCTTTCTGAGTACAGATCTCTCCTGTTGCTGCCACTGTGTCTCCCATGCTGGCTAGCATGTCTTCCCCACCACGAGGGACTGTATCCCTCTGAACTGTAAGCCAAAATAAGTCCTTTCTCCCTTAAGTTGACTGTGGTTTGTAAATTATGGAAAGTTCGAAATGGTGGAGGTTCACAGAGGAACACCAAGTAGACACCTCTGGTGTGGTCAGAATTACTGTGAGCTTGTTCAGACTTGGAACTCTTCCTTGAGTCCTTTATCCTTCTTCTTCATTCTGAGCATACTCAGAAGGACAGCCTGCAGGTCTATTTCTGGGTACCAATGAAACTTGGGGGACTAAGTATATAGCCCAGTTGGTAGAGTACTTGCCTAACACCACATATGAGGCTCTGGGTTCCATCCCCATTACCATATGAGCAAGGTATGTAATCTCACCATTACAGAGGAAAACACAAGAGAATTAGGTGTTCAAAGGTCAACCTTGGCTGAATTTGAGACCAGCCTGGGCTACATAAAACCCTGTCTCAAAAAAAATTTTTTTAATTACTCAGGATTCTACCTTGGGAATTTTATTACAGTTGTTTTTGTGTTTAAATTCACATGGTTTCCAAAAGCAGGTCTTTCTTATAATTATTGACACCACCGCCAAAAGAAAAAGAGAGAGAATTCCAAAATGACACACACACCTCAAGGTGTTATTTATAGATGGAAAGGGGGCAATAAGATAGAGTCTTACTGCAGGCTGGCCTGGAACTCAGGATTCTCCTGCCTCAGCCTCTCAAGTACTGGAATGACAAGACTTGGCCATTGCTCCAGATAGACACGAGTTTCTTGACGATCAAGACATCCTCACTGTGTAGGGTTTTGTTTGTTTGGAATGCAGAACCATTCCTCTCTTGCTTTATAGTCTGAAGAACTGACCAGAAGAGCTATGACAGGCAGATGGGGATGAAACTGGCAGGCCGATGTCACAGGGCAAGCTTGCATGCTTGCTCTCTTGTTGGTTTTATGGGCTTACATTCACAAAGTCCTCATCAACCAGCTTTTCACCTCTGAGGAGATTACAATGTGTTTATGGGTCTGAATCCTTCCAAGACAGTAGCTAATTGGTCTCGCCACACAACAGCAGGGGAGTCTCATTATCCTGATTTAACAAAGGAAGGCACTTCCTGCAGAGAAGTTAAGGGACTAGATCCAGGCCAGAGCACTGAATCTAATCACCACTGTCATCGGCACACTTTTCACCGCCCTTAATTTTTAACATACTAGGAGGGCACTCCAGCAATCCATGCCGGTCCTCCAGGAGCCCAGGGATTAATAGACCCTCAGTGGAACGAACTCTCAAAAACCTAAGTAATGCAATAAATACTTATTGAACTCAATGCTGTGGGCCTTCTCCTTCTTCCTTGGCACTGGCCACAGAGGTAGCATGACATCAGACCTCTCATGAATTCCAAGGTTGTCAAAAAGAGGACCAGGCACTGAATAGATGTCTCAATGGTTAAGATCACTTGCTGCTCTTGCAGAGGAGCTGTGTTCAGTCGCCAGCATCCACATCAGGTGAGTCACAGCCTCCTGTAACCCCAGCTCCGGGGATCCAGTGCCCTCTTCTGGCTTCAGTTAGTTCCTGCACACATACCGCACCCCCACCCCCTACACACACATATACACATAAATAAAAATAAAATAAATCTTTTTTAAAAGGGGGTGGACCAAGAAGTTCATACCAATAATCGGACCAACATGTCAAGATTGCCACTCAAGGGTGGACAGCAGTGCCTGGAGATGGTTCCAGAGCCACATCTGGATGCTCAACATTGGTTATGGGGACAACAAGCAA
This sequence comes from Peromyscus maniculatus bairdii, assembly GCF_049852395.1. NCBI lineage: Eukaryota > Metazoa > Chordata > Mammalia > Rodentia > Cricetidae > Peromyscus > Peromyscus maniculatus. Next base: position 24,309,835 of record NC_134874.1, on the reverse strand, counting down.
CTGTCACACCTGGTGTCCAGTGGTTTCCAGCTGTTCCGGATTCACACCGGCAAGAAGCTGGAAACTCTCCTGATCTCTCAGCGTTTCCTTCAAGGAAGGCCACTGTGTAAAGAGCAGCCCAGCGGCCATCAGGGCTATCACTCCTGAGGCCAGGTTGCCCAGAAAAGAAAAATGACAAGACAACTAATGTGTTTGTTTTATTTGTGCTTAAAATAAAGACCACAAAACAGGGGCTGGTAGCTGGTACACATCTGTAATCCCAGTATGCCAGAGATGGGAGATTAATAGAGGGTTCGGAGTTCAAGGTTATCCTCAGCCTGAGCCACACAAAACTGTTTGGAAAAAATGAACAGCTGGGCCATGGTGGCACACGCCTTTAATCCCAGCATTCGGGAGGCAGAGGCAGGTGGATCTCTGTGAGTTCGAGGCCAGCCTGGACTACAGAGTGAGTTCCAGGAAAGGCACAAAGCTACACAGAGAAACCCTGTCTCAAAAAAAAAAAAAAAGAAAAAAAAAAGAAAGAAAGAAAAGAGAGAGAGAGAGAAAGAAAGAAAGAAAGAAAGAAAGAAAGAAAGAAAGAAAGAAAGAAGGAAGGAAGGAAGGAAGGAAGGAAGGAAGGAAGGAAGGAAGGAAAGAAAGAAAGAAAGAAAGAAAGAAAGAAAGAAAGAAAGAAAGAAAGAAAGAAAGAAATGTGGTGGTAATCTAATTGTATTGAAATATTATTTTGATTTGTACTGAAATATTAATTTGATTGTATGTTAATAAATAAAGTTGTCTGGGGGTCAGAGCTATTAGAGCCATAGCAAGAGTGTGGCGGTGGTGGCACACGCCTTTAATCCCATAGATATCTGTGTGTTCAGGGTCAGAGCTATTAGAGCCATAGCAAGAGTGTGGCGGTGGCGGCACACGCCTTTAATCCCATAAGATCTCTGTGTGTTCAGGGATACAGCCAGCATTGGAGACATATGCCTTTAAGACCTAGGGGGCTGTACATTCAGACAGTGACGAGTCAGTCATGTGTTTGGGTTTACAACCAATGAGAAGGCAGAACAACATACTTTAAAAATACGAACCGACAGGAAGTAGGTCTCTTTTCGCGAAGCTGGGACAGCAGGAGGAAGGGTGAGATTTTAGCTCTGAGCTCTGACCTCTCGGCTTTCTCTTTTACATTGTTTCTGTGTTTCTTATTTAATAAGACGGTTGGTTACATCTACATCTGGCGCCCAACGTGACAAGAATCCATTAAAAACCGCTTGGCTTGGCGGCAGGTCCGCTTTCCCGCAAGGGCGGCAGGCGGTGGCGGGCGGCAGGCGGTGGTAGGCGGCAGAGGAAGCGGCAGGAAGCGGCCGGCATCTTAGTCCGAGCTGCCAGCTTCCTAGTCTGAGCTGCCGGCTTCCTAGTCCGGGTAGCAACTTCTAGCCCGGGCCTAGGTCTGTGAGCAGCTTGCCTAAAGCCGGTGCTACAAACAACTCAGACCTGCCCTGCCGAACAGGGCCCTGTGCCTGTAAAGCCAACGCACGTGGTCGGAGCTTAAGGAAGCCAGACCCAAGCCTTGACTCGGCACAAGAGGGAACACGTGGCTGCATTTAAGCTTTAGCCGGCTACGCTTTCTTGTGCGTTCTCTCTTTCCTTTCTCTCTCTCTCTCTCTCTCTCTCTCTCTCTCTCTCTCTCTCTCTCTCTCTCTGGATTTACACCTGGGACACTAGGTGGCTGCTTTGAAAATCCCCTCGGATTTCTACTGTTCTACGCAGATTTGGTAAGTCATAATATATCAGATATTTTAAAGGAAACTATCTAAAAGAGAATTTTTTCCACATTAAAAAACAAATGGGTTTTATGTGTACATTGGAAGAAAATTGGTTTTTGTTCGAAATTTTAGGCAGTCTGGCAATGGAACAACTATATAATATTAGTATTGGTGGAATTATGCACCTCATCACTATAATAATCCACATTTTAATATTTAAAAAGATAGTCAATTTAAGTGCCAGGATAACAGCTTTAGAAGAACTTGTTAAACCTGTAAAAATTCAGACAGAAGAAATTAACAGTGAAGTTGTTTCAAGTCGGGATCATAAGGTTGCAGAAAGAAAGCCTGTTTTCACACAGTCACCCTTAATTTATCCTGTAACTGTACAGCAGATGCCTGATCAAATGGCTACACAAAATACTTGGGCTCCAATTGAAATGTTGGATTTAAAAAGGTTTAAGGAGGCAATAGTATCTTATGGCATGCATTCCCCATATGTAAAGCAAATGTTAAACACTTGGTCAACATATAATAGGATAGTACCACAGGACTGGCGGGACCTCGCACAAGGTGTTCTGGAACCCAGCCAGAGACTTCAATTTCTGACTTGGTTTAAGGAGGAGGCTAAAAACATAGAAAAACAATGGAGGGATAAAGGAGTACAAGTTTGCCAGGATCAGCTTATGGGCGAAGGCCAATATGCTTCAGCACAAGCACAATGTTTATATGATGTCCAAACCCTAATTTTATGTCGAACGGCAGCCTTGAATGCATGGGACAAAGTTGAGGAACCAGGAAAAAAATCTGAGTCATTTACAAAGGTGAAGCAAGGCCCAAAAGAGTCTTTTACAGATTTTTTACAAAGACTGGCTTCAGCAGTAAAGAGAACGGTCTCGGATTCAGAAGCTGGTAAGGCAATAATTGAATCTTTGGCCTTTGAGAATGCGAATGCAGCATGCAAAAGAATAATCAGGCCATTAAGGGCAAGATCTGCACCTATGGAAGATTGGATTAGAGAAACAATTAATGTTGAAGCTGATGAGCATGATGATACATGGGTAGGAGAAGTAATTTCAAAAGGTTTGAGGAGTGTTAGATGTTTTAAATGTGGAAAGCAAGGACATTTGAAAAGGGACTGTAGACAGGTCATTTCCAGAAACAATGTTTCTTCAAGGAACAATGGCAACAGAATGCCCCTTCCTTCTGGAGTATGCAGAAGGTGTGGTAAGGGAAAACACTGGACCAACGAATGTAGATCAACAAAGGACAGACAGGGTAATCCTTTGCCTCAGTCTTCGGGAAACTCCCAGAGGGGCCTCAGGCAGGCCCCCAGTGCAAATCCAGTTCAAACCTTTCCGGCAGCCATAGAGGAAATGCCTGCTCTGGAGAGCGATTAAATAACCAAATGCCTATTGGAATAAATCATGCTGGTCAGAATGATGAAACAGAGAGAATAGAAAATTCAGGAGAAAACATAAAGAAAATTTTTTGGCAAACTTCTATTAATGAACAAAGACCAAAATTAACGATAAAAATAAATGGTGTTTTGTTGTCTGGTCTGGTAGACACAGGTGCGGACGTTACCATAATTGCACCAGAATTTTGGCATCCAACTTGGCCTCTTCAGGAGGTAAACGTTCAACTGTTAGGAATTGGGACATTATCTCAGGTGAAACAGAGTGCAAGATGGCTCGAATGTATAGGTCCAGAAGGACAGAGAGGAAAATTAAAACCATATGTGGCTAACATAACTATGAACCTGTGGGGTCGAGACTTGTTGCAACAATGGAATACTCAGATTAACATCCCTCCAATCTCAGAAACAAATCATAAACTAGCACATGTTACTGAGAGAAATATTAGAAGATATTGTTCTAATGAGTGGTCACCAGCCATCCATATTATACAAGAACAGGGCACAATAACTGATGATCTTCCAAAGACACCAACAGCTCTACCTTTAAAATGGTTAACAGACAAACCTGTATGGGTCCAGCAATGGCCTTTAACAACAGAGAAACTCCAGGCTTTAGAAGAGCTGGTAGAAGAACAGTTAAATGCTCAGCATATTGAAGAATCAACCAGCCCTTGGAATTCTCCTGTATTTGTTATTAAAAAGAAATCTGGTAAATGGAGAATGGTAACAGACCTTAGGGCAATTAACAAAGTAATTCAGCCAATGGGTTCTCTACAATCTGGGATGCCTTTGCCTACTCTGTTACCAAAAGGATGGCCTCTCATAGTTATTGATTTAAAAGACTGTTTCTTTTCAATACCCTTACAAGAAAAAGACAGAGAAAGATTTGCTTTTACAGTGCCTACTTATAATAATTCTCAACCGGTTAAAAGATTTCAATGGAGGGTCCTCCCACAGGGAATGTTGAATAGCCCAACTCTGTGCCAATATTTTGTACAACAGCCATTGGAAGTGATACGTAAAAAATTTCCTAAATCTATAATTTATCATTATATGGACGATATTTTACTAGCTGACTCAAATGCAGATACTTTAGAAATAATGTTTGAAGAAGTAAAGAAAATTTTGCCTCGCTGGGGATTACAAATTGCTCCTGAAAAGATACAAAGAGGAGATTCCATTAATTATTTAGGATATAAAATAGAGCTACAAAAAATTAGACCCCAAAAGGTGCAAATTCGGAGAGATAGACTACAGACTCTTAATGACTTTCAAAGATTATTTGGAGATATTTCTCATCTACGAACTATTGTTGGGGTAAAAAATGATGAACTGACTAATTTGTTCAAAACCTTAGAAGGTGACAAGGACTTAAATAGTCCAAGAGAATTATCACCTGAAGCTGAGAAAGAATTAGCCTTGGTAGAAAAGAAAGTGCATGAAGGACACGTGAATCGTATTGATCCAAAGCTGGATTGCATTTTGGTTATCTTACCTTCTAGGCGTTCTCCTACTGGAATATTAATGCAGAGGGAAGATATTATATTGGAATGGATATTTTTACCAAATAAACCAAATAAAAAATTAAAAACTTATGTGGAAAAAATCTCTGACTTGATTTACAAAGGAAAACTGAGACTTCGTCAATTAGCAGGCATAGACCCAGCAGAAATTGTCGTACCATTAACTAAGGAGGACATTGAAAAATTATGGACAGAAAGTGAACCTTGGCAAAGAGCTTGCAGTAATTTTTTGGGAGAAATTAACAGCAAATATCCCAAAAGCAATAGAATTGATCTTATAAAGAGAGCTGAATGGATCTTGCCTCGAATTGTACGGCAAAAACCCATATCTGGAGTTCGTACATTTTATACAGATGCCAACAAAGAAGGAAAGGCAGGTTACAAATCAGAAAATTTAAGTAAAGTGGTTCAAAGTCCGTATAATTCAGTGCAAAAATCAGAATTGTATGCTATTCTGTTGGTATTAATGGATTTTTCAGAACCTCTCAACATAGTAACTGACTCTCAGTATGCTGAAAGAGTGGTGTTACATATTGAGACTGCAGAATTTATCCCTGATGCTTCAGAATTAACTTCACTATTTATTCAATTACAAGATACAATCAGGAAAAGGAATCATCCTTTATATATAACTCACATTCGATCCCATACTGGTCTGCCAGGCCCTCTAGCACAAGGCAATGAAGAGATTGATAAATTATTGATAGGAAATGTGCTGGAGGCCTCAGAATTTCATAAAAAACATCACGTTAATAGTAAAGGTTTAAAAAAGGATTTTTCCATAACCTGGCAACAAGCCAAAGAAATAATAAAGAAATGTCCTACTTGTTCCTTCTACAATCAGACGCCATTACCAGCAGGATGTAACCCAAAGGGTACTCAGAGAAATGAAATCTGGCAGATGGACGTGTTTCACTTTGCAGAATTTGGAAAATTGAAATATGTACACCACACTATCGATACTTATTCAGGATTTCAATGGGCAACTGCTTTGAGTTCTGAAAAAGCTGATTCTGTAATCACTCATTTGCTAGAAGTTATGGCCATCATGGGTATACCTGCACAAATCAAAACTGACAATGCTCCATCATATGTCTCTGTTAAAATGAAACAGTTTTTTGCTTATTACAATATAAAGCATATTACAGGCATACCACATAATCCTACAGGTCAAGCAGTTATAGAAAGATCAAACAGAACTCTAAAGGATATGCTAAATAAACAGAAATGGGTAACAAAAACCCCCAGAAATAGACTGCATAATGCTCTTCTAACTTTGAATTTTCTGAATGCCAATGAGAAAGAAACAACAGCTGCAGAGAGACATTGGATAATAGAAAAAACTACAGAATTAAATCAGCCTATATACTTTAAGGATGTGCTGACCTCAGAATGGAAACCAGGGTATGTATTACATTGGGGACGTGGTTTTGCTTTTGTTTCTACAGGAGAAGATAAGCTGTGGGTACCATCAAAATTGATAAAGGTTCGATTTGAACAAGAGAGACCTCTTAATTAGAGGAGGTGATAGTTCATCAACCAGCATGAACATCCAATTTAAACTAACTTGTATCAATAAAACATGCCTTTTCATTTCATCAGATAATAACTTGCCAAAAAGGAACATCCCCAAAATTAGTCTTGGGGAAAGGTTTTTGTTTTTGTCTTTTAGGAGAATGAAGGTTAAGGAATCTGAAGAACACTGGACAAATGAGACAACTGAAGAAAAGGGACAAATCATCTATCCCAAGAAACAGAGTGAAACGATGTATGGGTATATATTATCTAAAAAAAATTTTATGTCTTCCTAAATGTTTGTTTCTGCTTTTCTCTAAAGATTTAACACTATTGGTCTTCTAACAGTCCCAGTTCAATTAAAATTTAAAGCTGACTTTGGAGTTGGAGAATGGCTCTCTCCTTCTTTAAAATCAAGCATGTTGTTAAAAGGAAAATGCAAACTCCCTGTATCATGCCAGAATAAGAGCCATCTTCTGCTATGGTACAGGACAAAAGCAAAATTAATTAAGGGACTATTCTATTACTAATCTCAACTCTTTGATTCTATTCTGATTCTTTAAACTTTTCTCAAAGTATAAATTTTATATCAAAATTTACAAGATTAATATATATATATACATTTTAAACTTTGTTAAGATATGAATGGTCACATAGAGTACTAACTAATTCTAGAAAAAAGGCTAGCTGCATATATATGTTTTTGTGTTCGAGTCTCTTATCAGTTTTCTGCAGGAAATCATGGCCAGGCCTAACATCAACTGAAGTCTCCAGAAAGAAGATGGGGCCCCACAACAACAACAATTCCACGTGGACAATAATAATATCATTAAGCTGACAAACATCATCCATAGATCAGCTTTGAACTACAAGGTGCTCAGAGCAAATTTGAGATGACTAGCTGAGATGATCCAGTCTCAAAGACTACTTGAATAAGGACTTGAGATAAACCCTCAACTTTGGCATTATACACAGACTGGATAATGAAGGATATAGTTACCTCTCCTAGAATTTGACAATTAACCTAAAATTTTTCTTTCAGGATAAAGAAAACTTCGCCCATACCCAGCAGGAAGCAATTTTAAGAATACGACGCCCACATTCCCAAAGAGGTGGTGTGGGGCGGGTGGTTTTTTGGTCTTTTTAATGGGTTTTGGGTCTGGGATAATTTTCAGTATTTAGGGGGGTTGGTTACAAGTTATTGTCAAGGGTTAGGAAAAAGGCTAAGCAAAGGAGATTAGATTTAAGGTTCTTGTTTTAAAAAAAAAAAGAAAGAAAGAAAGAAAGAAAAAAAAAGAAAGAAGAGAAAGACAATTACTAGTTTTAAATACTTTACATTGGATTGAATTGTTTTATATTGTACACAAATTTGAAACTGATATTGTTAGAAAAGGCTATATGTATATTTCTAATTGTATTTATTCCATCCATTTAACAAGGTAATGCAAATTTCTGATCCTTGAATGTTATTATTATCAACTATTAGGATATAAAGAAATGAAAGCTAGTAGTTAGACATTATCATAGAACTTGTAGTCATATTAGATATGTTTTAAAAATTGAGCAGAGATGTTTTAGACAGGTCATCTTCAAACCCTTCAGAGATCTACAGAATATGGCATTTAAAATGTTTTAATAACTTAGAAAATTTTTCTTTTTTGAGACATGTCGGCTCCTGGCAGTACCAATCTACTTTAGAGAAAATATGGGCATTGAAGAAACTGCATATGGAGTCAACTTTCATTCTGGCAAAAGTTAGCCACTGGACAACAAAGTATCCTCGAATCAACAGGACAAAATGGACAGACAGATCACGAAACAAGGGACTACTGATTCTTGCCAAAACAAGTGTGGTTATGGCTTTATCAAAAGGCATCTTCTGAGGCCAGGACAATATGGCCCCATCCCTGAAGTGGCCTTCGCATCCGGAAAAGGTACGGTGCCCTTTTCTTCGAAGGCAGCTTAACAGGCAGAGGGCCGATGGATTCTGTTGTACAATGGAACAGCGAAAGCTCATGCCTCTCAAAAGTAGACTGGCATTTAATAGAGGGATGTGGAGAAGAAGGGGATGCTGAGATGAAGCCATATGTACACAGCCAAGAAGAATGGACAGCTGAATTAAAAAACTGTCAACAATTTCCAGAATTTAAAATCCTGAATCATGACAGGACACTAGTGGAATTCAGGTGTTTCTGGTACGTGGACTGCTCTCACCCAATGTGAGGTTGAACTGTTGACCTTGTGTACATCCTACTTCACAAATGAGTCTGTCAGATACACTAAGCCTATAGGCTGAAGATGATGCCCCAACACTGCGGAGAAACCTCAGGTGACTGCCCAGGCAGCTGGCTGTTTCTGTCAACTCACAAAATTTTTTGGAAGTTGCTTGCATGCACTTCCTGTTTTTATTTTTGTTAGCTACTATTATTCCCTTCTTGGGTCTCTGAGGGAGTTGAAGATTAGTTAGTTATGGTTGAAGATTAGTTAGTTATAGTTGAAAATTAATTAGGATAGAAAGTACATTAGATACATCTTGGAATTATCAAAATAGAATAGATAATGGAATTATTTTCTCTGATTCGTCAAATACCTGTTTAGGTATTTATTACTTGTATATATTGTATATAGTTATTGTACTTTTGTATATAGTTTTTCTTTTGTTAGTCATAACCTTTTGCTTTTTTTCTTTTTATTAAAATAGAAAAGGGGAAATGTGGTGGTAATCTAATTGTATTGAAATATTATTTTGATTTGTACTGAAATATTAATTTGATTGTATGTTAATAAATAAAGTTGTCTGGGGGTCAGAGCTATTAGAGCCATAGCAAGAGTGTGGCGGTGGTGGCACACGCCTTTAATCCCATAGATATCTGTGTGTTCAGGGTCAGAGCTATTAGAGCCATAGCAAGAGTGTGGCGGTGGCGGCACACGCCTTTAATCCCATAAGATCTCTGTGTGTTCAGGGATACAGCCAGCATTGGAGACATATGCCTTTAAGACCTAGGGGGCTGTACATTCAGACAGTGACGAGTCAGTCATGTGTTTGGGTTTACAACCAATGAGAAGGCAGAACAACATACTTTAAAAATACGAACCGACAGGAAGTAGGTCTCTTTTCGCGAAGCTGGGACAGCAGGAGGAAGGGTGAGATTTTAGCTCTGAGCTCTGACCTCTCGGCTTTCTCTTTTACATTGTTTCTGTGTTTCTTATTTAATAAGACGGTTGGTTATATCTACAAAGAAAGAAAGAAAAGAAGGAAAGAAAGAAAGATGCGAACAACAAAAACAACCAAAAACCAGGCCAAACAAAACCAAAAAAAAAAAAAAACCAACTATGAAGCAAGGCTAGGGATGTCGTTCAGTTGGCAGAGTGCTTACCTAGTATCTATTACTTCATAAAGTAGATAATGGTGTTACAAGCCTCTCATTCTGGCACCCTGGAGACAGAGGCAGGAGGATTGGGATTTCAAGATCATCATCAGCTACATAGTGAGCTGAAGGTGAGCTACATGAGACCCTCTCGTAATATAAATGAATGAATGAATGAATCTACAAAAAATTTAAGTAATGCTCTCACACCTCTGGCCTTATTCTTTTTTAGAAGAACTCAAAGGAACTAAACGTAAAAGCAGAGGTTAATCACATCCTGTTGACTGTCTTAATATCCCCAACAGTAGGAAAGAATTAATACTATCTGATGGTGTCCTCAGTGGTGGTTAACACTGATGCTGATTAACACTGATGTTGAGCCGGCCTGCGGTGGCGCACACCTTTAATCCCAGCACTTGAGAGGCAGAGCCAGGTGGATCTCTGTGAGTTCGAGGTCAGCCTGGTCTACAGAGTGAGATCCAGGACAGGCACCAAAACCACATAGAGAAACCCTGTCTCGAAAAACAAAACGAAATATTGATGTTGATTATTAACTTGTCCTCTGGGCTTGTCTGAGAGGGATTGTCTAGATTGGGTTAACTGAATCGGAAAGACCCACCCTAAATGTAGCCTGCACCATTCATAGCCTGGGATCCTGGACTGAGCGGCAAAAAGGAGAAAGCGAGCTGAGCACCAGCATCCATGGACCACTGCTTCCTCTGTGGTATCATGTCCAGCCAATTCACACTCTTGCTGTCATGCCTTCCTTGCCATGACAGATTGCATTCAAACTACGAGCCACAATAAACCTCTCCTCTCAGCTACTTCAGACAGGTATTTTTGCTACAACAATGAAAAAAAGTAACTAACACACCTCCCTCCTGAGGAGGCTTTAGAGTGTTAACTAAATACCAGGTTCCCAGACCTTACTCTGGATGTCTGGGGTGGGTCCAGGATCAGCGTCTGTGTGAATTACTCCTTTAACTGAGGAAGAATTGGGCAGAATGGCATGCATCTCTAATCTCAACTGTCAGGAGGGTGAGGCAGGAGGGTCTCAAACTGAAGGCCAGTCTGTGCTATGTAAGCTGGATCCTGTTGCAAGGTGAAAATAATCGAGTGAGACTTGTGGTGAACACCTATAATCCCAACATTTTGGACATGAAGGTAGACAGATCTTTTGATCAAGGTCACCTGGCAGTGGTGGCACAGGCCTTTAATCCCAGCACTCAGGAGGCAGAGCCAGGTGGATCTCGGTGAGATCCAGGCCAGCCTGGTCTATAGAGCAAGATCCAGGACAGACACCAAAACTACAGAGAGAAACTCTGTCTCGGAAAAAAAAAAAAAGTTCAAGGTCATCCTTGGCTGCATAGTAAATTACAGGGCTACATGAGACATTGTCTCATAATAAAATAAAAATAAATGAGGACCAAATAGAAGACGGGACAAAATCAGGGGCCTAAATATATCCAAGCTACTGTCATTGTTCAATGTATACTTCACTGCTGTTGACCCAGAAACATGGCTTAGTTTTAGGTTGGTCAAACCTAAGACTGACGGTTTCTCAATAGTGTACAGAATGGAATTGAATTAAGAACATAAAATGGGCAGTAACGTGGCCACCTAATTAGCATCATGATTAGATACGTTTCCCCCTGAAGCACAGTTTTGTGAATGAGTAGTCAGAAGAGCATTGTGGTGGCTGCTTTTGACTGTCAACTTGACACAACTGAAAATCACCTAGATGACAGACCTCTACGCATGTAGCGGGATGATTGACAGAGGGGGAAAGACCCACCCCTCAAAGTGGAAGGGAACTTCCATCAGGCAATCCAGATATGAAGAGATGGAAGGAATAAGCAGTTTCCTCTGCCTGCCTTCACCTCTTCCTGAGCAAATGTGTCTGTCCCTAACGCTTTGGTCCATGGTGGACGCCAGACTCCATCTTCTTTGGCTTGTTCATATGCACCAAGTACCAGTGATTCTCTAGGGAGTTTCCTTCTTCTCACACCCATTGGGACTGCCTAGGAATCCAGCGCTGTGGGCTGAACACCTATCAAGTTCCCAGAGTCTCTAATGTACAGACAACCATGGTTGGACTACCATGACCCTATTGGATGCCAATCTAATAGATTCTCTTTGTAAGATGTGCACATTCTATTGGTTCTGTTTCTCCAGAGCAGTGGTTCTCAATCTTCCAAACGCTGCAACCCTTTAAGACAGTTCCTCATGTTGTGGTGACCCCCAAGCATAAAATTATTTTCACTGCTACATCACAACTGTAATTTTGCTACTGTTAGGATTGCAATGTAAATATCTGCATTTTCCGATGGCTCTAGGGGGACCCTTGTGAAAGGGACATTTGACCCCAAAGGGGCTGTACCCACAGCTGAGAATCACTGCTCTAGAGAACCCTGCCCAATACAGGCATAAAGATAAGGAAAGGAGCTGAATGTGGTACCCCATGCCTTCAATACCAGCACTCAGAAGACAGAAGCAGAAAGATGGAATTTTGGAGGCCAGGCTATACAGTGAGACCCTAGCTCAAAAATTCAAACAAAATGATGAAGAATGGCCCAAACCAAACTGTGGTGGTTCAATAACAAGTTATTTATCCTCTGTGAGCCTCAGTTTCCTTATCCATAAAGTACAACTAATACATAACATGGATAAATTTTCTAAACACTATGCTAAGTGAAAGATGCCAGATACTTCAGGCTGCACATTTATCACATAATTCTGTTTATGTGAAATGTGCTATATGACCAAATCCATAGAGACAGGAAGTAGATTAACGGTTGGCAGAGATGGGGCAGAAGAGGGTAAGGGGGGCTGACTGTTTAATGGCAGGAGTTTTTATTGGGGTGATGACAGTAGTCTGGTACTAGACTATGATGATGGCCGCACAATTGTTGAATTCATAATGTTGTTGAATGAATACAAGATGTTTCTGCATTGTACGCTTTAAGATAGTTAAAACGGTGGCTGGAGAGATGGCGCCGCTGCCACCACCACCACCACCGCCATCACCGCCGCCGCCAGGAGCACACACTGCTCTTTACAGAGGACCCATGTTCAGGTCCCAGCTCCAACATGGGGCAGCTCACAATCACCTATTACGCCAGCTCCAGAAGATCTGTCATGCTCTTCTAGCCCCTGTGGGTACCCTGAGCATAAACACATACACATAAATTTAAATTCAATCCTTTTGTGAACAGATATTTGAAAAGAAGGCGGGGAGATAGCTCAGTTGGTGAAGTGCTTGCTATACAATCATAGCACGCACAGTCTCACACACGTGTGCAATCGTGCACATACACACACAAAACGCAGACACGCCCTCCATGTATTTGTGCCAGGAATCATAACCATGAGATCAACCAGGACAAACTAATTTCAAACTGTTTCTGTATTGAGACCTTCAGTGCCGAGTCAACCAGAAGACTTTTCTATAGCCTTGAGCCTGTATATACCTCTAATGGCCTACCCATAAATAAGAGACATAAAAATAGCAATAATGAGCTTGGGAGGCGGAAAAAAAAACACTAGCTAATTTACACCATAATCAAAATACCCAGGAATCTTTAACAATTGAAGTACTGATGCCAGTCTCCGTCATAAGCACCCCCGGCTGCATTATTCCACGTGTGAGTGTAATTCCTAAATTGCAGTGTGTAATGTGGAAGGGTGTGCACTTTCTGAAAGGCAAAAAAGTATTTATGTTTCTCTGCGGCATCATTCCCTGATGAGAGAAATCAAAGGGATTATTGGAACAGTGTATTACAGAGCTCGGGAGCGGAACAGTTCAGAAAAAGACTATCATTAATCTTGACGCAGCTGCAGAGATGAACAGGGAGTACAGAAGAGTGGGCCTTCTTGTGCTGCCAGTAGCCAAGAGGCATCTCGGCCCCAGACACACCTGTCTGTCCTAAGAGCAGCCGTTGACTGACTCAGAATGGTGAGGTCAGAGCTGCTATGGGTGAATGAACCCCCCACCAGTCAGCTCTCCCCAACCCAAATTAGACCTCACGTATCTGACCAGTAGCATTAACCAACCATCTTATTAAATAAGAAACACAGAACCAATGCAAAGAAGAAAGCCAAGAGATGAGAGCTAAGAGCCTTACCCGCCTGCTGCAGCTAGACTCTTAAGCCAAGAGACCTCTCCGAAAAAGAGACCCACTTCCTGTCTGTTTGTCTGTATATAGACTTTCTGTTCTGCCTTCTCATTGGTTGTAAAACCAAGCACATGTTTGCCTCGTCACTGTCTGTTGTACAGCCCTTCAGGTCTTCTATGGTATTGAGATTAAAAGCGTGTGTCTCCAATGCTGGCTGTATCCTTGACCACACAGAGATCTACCTAGCTCTACCGACCAAGTGCTGGGATTAAAGACGCGCACCACGAATGCCCAGCTCTGCTATGGCTTGCTATTAGCTCTGACCCCCAGGCAACTTTATTTATTAACATACAAATAAAATCACTTTTCAGTACAAATAAAATATCACCATACTGCACACATACTTCCGCCACCACCATCTAAAGGACAGAATCTAAGTTTGGTGTCATCTATTTTTCGCACGGCTGTGACAGAACACCTGACGAGCACCTTAGGAAGAGGCTTGGGACACGCCTCACTTGGCTAAGTGCTGCTTGTGCAAGCAAGAGGACCTGAGTTTGGATCCCCCACATCCATCTAAAGAACCAGGCATGGGACGCATCTATAATCCCAGTGCAAGAGAGGCAGAGACAGGCAGATTCCTGGACCCTGCTGTCTAGCCCGTCTAGACAATCAGATAGCTCCAGGTTCAAGGAGAGAACTTGTCTCAGACAACAAGATGACAAGTGATTGAGGAAGACATCTATGTTATTCTCTGGCTTCCTCATGCTTACACACACACACACACACACACACACACACACACACACACTCACTCACTCACACAGAAAAGCAACTTATTTTGGCTCACGGCTTTAGGCAGGCATTGCCAGTGGTGACAGGAACTTGCATCAAGACTTATTACGTATGGGTAGATCAAGAAGCAGGAAGGAGACCGGAAGCAGTGTTAGGTTGCAACCCTCAAAGCCTGTCCCCAGTGTCTTACTTATACCAGGCCGGCCTGACCACTTAAAGGATCCACAACTGCCCTCAATAGACACTAGCTAGAGACCAAGTATTCCATACACGAACTGTTTAGACATTTCACACTGGAACTTAGAAATGGGATCTTGCAAAGATATCTCACCCCGGCTGAGGCACATTTCGTCTTTCTGTCTACTATGGGTTGAATTCATCCCTCAAGGTTCCTGTGTTGGAAGAGTTGTACATAACATATTGGGAAGTGGTGTAAAGGGGTTATGGGAGGTCCTTGGGTCATATAGAGATAGTCCCTCAAAAGGGATTGTGGGAGGCCTGAAGAGATAACTCCGTGGTTAAAAGCACATGCTGCTCTTGCAGAGGAGCCAGGTATGGTTCCCAGTACCCACTCACAACTAGGGTAACTCCAGCTCTGGGGGATCTGATACCCTCTCCTGGTCTCTGCAAGCATTGCACTCACATGCACATGTACACACAGACACATGCATGGAATTGTATTTTATTTGTTTTTCTTTTTTTTTTTGTTGTTGTTGTTTTTTTTTTGTTTTTTTGAGACAGGGTTTCTCTGTGTAGCTTTGTGCCTTTCCTGGAACTCGCTTTGGAGACCAGGCTGGCCTCAAACTCACAGAGATCTGCCTGGCTCTGCCTCCCGAGTGCTGGGATTAAAGGCATGCACCACCACCGCCCGGCTGGAATTGTATTTTAATCTTTAAAAAGAAAAAGAAAGGAATTCTGGGACCCGGGTCCCATGCTTGCTCTCTTCCCCCACATGCTTTCTGCACATGAGCTTCTACCATGTATTCATTCTTCCTGGAAGCCTTCTTCAGAGCTGAAGTGACACCAGCACAGTGCCCTCCGATCTCTGGAACTAAGCAAAACTCTTCTTTGTGACCTTGAGGTCTTGGTGACCATAGAGGGAGAGGTTACAGTTTAACAATGATGTCTTAACACATGTAACAATAATGTGTGTCAATCTGAAAAAAGCACGGAGAGTCCTGGTTAATTTTTATTGTCAACTTAACACAACACAGAGTCATCTGGGAGGAGAGAACTTCAACTGGATCAGATTGTCCTGCAGCCGTGTCTGTAAGAGATATGTCGGGGTCCAGCCTACTATGGCAGGCACCATTCCCAGGCAAATGGTTCTGGAATGTACAAAAAAATTAGCTAAAATGAGCCAATGAGTGTTTCTTTGTGATTTCTGCTTCAGGTTCCTGCCCTATCCTCCCTCAAAGATGGATGGTGACCTGGAAATGTAAGATGAACTATAACCGTTCCTGTCCAAGCTTCTTTTGGTTGTGGTGTGGTCAGGCAATAGAAAGCAAATTAGGACACTAAGGTACTAAAGTAACAAAAAATGACTAATACTCCAGCCTCTTCTAGTTCCTCATTCTGCATGTCACTCAACAAACACTCTGAAATACTTTAAGTTTTCTAAGTATACCCAAATGCAGTGATTATAAATGGGGGCAATTTTGCCCCTTCCCACTGTGATAATACAGAAACCTTGAAAACTTTTTATTTATTGTTTCAAGTAACATCTAAAGACAGAGAATTCTGCTAAACACTGCAGTACACAGAACATCACCCACTCCCCCTAAAATAAACAAGCCAGCCCAAAATGCCAATAGTGTCATTTTTGAGAAAACTCTCCTTGGTAAATTACACCAATTGCCCCAAATGTTTACTCATTTGTAACAGTTAATATTGTCAACCTGACCGAACTACGTAGGCTAATTCAGTCTGGAACCCCAGCCCATGGTATAAGGTCAGCCACATTTAAGGTCGGTCTTCCCTTCTCAGTTACTCCTCTATGGAAACACCCTCACAGACACACCCTCACGCCCTCACCAATGCCCTGGGTACATATTTTGCATATGTGGGAGGTGAAGGGACATGTATGTGGGTACATCTGCATGCGTGTGTGTGTGTGTGTGTGTGTGTGTGTGTGTGTGTGTGTGTGTGTGTACCAGAGGGCAACTTCTGCATGCCTCAGCAGCCATCCACTTTGTTTTTTGAGACAGGGTCTCTCACTTGCCACATAGGCTAGGGTGGCTGGCCAGAGAGCTTCAGGGGTACACTTGCCTCTGCCCCCGCCCCCCAGCACAAGAATTATAAGCACATGCCATCACACCCTGCTTTTTAAGTAGGTCGCAAAGATCAAATGCAGGTCCTCATCTTGTGAGGCAGGCACTTCTCAGACTGAGCTCACTTACCATGGAACACACATTGGTGTCAGAGAACAGCTTGCAGGAATTGGCTCTCTCTTTCTGCCATGTGGGTCTGGGGATCAGGGATCGAACTGAGATCTTCAGACTTGGCAGCAGGCATCTGAATCTGCTGAGCCATCTCACTGCCCCCCCCCCCCCAATAGATGCTTCTTAATCCAATCTAGTTAACAATCAGAATTAACCATCTCAAGCTGTTTGTTGCATCCCTTACCTCCAACTTTTACTAGATAGCGAGTTCCTGGAGAGCGAAGTCTCACTGCATCTCTGGCTGCAAGGCCGAACTGTTAACAAGAGTGGAAATATTTGTGGAATGCCAAGGAATGGACCGGATATTGGGGAAAGGTGATTGCCAAGGGCATTTACTTATCAGCTTTGGCTCTGCCACTGAAATGGTGCCTGGAACATGTCCCAATCCCTGGGACAAAAGAAGAAACTCTTGGCTCCAACTGGCTGTCTGGGTTTCCCTGCCAATCAAAGTTGTCATGGAAAGGAACGGCCTCTGCTATTATGTTGAGCACAATGAGACTGTTTCGAGGAGAGCTTTACCTTCAGGAAATGCCAATGAGCCTGTTTTATTGTTACCTCCCTACAGTAACGACTCCCATGGGGTGAAACCAGGTGTAAAATAATGACTAAAACATCCCTGCCACAGACAGAGAAGGCTGAACTGAAGCGAGGCTCCTGCTTCAATCAGAGAGGGAAGGGCTTACTCGTGGAAACAAAGTGTGGCCTGGAGGCTGTACAGAGAAGAAGGCTGGCAATCACAGAATGAGAGTGTGGAGAAGGAGGAAGAGTCCAGACTTTTCATCCCAGCCCCATATCACGCCACTTCTTGCCTCTGCCGCTCGGTTGTCGGTCTAGAAAACAAACCTACAAAGCACATCTTTGCTTAAGGTGGTGGTTGTCTTTCCCATTGGATGTCGTCCTCCGAGAAATAACAACCTCCAGGTCGGGCCGGCTGAACTAGAGACGCAGCTCAGCCGAGAAAGTGCTCACTGAGCATGCGTGAAGCCCTTGGTTTCCCCAGAAACTCATGTAAAAGCCACATCTGGTAGTGCGTAATCTCAGTGCTAGGGAGGTGGAGACATGAGGAACCCTGGAGATCTCTGAATGGCCAGCCTAGCCTGTTTGGCAAGCCCAAGGACAGTGACAGACTGTCTCAAAAAGTCAAGGTAGAAAGTACCTGGGAAACAACACCTGAATTTGACCTTTGGCCTCTACACACATGCACACACATGAGCCTGCCCTACACACACACACACACACACACACACACACACACACACACACACACACACACACCAAAACAGTGCAGATGGAGAAAGATATAGCCATTATGAGCCAACTTTGGCTGGGAGATACTGTTGTCCAGACAAGAGAAGATTTTGAAGGAGCTAAGGTCCTATGGGAAACCAAAAGAGGATGAGAGATTCACCAAGGAGTATTTTCCAGGGCTGGAGAGATAGATACTCAGCCGCTAAGAGCACTTAATGCTCTTGCTGAGGACCTGAGTTTCGTTCCTGGCACTCACACGGTGGCTCACAAGTGCCTGCAACTCCAGACCCAAGGGACCTGACACCCTCTTTTGGCTTCCATGGGCACCTGCACTCAATATGAACTGTGGTTGTTTGAATGAGAACGTCCCTCCTGCCCCCACCCCACCCCCAAAAAATGCCCACTCACATATTTGAATGCTTTGTCCTTAGTTGGTAGAACTGTTTGGGAAGGATTAGGAGGTGTGGTCTTGTTGGAAGAGGTGTGTCACTGGGGGGTGGGCTTTGCAGTTTCAAATACCCATGCCATTCCCAATTAGCACTGTCTCTTGCTCTCTGTCTCTCTCTGTGTCTCTCTGTCTATCTCTCTCTTTCTCTATGTCTCTGTCTCTATCTCTCTATGTGTCTCTCTGTTTCTTTGTCTCTCTGTCTCTCTGTGTCTGTCTCTCTCTTTCTCTGTCTCTCTCTGTCTCTGTGTGTGTTTTTCAGTCTCTGTCTCTCTCTGTCTCTCTCTGTCTCTCTCTCTCTCTCTCTCTCTCTCTCTCTCTCTCTCTCTCTCTGCCTTGTACTTATGGATGAGATGTAAATTCTCAGCTCTCTCCTGCCATGATGGCCATGGACTCTAACCCTCTGCTTTCTTTTCTAGGTTGCCCTGGTCATGGCATTTTGTCATGGCAATAGGAAAGAAACTCAGGCATGTACATACCCACACAAAGACAGAGGCACATGCACACAAAAAATAAGATGACATGATATTTTTAAGTATTTTCCTTACTTTACACTTTGATGTTCTGCACCAAGAAGAATCAAGACACTATAACTCGAATGTCACCACCTCAAAAGCAGCTATGTGTTCTCTGAGCTGACAGAACACGGGTAAGAATGTAGCATAGAACTATGCTGTGTAGTATTAGATTGGGGTGGCATTCAGATCCTGACAACGGGGCTTTGGATAATTAGTTTATTGATCTGTGAGCTGTGTTCAGAACGAGTTGGGTTTGTCAGCACAAAAGCTGGATTTGGGCAATGTAATTGTTTTCAATAATACAGCACTTGGGTATCAATAACATCCTTTCCTTAAATACATTTATTCTTTAGGGCTGGAGAGATGGTTCAGTGACCATGAGCATGTGATGTTCTTGTAGAGGACCCAAGTTCACTTGCCAGCACCCACACCAGGCAGCTTACAGAGTCACCTGTAACTCCAGCTTCAGGGGCTCTGATGGCCATTTCTGGACTCCATGGGCATCTGCACTCACATGTGCACATAAGTACATGTACACGCACGTGCGCACATACACACACAGATACATGATCTTAAAAATTAAATTTATTCTTTGACAATTTCGTGTGTGTGTGTGTGTGTGTGTGTGTGTGTGTGTGTGTCCACACTCTATCCCTGACACTCCCTAATTCCCTTCGCATTTCCATCACTTCCTCAACAGTCGTCCCTATCCCTGTCCCCCCTCCACCCCCCAACTCCTCACCCCCCCCACCCCCACACACTTTCATGGCTTTGGTTTTGTTTTATGACCCACTGAGTTTAACAACGGCCGCTACTGTGTGAGACAGGAACAAACGTCTGCTCACTCCAGAGTGGGAACGAACCATAATTCCACCAAAGTCCCCTGTGGTGAACCATTGTGTTCAGACACAGGGGCTTGTGGGGATGGTTTACATACCATACAGTCTAGTTTATTTTCTGTTGGTAAAACACTCTGACCAAGATTACAGGGGGAAAGGGTTTATCTGGCTCACACTGACTGATCAGAGTCCATCACTATGGAAGTCAGGGCAGGTACTGAAGCAAGAGCTTGAAGCAGAAACCACAGGGGACTGATGCTTGCAGGCTTATTCCCTGGCTCATACTTACCTAGCTTTCTTTTTTGTTTGTTTGTTTTGCGTGTGTGTGTGTGTGTGTGTGTGTGTGTGTGTGTGTGTGTGTGTGTGTTTCGAGACAGGGTTTCTCTGTGTAGTTTTGGTGCCTGTCTTGGATCTTGCTCTGTAGACCAGGCTGGCCTCGAACTCACAGAGATCTGCCTGGCTCTGCCTCCCGAGTGCTGGGATGAAAGGCGTGTGCCACCGCTGCCCGGCCTTAACTAGCTTTCTTATACAGCCCAGAACCCCCTATTCCATGACGATGCTGCCCACATGGAGTTTGGACCCTCACAGATCAGTCATCAATGAAGACAATCACATAGACCAACCTGATGAAGACTGCTACTCAAGTTTGTTTTTTTCCTTCCCCAGTGATCCTAGACTATATCAAGCTGACAGTTAATACTAACTAGGAAACCACACTGTCTTAGTCAGTCTCCCGCTGCTGTGAAGAGACATCATGGCCATGGCAACTCTTATAAGAGAAAGCATCTAAGTGGGCCTTGCTTACAGTTACAGAGGTTTAGTCCATTATAAGCTTGGCAGAACACATGGCATCATGAATGCAGACATGGTAGCTGGGAGTTCTACATCTGGATCCACAGGCAGCAGGAAGAGAGAGCCACTGGGTCCGGCTTGAGCTTCTGTAACTTCACAGACCAAGTGTAACCCAAGTGACACACTTCCACCAACAAAGCCATACCTCCTAATCCTAATAGTGCCACTCCCTAATGACTAAGCATTCAAATACATAAGCCTATGGGGGCCTTTCTTTAATTTATTTATTTTATGTGCATTGGTGTTTTGCTATGGAATTACAGACAGTTGTGAGCTGCCATGTGGGTGCTGGGAATTGAACCGGGGTCCTCTGGAAGAACAGCCAGTGCTCTTAACCACTAAGCCATCTCTCCATCCCCACCCACCATTCTTATTCAAACCACCACACACACCCTAACACTTTATAGCCAAGCTACAGCCAGCCCTCATTGTAAAGCTGTCTTGATACTCTCCTGGATTCATTAAACTTACATTAAACTCGGGTGTCACTCGGGTGTCGTCCAAGATGCATGACAAACTTCAGATCTTCTTGCGTTAATCTCCCCAGTATGGAGATCCCTGGACTGTACCACGGGCTTGGCTGGGGATAATTCTTTTATTAAAGTGTGTGATGGTGACTCTTGATTGTCAGCATGACAAGATCTAGAATCCTCTAGGAGACAAACTTCTTGGCTTGTCTTGGGGGCAGTTTCTAGATTGGGTTCATTGAGGTGGGAAGACCCATCCTGAATTCTGGGGTCCTGGACTGAATGCAAAGGAAAAAGTGAGCCAAGCACCAGCATCCATCTCTCCCTGCTTCCCAGCTGTAGATGCCATGGGACTAGCCGCCTCAGGCTCCTGCCGCCAAGGCTTCCCCACCATGACAGACTAGATCCTGAAATTGTGAGCAGAATGAACCCTCTCTTGCTTAAGTTGCTCTTGTCAAAGCACTGAGAAGAAATAGATAATGTGAAATACTAATCCAAATCAGGATTACTGATTTTTTTATTTTTATTTTTTTTTTTTAGAGCAAGCTGGATATTAAGACTAGACATATCTGTGAGCTCTGGGTTTGACTGAGAAACACTGACTCAGGGAAGAAGGTGGAAGAACAATGGAGGGTGATTCCTGACACCAACCTCAGGCCTCCATATGGACACATGGGCATGAGCATCTATACACATAAATATGTATACACACATACATATACATACATACACACATATATAAACATATACACACATACATACACATATATATATACACTTACACACCTGCACATACATACACAGACACATACATACAACACAGAGAAAAAGAAAAGAGAATGTCAAACTACTACTTCTCTCTATCTCAGGTCCCCAAAGTCCTGGTGACAGACACATGCCATCACCAGGCGTGAATTATTGTCTCAATAACATAATAAACTCACAGATATTGTTAAACAGGATGCTCATTTGGAATTCCCCACAGCCAGCATCTATTAAAATTACAAGAACATACCTGGTGCTCAATAAATACTTGTTCAATTTAATTAGCTGGTTAATCTGAGTATTAACTATAATGTATCCAATTCAGAAAGCCACAAACATTTAATGAGCACTCCCTGCAAGCCAAGCTCTTGAGAAATAACAGTGAATAAAGAGTAGTGCCCAGTCCCTAGGCACTGTCTATAGGGAGGGGAGACAAAAGAGCTAAAATAGTTATTTCATAATAACAGTGTAATTCTATAATAGGAATAAGAGGGAAGTGGTATGAGAAAATTAAATCCTGACATAAAAATAGAAGAGGGGATCATGAGAAGATGAACGGGCCCAGTCGGAGGGGGCGAGAAGACAAGAGTGGGTCAATGTGTTGAATGTTAATAAGACCAAAATACACGACACAGTGTCTGAAAACGGTACATGAAATGCATTACTTTGTATGATGAATGTATGTCACCAGACAGGGGAAGTGCCCAGATATTGCACCCGACCACAGGACTGCAGGAGAGATAAAGGACAGGCAATTCCCTGCACTTAGTGAGTCTTCACATAAATTGTATTCAGTATCAGACTCAAGAGATACTGGAGTGGCTGAAGGTGTTTGCTGCCAAGCCTGATGAGCTGAGGGCAAAGCCCTGGACCCTCATGGGAGAAGGAGAAAACGGACTCCCACAAATTGTTCTCAGACTTCCACACGTAGGCGGTAGCTTGTGTGAACATGCCGGTGGGTAAGTACACACACACACACACACACACACACACACTAAATAAATAAATGTGGTAATAAAAAGTAAATAAGTAGAAGAGGTGGTAGCCTTTATAGAACAATTTCACCCTTATTGATAATCATATAGTCATAATATCTGTTCACTTAATTTCATATATATCTTAATTTTGTTTTCAGGCAGTGTAGGAGAGCAAACTTTGTACACGCTCACTCATTAAGCTCTGTCCCCAGCTCAACTGTCTCATAATTCTGTACTATACCAACTTTCTTGAATTCATGGAGAAATAAATGTTTTTGGTTAGAGTCATTCGTCAACTGCCAACACTGAATGTTATCTGCCAGTACAAGGGTATTAAGACATTGAATTAGGGGCCCGCAGGATGGCTCAGCAGGTAAAGCTGCTTGCAGCCAAGTCTGAGGACTTGAATTTGATCCCTGGCACCCACACGGTGGCAGGAAAGAACTGATTCCTGCAAGTTGTACTTTGAACTACACACACACACACACACACACACACACACACACCTTCAAGCACATGCAAAATAAATGCATAAAATCATAATAAAACCCAAAATCTTGAATTAATTTATTTTGCTTACTGGTTTGTGACTTTAAGATGAGTAGAAGTGAAATCCCCCCTCAACACCTTTAAAACCATCTCACAGCTGTAATCTTTCTATCTTTATAGGAAACCACAGTCTTTATTTTATTTTCTGTTTTGAAGCAGGGTCCTGTGTAGTCCAGCTGACTTCAGACTCACAATGTGAACAAGGATGACCTTGAACTTCTGATCTTTCTACTTCCTCCTCCTGAGTGCTGGGATTTCAGGCACGTACAACCAAACTCAGTGTCTGCAGTTCTGGGCATGGAACCCAGGGCTTCCACATCTTAGACAATCACTCTGCAAACTGAGCTACACCTCTAGCCCTAAAATAAATGGACCTTCTCATTTATTTATCATCTATCTATCTATCTATCTATCTATCTATCTATTTATTTATTTAATTTTATGTATGAGTGCTCTGCATGTATACCTGCATGCCAGAAGAAGTCATTAGATCCTATTATAGATGGTTATGAGTCACCATATGGGTCCTGGGACTTGAACTCAGCACCTCTGGTAGAGCAGTCAGTGCTCTTGACCACTGAGCCATCTCTTCAGCTGCCAAATATGGCTTTCTTAATTGTTCAAAAAAAAAGAAGAAGAAGAAGAAGAAGAAGAAGAAGAAGAAGAAGAAGAAGAAGAAGAAGAAGAAGAAGAAGAAGAAGAAAAATCCAAAAAGAAAGGAAAGCTACACACAGGCTGTGATGTCACAGACATTCTTGGTGGGGGTGGGGTGGGGGGACGGTGGAGCCAAGCCAAACAGAAGGAATGCTGTAGGCAAGATCACAACATTTGTAAAACAAATGCTCAGGGCCTGGAGAGGTGGCTCAGTGATTAAAAGCACTTGCTGCTCTTGCCAGGACCAGAGTTAGGTTCCCAGCACCCAGACTGGCGGCTTACAACTACCCATAACTCCAGCTCTAGGAGATTTGGGGTCCTTTCGGTCACTGGCCAGCCAGCCTAGCCTACTCACCAAGCTCCAGGTTCAGTGAGAGACCATGTTTCAAATAAACAAGTAGGTAGGGACTGGAGAGATTGGCACAGCAATTAAAAGGCACATAGTGATCTTCCAGGGGACCCAAGTTTGGTTCTCAGCACCAACTGACAACCAACCGCCTGCAATTGCAGCTCCAGGGGATCTAGACGCCCCCTTCTGGCATCCGTAGGCACCTGCACTCACACATAAAGAAATAAAAGACCCTTAACTTTAAGGGTTGAGGATGTAGCTCAGCAATATCTTACCTAGCATGTGCAATGCTGCAATGTCCTGGATTTCATCCTTCATTCAGATAGGCACACACACACACACACACACACACACACACACACACACACACACACACACACAGAAACCTCAACTTGAACCCAACTCCCTTTGACCTGGAATGCCTCTTCACACAGTTGAGTGACTGTCTCACTCAAAGGGGATTTGTAGATCATTAAAGACACACTTTCTACTTCCTGAAAAACCTCAAGACAATAAAGCAGCTGGCGGTGGTGGCTCACACAGAGCCAGGTGGATTTTTGTGAGTTCAAGACCAGCCTGGTCTACAGAGCAAGATCCAGGACAGGCACCAAAACTACACAGAGAAACCCTGTCTCGAAAAACAACAACAACAAAAAGACAATAAAGCAAAAAAGAAGGTGCAGATTTGGGATAGGATCTGGATATAGGGAGATGCTTCTGAGCCTCCCCATGAGCTCCTTCTTTACAAAGACAACATATATGATCCCCATGGGGTCAAAGATAAAGATAAAAGACCCTAGGCTCCAAAGAGCCCCAGACAGCCAAGGATTCTGGAGCTGCTGAAGCCAGGGAAGAGAAACAAAGACCAGGAGAAGAGGAAATGGGCCACGTGGAGCTCAGCCCACTCCCTGCCTAAAGATGGAGGGAAGGATAATATTTCACATCAGGATAATTATAATACATGAATTTCATTAAGGGGCTTTCTCGAGCCATATTTTTATCTAGTTACAAAAGTAATACATATTTATTAGATCTGTCTTGGAAAATATACACACGTGAGAAGAGGAAAATAAGTCACTTACGGTACCTCCACGAGACACAACCTCATTTAAGTCTGATATATTAATTTCTGGTTTTTATCTAAATACACACATTTTTAAGATTTTTTTTAAAAAAATGATATTATTCTGCCTTTGCTTTTGAAAATCTGTGTGTGTATGTGTGTGTTGTGTGTGTATGAAGTGTGTGTGCGTGCCTGTTTGTCTGTGAATGGGGGAGCATGTACCATAGCACACATACAGCAATCAGAAGAAAACCTCAGCCAGCGGTCAGTCTTTCCGATCCACCTTGATTGAGAAGGGTTCTTTTCTACTGATTAGTGAGTGTGTGTGAGAGATATGTGTGGTGTGTGGGTGCATGTTCACATGTGTGGATATGTGGTGACTTCATACAGTACACATGTGGGAGTCAGAGGAAACCTCCATATCAGTCCTCCCTTACCTTCTACCTAGTTGAGACAGAATCTCTTGTTCTCTGTCATGTATGCGAGGCTAGCTGGCCGGTGAGCTCCCGGGCATTCTCCTGTCTCTACCATCTCACTTTAGAAATAGCGGGATTCCAAGGCACACTACCATGCCTGGCTTCATGTGGATTCTGGGGATTCTAACTCAAGCTTGCACAGCAAACACTTGACCCACTGAGGCATCTCCCCAGCCCTGATCTTGCTTTTTAGCCTGTGTGTTTAGATCTCATTTCATCTACGTTTTCCCATAGCAGTATCATAACCCCCACACAGAGAGCGCTTCCCTTCACCTTGTATCAGAGCATGTTCACGCTCCAGTTCTGAGACAAGAAAGCAGTTTCCCCGGTGGGTGAGATTGCTCCAGTGGGTAAAGACACTTGCCACCAAGCTGATGACCTGAGTTTGAACCCCAGAACCCATGTGGTAGAAAGAGAGAACTGACTCCCACAAGTTGTTCTCTGACTTCCATATGCACATCACGACATGCCCCACCCCACCCCCAGCACATGGAGAGGGGGGTGCGCGCGCATGCGCGCACACACACACACACACACACACACACACACACACACACACTTAAAAGGCAATTTCAAGCTTT
The DNA here is from genome assembly GCF_049852395.1 of Peromyscus maniculatus bairdii. Taxonomy (NCBI): domain Eukaryota; kingdom Metazoa; phylum Chordata; class Mammalia; order Rodentia; family Cricetidae; genus Peromyscus; species Peromyscus maniculatus. The sequence continues at coordinate 24,283,127 of NC_134874.1, read as the reverse complement.
TTTTTTTACTACTACAAACAATGCATCTTGAACAAACATATTTACCCAAATCATGATTATCTTCCCAGAATCAATTCCTACAAGTAAATTACATGCTTATTTTTTAAGGCTTTCAATGAATACTGCCAACATGTCCTCCAGAAATTAAGCATGTTCTGATTTATATTCCCACGAGCGGCGTGTGAGAACACCGCCTTCCAAACAAGGCACAAAGCGCAGCTCCATTATTGAATGCGAGCAGCTCTGCTAATGAGCTGAGCAGTCAAAATGTAACTGGATTAGAGCTATGGCAGGTTCATTCTATCTGCTCTACAGGGCTTACGTACGTCCCAGGGACACACGGTTTTTTCTTCTGCTGTCATGACTTCTGGAAAATAACCCTGACTGTGCCTAACATAAATACTCCACAATTATTACCCGCCAATTAAAAATAAAAATACACATGTTACTTAAGAGAGAGAATAATCATGATCCCCACCACTGCTGTAATCAAGAAACAACAGCGCAACCCTTCGTAGGGCTCCCTGGATGTTGCTGCCGTAATCCATCGAGTAGATTTTTATCTCACTTTTCAAATTCTTAAAGACATGATTTCTTTCTGGGCTTCCGGCTCAAGGGGACATTCTTTTGAAGGTGAAAGATCTATTAACACAGAAAAGTACAGTACACCTGGGCATATCGCCCATCAGCTCAAGTCATCTGTCTTCTAGGCAAGACCTTAACGAAGGACTGGGGACAAACCTCAGGGGTAGAACACCTGCCTAGACTCTCCCAGTGACCGACAGGGGACATGGCTAAGTGGCACAGCGTTTGCCCAACACACTCCAGTGAGGTCTGGAGATTCTGGGTCAGTAGTAGGCCCCCTGTCTAGAATCTCCTTGGTGAGGGATTGGGGGAGACTCAAAAGTAGAGCACCTGCCTAGAATCCCCCAGTGAGGGGCTGGGGTGTGGCTCAGTGGTAGAGTTCCTGCCTAGAATCCCCAGTAAGGGGCTGGGGGTGTGGGTAGGCAGTTGAATACATGCCTAGGAGATACTGGTTTCCATACCCAGCACATACACACACACACATCCCTTCGCATCTAAAATCCCAATACGTATGATTTCTTTGGGCTACTTTACAGATAAGAAAAGTTCACTCACCCCAACTGCCTTACTAGAATCACAAGATTCTAGTAAGGAAAGACTGGACATGTCTGGTAAAAACTGAGGCTGAAGATCAATCCAGTTTCAATCCATTGGCCAAGAGCAAATTGAAAAGGGAAACCCATGCACCCACCCCCCCAAAACTAACTTTAGTACAAATAACATTATGATTCTGGTGAGTTATGAGTTCCCAGAGATTGGAGGCACATTCAATGAAACATGAGTTGTGGAGACACAGAATTCTCTTCTTATCTCTTTAAAAAAGAAGGAGGGACCAGGCAGTGGTGGCCCCCACCTTTGACCCCAGCATTCAGCAGGCAGAGACAGACGGATCTGTGAGTTCCAGGACAACTTGGTCTATAGAGTGAGTTCCAGGACAGCCAGGGCTACACAGAGAAACCCTGTCTTGAAAACAAACATATAAAACAAAAACAAGGAAGAAGAGGAGACCGAGAAGGTGGTGGTAGAGGTGGAGAAAGAGGCGAGGAGAAGAGGGTGAGAGGAACCCCCGAAAGGACTTTGCAATTGGAATATGCAATAAGTGAAAATGATTTCCAGGTAGTTTACTGTCTTAAGTCCAGGGAAGCATCCCCTTGCAGCAGACAGCATCGTGGCTTCCCCTTTCATTTTTTTGGTTTGTGCCAAATATCTTCAGTAAGGGCTGCTTTATTGGCTTTATGCAATTTATCGCAGCACTAGAATGTGATTGTAACACAACTAGTATTTTAGCTTTATCTCCCACAGGCGATTTTTCTTCTTTATGGTGACTGTACTGTCTACATTAATACAAACCATAGAAATTATACAGCGTGGCGACTTGTTTCATGAAGTTCCCTTTCTAACAAAGAGCAGAACCTTAAGAGCCAACTTCCATAACCCAGTGATGGCTAAATCCATGCCAGGGAGCAGCAATAACATATAAATACAAGGATTTACAACTCAATACACTGATTTATTTGATGAGGAATCATTACAAAGCCTCATTTTCCCATTGACACAAAAAGAGGAATATGATCTTTTTTTAAAAAAATTACTCCTCCCCCTCATCGTGTGTTTATGTAAGGGTGGGGAATATGTGCCTGTGAGGGCAGGTGTCTACACGGGCCAGAAGAGAGTGTCAGATCTCCTAGAGCTAGAGTTAAAGAGGGCTGTGAAACGCCTGTACCCAGGAATGGGTGCTGTGAAAAACTCAAGTCTACAAAAGCAGTATACACTCTTACATGCAGAGCCAACTCTCTGGTCCCAAGAAGCAAATGTTCCTCTTTTAGAAAAATATTTTACTAATTATTTGAGAATTTCATACAATGTATTTTTATCATAGCTCCCCAACGCCAAGTCCTCCCTCTAACTCAGTGTAGATCCCCCCACCTCCTTCCTGCTGCAACAGATACGCTCTCTCTTGTTTTTTAAATAGCCAATCAACTCCAACTTGTGCTACTCCTGGGTATGGGCCATCCACTTAAAGAAAACTGACTCTCCGCTCCCAGAAGCCATCAACTGTGCATAGCTCCTCAGTTAGGGGTAGGGTCTAATGAACCCCCTTCCCACCCTCTGTTAGAATATTCACTGCCTTAATCTTGCTCAGGTCTTCTGCTGGTAACCACAGCTCCCGTGGGGTCATGACTACAGTTGCCCCGTAATGAATGTCCAGAAGGCACTGTTTCTCTCTAGTCCTCCCCACACTCTGGCTCTCACACTCTCCCTGAGCTCTCTTCTATGATGGTCTCTGTGCCTCAGGGCTGAGGTGAGCCAGACAGCAAAAATGGTTCTTAAAGATCTTCTAAGTCCAGGACCAGGAAAATAGCTCAGTCAGCAAACCGCTCGCCTTGCAGGCAAGGGGAATTTGACCTTCAGAATCCATGTTTTAAAAGCCTGCTATGACAGGATGTACTTGTAATCCCAGCATAGGAGAGATGGACACAGGAGGCTCCCTGGGGACCACTGGCCAATCAGACTGGCCAACTCAGACAACTCCAGGTCCTAGTGAGTGACTCTGTCTCAAAAAATAGTCGATGATTCCTTGAGCATCCTGAGTTTATGCTCAGCCTTCCACATGCTCTTTCTTGTACCCAAACTCATACACATACATGTTCATGTACACACATACTCGCACAGGCATGCACAAAAATCTTTTAAGATAATTCAAAATCGTCTTCATATAAGACCCCAGAACATAAACCACATGTTAATGGTACTAGCTCTGGGAGACAATTAGAACACTTCTGGTATTTGTCATGATTGGCTTTAATTGTCAACTTGGCACAACCTAAATCTGAGAAGAGAGTCTCGGTGAGGGATTGTTTACCTTGGCTGGCCTGTGGGGAGGTCTGTGGGGGACTGTTTTAATGAAATCAATGATGTGGGAAGACCCAGCCCACTCTGGGCAGCACCTCTCTAAGAAGGGGACCCTGAACTGCATGAAAGTGCAGGAGTTGAACAAGCACCAGGAGGCAGGTGGACATGGCACACTGATTTCACTCTGTTCTTGATGGTGATGGCGCAATGATCTCTCTCTGCCCTTGATGGATGTGGCCAGCTGCTTCAAGTATCCCCTGCCTTTACTTCCCCCACATAATGGACTGTAACCTGGCATTGGGAGCGGGAACTGAACCCTTTATCCCCTAAGCTGTGTTCTGGTGGGGTATTTTATCACAGCAACAGGAAGGACATACATTCTCTAAAACTGTGCTTATTTTGGGCTGGTGAGATGGTGCAGAGGGAAAGGTCCTGCTGCTGTGGTCGATCACCTGAGTTCCGTCCCCAGAACACCCGCGCAGTGGAAGAAGAAAACTGATTCCCAAAATTGTCTTCTGGCTCCGTCTCTCTGTCACTTTGTCATTCTCTCTCTCTCTCTCTCTCTCTCTCTCACACACACACACACACACACACACACACACACACACACACACAATTAAAACATAATAAAATATTAATTTACTCTGGTTTGCATTTATTTTTGATTGTATATGTGTTTGTGCATGAGTATGTGTGTGCATACATATGAATGCAGGGCCCACAGAGGCCAGAAAAGGATGTTTGGGCCCTTGGAGCTGGAGTTACAGTGGACACCCTGATGAGGGTGCTGGGTACCAAACTAGAGTTCTTTGCAAGTAAAGTAGGTGCTCCTAGCCCCTGAACCATCGCTCCAGCCCCTTGTTTGCATTTATTGACTTGAACTTTGCAACCACATTGTAGTCTGAAGGGGAACTATTGAACTGTTTCCAATTTCCTGAAAGTTAGCTAAGTGGTGTTCTAAATATACTCTGATTCATAGTTAGCCAGGTCGATAACATACATCATTTCTTTTAGGGGTCACATTTCTTGAAAGGCACTGAGAGAGCTTCATCTTCCAATCCTGAAAACTCCTCATTCTGGATACCTTTAAGAAGTAAATAAGTAAAAGTGTATTACAAGCCAGGTGTGATGAGGGTTTACCATTCCAACACTCAGGAGGTGGAAGTAGGAGGATGGGGACTTCAAGGTCATCCCTGATGTGGTGGTTTGAATGAGAATTGACCCCAAAGGCTCATATATTCAAATGCTTGATCCCCAGTTGGTGGAACTGTTTGTGAAGGATTAGGAGGTGTGGCCTTGGTGGAGGAGGTGTGTCACCGGAGGTGGGCTTCTCTGTTTCAAAAGACTCTCACCGTTCCTAGTCTGTCTCTCTGCCTGGTAGTTATGTCTCAAGATGTGAGCTCTCAGCTACTACTTCAGCACCATGCCTATCTACCTGTTGCCATGCTCCCCACCATGATGCTCATGGACTCTAACCCTCTAAAGCCATAAACCCCAAGTAAACCCTTTCTTTTGTAAGCTGCCTTGGTCACAGAATTTAGAACAGCAGTAGAAAAGTATCTAAGATACTTGTCTATTTAACAACTATGAAGCCAACCTGGTTACATGAAACCATGTCCACCCCTTCTCCCCAAAGCAAAGAAAGGGGGGAGAAAGGGAGGGAATAGTTGATTCCATCAGGACACAAGTCATCATATCCTTATTCAAACAGTAAACACCACCCAAAGCCAAGTGGGATCAACATGGTTGACCAAGATAGCAGTTGACTATCCCATGCTTCATTATAATGGTCACATTATGGCATTAGCCTTGCAAATTTGGCTGCTTCCATCATGCATCTGATGCCATGATACATCCAGACATTCCATATAAAGACAGAAAAGCAAGTAGAGCCTATTCAAAAAAAACAAAACAAAAAAAAAAAAAAACAAAAAACATCCCAGTCTATTCCTGGACTCTCCCACCTCCTGCCCCCAGCTCAGGCATGACCCATCCCTCCATTAAAGTTTACTAATAAAACGGGCTACCTATGGGCTGTGGATGAGGCTCAGTTAGGAGAGTGCTTGCCTAGCATATACAAACTCTTGGGTTTGATCCCAGCAGCATATGCACTGGGCATGGTTGCACATGATATTAACACTGTGCCTTCAAAATGTGGTCCAGGCTTCAAGTTTTCATAAACGTCTGGGGCCCGAAGGATTGAAAATGATTCAAAGAAAAGAAAACCTCAATCATTCCATTAGTGGCAGATGCAACATCTCCCTATTTATTCATGAACGTATCTGAGCAGTGAGAATAGTCGCCTGGCCTCTTAATTTGAATGCCAAGGACGTGTATGCAAATAGCATCATAAATGGACACACAGAAAGCTACAATGGGATTTTCCAAATCAAAGATCCTCCTGAACAATTTCCGATGGTAAATATTGGGTTTTATTATTATTATTATTATTGCTTATTTAGTTAGTTATTTGTTTGGTGATGTTCACGTCAGAATACGCATGTGGAGGTCCAAGGACAACTTGAAGTAGTCAGTTCTCTCCTTCCACCATATGGGTCCTGAGGGTCACCAGGCTTGTCAGCAAGTGCTTTTACGCACTGAGCCATCTCTGTCCCCCACATTTGACTTTTAACTGAAATATACTTGGTATCAATGAGTTTAGTAGCAGACCTGCCTGTCACATGACTTCTGTGAGGAATTATAGAACAGTGGCAAATGACAACTCAGACGGTTAGTTTTTATAGTATGAGGATAGTCTCTTTAGGTTTCAGAGATTTCCACCAAATCCTCCAAGGTATAGTAAATGCCTTACAACACATGTCATTATCTGTAGGACAAATCCCCAACCTTTACTAAAATGCTACACAAAGCAGTTCTTCAAACCATAGAGACCTTAGGTGGAACATAGAGAGGAGCTTATTTCATCTGTAGGAAGTGTAACTCAGTTGGGAGAGTGTTCCCTAGTATGCCAAAAGCCTAGGGTTGTACCCCCAGCAACATGTGGCCTGGGCATGGTGGCACACGTCTGTAATTAGGGAAGTAGAGACAGGAGGGTCAGAAGTTCAAGGTTATTCTTGGCTACATAGAGAATTTGAGGCAAATAAGACCCTGTCTCGTAAGCAAAAAAGAACTTGATAGCTAATTATGGTTGTGTATGCCTATAATCCCAGCACTCAGCAGGCTGAGACAGAAAGATCTTAAGCTCTAGGCCAGCCTGGGCTACACAGTCAGACTCTGTACCCCCAAATACCACTACCACCAAGAGATTACTGAATAGAGCAGGGACTATTAGGGAAGGAACAGAGAGGACAAAGAGAGGGCAGAAGATAAGCAGCATTTGATCAAAACATATATATGTGCATATATATCATGTACAAAGTAATGTGCTTCACTCTGATATCTATATGCAGATTATATATATAATATATACATATATCTGTGTAGATTATATATAATATATACATATAGCTGTATATATTACATATAATCTGCATGTTGATATCACAGTGAAACATTACTTTATACATGTCTGTGTCAATAATTATGATAAATTGAGCTGCTATAAATAATTTCCTGTCATCCCTCAAAGCTTACAGACTCATTAACCTGAGGATTTGGTCTCAGAATTGTCCCTCGCTCTGCTTCTCATGGAGCCAGGGCCCTGCTCTTCTCCTGCAAGCATCTTCTCTAGAGAGCAATCCAGAGTCAAGTGCCATCCACACACAAGTACAGCCTTACCCTCCGCTTTGTTGGCTGCGATGCGTTTCCTTCAGCAGTTACTCGCTAACAAGACTTTATGTGTCCTAACGCTCCGCCATCAGCCTTTGATTCTGTGCGCCAGGACTGTCTTGCTCTCTATCTCAGCAAGAGCACAGATGATTACATCACCTGGAACCTCAATCATTACACCCCTGCAGAACCAGGGTAGCTAGGAAGGATCTTAAGCAAGATTAAAATTTCATTTTTGAACAGAAGAAAGCAGGGCTTTCTGAGACCTACCACTTCTTGACTTTTACACGTGAGGCAAATTAGTTCTGATTTATTTAGTTAAGATAGGGTCTCCTAGAATCCAGGCTGGCTTCAGAGCCATTATGTCGCTGAGGATGAACTTGAACTTCTAATTCTCCTGCCTCCAGTGATTACAGGTATGTACCACCATGCCCAGTTTATGTCATGATGGGGATTGAACCCAGGGCTTTGTGCATGCTAGGAGAGCACTCTACCAACTATGCTACAGCCCTACCCCTTAATTTCTGTTTTAGATGCATGAGATGGCTACCCTCCCACCAGCATTAATAGAAAGATGGATGAGTTCACTGTAGAAGAAGGTTTGCAACATGAAATATCTTAAGCCCCTGTTCAACTGTTGGCTAATCGCTGTCAAACAGAGCCGCTCCGATTCAACTATGCCAAAAAGAAATGATTGATTTGGGCAGGAATCCATCAGTGTTCAAGTGGACAACACTATGGCGCTCTATCCATCAACATAACACACTGTCTTTCCGGGGGTGAGACTGTTAGCTAGCTTATCAGGAGGCTATCTATGTTCTTCCAAGGAGGCTTCTGAAGGGGCTTTTCAGGCACATGCTGGAGACCAGCAGGAGGCCCAGATGGAGTGCCTGTCGTCGAAATCGCATGGGAAGGATGGTCGGTGACAGAGCTCAGTGGGTAGGAGCATTGCTGCCCAGGCATGAAGAATGGCATTTCAGATCCCCAGCACCCATGTCAAGACTCGGGGGTAGTTACATGCACACTTGTAATCCCAGCGCTACGGGGGGGTGGGGGGCCACATACACAGAAGGATCGCTGGGGCTTGCTCCAAACACAAGCCCCGCTCCAGGTTCAACGATCAAGTGGAAAGTGCCAGAACAGAGCACCAGATACGCTCCTCTGACTCCCTTATGCATACGTATAGGTACATGTACTTACACACGGCATATACCCCCCCCCCACACACACACACAGAAATAGAGAGGAGGGGTTGGGTAGATGGTCTGTTAAGCTGATTTTGTAAAAAAAAAAAAAAATGTTCATGGTGAAGAATTTTTAATGGAATGGAAAATGCATGTTACACAATATTAAGAATAAAAAGCATGACATCAAATATTGTGTGTACATAACTTGCTTTCAAGCATTTAAAATAAACGCATTCATAAATGACAAAAGCAAGATTTAATGTGTGTGTTCAACACCTCCCCTTCTCCACCCACTAATGCCAGGGAGGCTGGAAAAACTGAGAGGAGGATTTAAGCAAAGAAGTTAAATCTGTCAACATAATAAAGAGCTAGGTGTGAGCTGTCCATTGCGGTGGTGCGTGCCAGTGATCCCGGCACTCAGTAAGGGGAGACAGAAGAATCGAGACTTTGAAGTCAGCGTGGGCGACACCGTGAGACCCTGCCATGAAGCGGGATGGGGGTGGAGGAGGAAAAGGAAGAAGAGAAAAAGGAGGAGGAGGAGGAGGAAGAATAAAATAAGGAGTAGTGGAGAAGGAGGAGGAGGAAGACAAGGAGTTGCCACAGGAAAGCTGGCTAAAAATAAGATTCATGAATAATAGAGTATTTATCCCCTTTCCACATGGACAAAGTCTGCACCCTGAGATGTCAATACACATCTCTCTTTCAAGAGGCTTGAGCCTGAGTGGCAGAGGTTTTGAAGGCATCCCGGAAGTTGTGACCCCAGAGAAGCCCAGGACAGAAAGTGAAAGGTAGGAGAACAGCTGAACCTGGGTTCTCCAGTTTCACCCACCACAGAGCTGGTTACCACAGCAACAGCCCAGGTGAAAGGAGAGACGTAAAGATGGGAAATGGGGCACAGTGCAACCCAGGATAAGGAAGACAGGAAGAGGAGGGCAGGGAAGAAAGGGAGGGAGAAATGAAGAGACAAGGGACGAGGGCGGTGGCACAGAATGAAAAAAAAAAATAGAAAGTTCTGGTCCTCGGAAGAAGCAGAGGATCAACTTAGCAAGCAGTTAGCAAGGGGTTTGGGAATGTAGCTCAGTTGGGAGAGTGCTTGCTTAACACTCACAGGGCCCTGGGTTCCGACCCCAGGGCTCCATACACCAGGAGGATCAAAAAGTTCAATGTCATCCTAAGCTAGTCTGAGTTAAATGAGACCCTGTCTCCAAAATGATGATGATGATGATGATGATGATGATGATGATGATGATAAGGTGACTAGGTTCCAGTGGGACATCTCTTCTGCTAGTTGATCATGTGTAAGATGATCAGTGTCAGTCCAAGGGTATCCTTGGATTCAAAGGATGTTGTCAGGACAGCTGTCCTCCTTGCTATGAAAAGTTACACCAAACTCATCTACAGCCAGATGAAAGTGACCTATGTAAATGAAGGGCCGTAACTATGTAGGCCAACTCCAGACATCAAAGTGATCCAGTTATATGCTTTTATTGATGAAAGATTAAGCTAAATCTGGGCAGATTGAGACGGCTCAGCAGGTAAAGGTGCTTGCTGCCAAGACTGACTATCTGAGTTCAATCCCCAGGACCTACATGGTGGAAGAAGAGAACCAACTCCTGTAAGTGATCTTCTGATGTGTGTGTGTGTGTGTGTGTGTGTGTGTGTGTGTGTGTGTGTGTGCATGCACACACATAAATAAATACATGTCATTTTTTTAAGAATATGAATTTTTTAAGAGGGCTGTCGAGATGGCTCAGTGGATAAAAGATTGCCAGTGCAAGCATGGGAACCTTTGTTCCTGAGTTTCGAACCACACAAGTCACACCAAAGTGGTAAGCAGAAGCACATATCTAAGCACATATCCCCCTACCGTGAGATGGGGGCCCAGGCAAGAGAATCCCTGGGGTAAGCAGCCTAGGCTATACAGCAAGGAACGGAAGATGTTGCTACCTCAATAAGATGGGAGGTGAGCACTGACACTTGACATTGTCCTCTGACTATACACCAGCATGGAGAGAGAGAGAGAGAGAGAGAGAGAGAGAGAGAGAGAGAGAGAGAGAGAGAGAGAGAGAGAGAGAGAGGAGAGAGAGAGGAGAGATTTTAAACAAAGACAGGACCTCCTCCTCTCCCTCCTCCTCCCCCTCCTCCTCTCCCTCCTCCTCCCCCTCCTCCTCTCCCTCCTCCTCCCCCTCCTCCTCTCCCTCCTCCTCCTCAGCAAAGGGAAGAAGGCTGGCTCCACAGAACGACTTCGTAGAATGAAGATCTGAATGCACTCGCCAGGGAATCATGCCAAGAGCACTCCATCACAGCTTAAACTCTTCCTTGACACGTTCCCATTTTCTGTGCTGTCCCTGAAGTACCGCTGGTATGAAAAGAAGGAAGACTGAGAATGGGTTTCTTTGAGAACGCTGACCTGCCTACCCCAGCCTCCCCTTCAAAGAGACTCCCTTTTCTCTCCGGCATCCACTTTAGAAATGTTTCCAGAGAGGGCAAGAGCTCCTTAGACGATGTATAATCCTTATCAATGCAGCTAAGGGGCTGTCAAAGCAGAGGAGATCACATGGCTGTTAAGATAAAGGTCTGGCTGTTCCAGGGTGGGCTTATCGAGGGTTAGCAGCGGGGCCAGTTTTGTGGCTTCGACTGCATTTAAAAAGTTCATTGATTTGCAGCTAATACCGAGTTGTCATAGTTTCATGAGGAACAGCTTCTGGCGTGCAGAATCAAAGCCTTTCCCCCAAATCAATAATGGCAGATTCTCTGCGGTGGGCTGAGCTTTTGCAGAGAAGGGAGAAGCAGAGAAAGACACCCAGGTAGAGAGAGACAGGAAGTACATCTGGTGAGACCACAAGAGGTCTAGCGAAGATGGGGAGGGGGAATGGGACCTGGGAGGTGGCTAGGTTCGCAGAGTGCTTGACTTGCAAGCCTGAGGACCTGAGATCACATGTTCCAGGTCATCCTGATTCACATAGTGAGACTCTGACAACGATAGATAGGTAGATAGATAGATAGATAGATAGATAGATAGATAGATAGATAGATAGATAGATAGATAGATAGATAGATAGATAGAGATATATAGATGATAGATGGATGGATGGATGGATGGATGGATGGATGGATGGATGAATAGTGAATGAATGGCTAGTGGATAGATAGCTCTGTGGATAAAATTTCACCTGTCAAGCACCAGGACCTGAGTTCAGCCTCCAGAACACACACAAAGAATGCCTGGTATGGTAGCATGTACTTGTAATCCCAGTGCTATGGGGTAGTGGAGACAGAAGAATCACTGAAGCCAGATTAACCTAATTGGCCAGTTCTTGGTCTAATGAGACCCCGTTCTCAGGTTTCTATACATGTATGTTTTCTCACACCTGTATGCACATGAACACACATACATAAGCGCAAAAAAAATAGTAAATACACTAAAGTTTTGCTCTGGCTTCCTTTATGTTGCTATGGCAAAAATACTCTGAGCAAATGCAACTTAGGGGAGGAAAGGATGTATTTGGTTTCCACTTCCAGGTCATAGTTCACCATTGAGGGAAGTTTGGGCAGGCATTGAAGACAGGAAACTTGAAGCAGAAACTATAGAGAGCTGCTTATTGGTTGTCTGCTTGGCCAGCTTTTTTTTTTTTTAACTTCTATTGATTCTTTGTGGATTTTACATCATGCATTCCTATCCCACTTATCTCCCTGTCCCCTCATATCCGCCCTCTGCTGTTGCAACCTCCCCATCTCACCCCAAAACAAAACCAAATTTAAAAGAAAATTGGTTTTGGTTTTTCAAGACAGGGTTTCTCTTGTAGCTTTGGCTGTCCTGGAACTCTCTCTGTAGACCAGGCTGTCCTCAAACTCTCAGAGATCCACCTGCCTCTGCCTCACAAGTGCTGGGATTAAAGGAGTGCACCACCATCACCTGCACTTAGCTAGCTTTTTTGTACAGCTCAGTACCACCTGCCCAGAGGATGGTGCCACCCAAAGTGGGCTGTGCCCTCATACATCAGTTATCAGTCAAGACAATCCCTCTTAGGCATGCACACAATCCTTCACCTGAGTCCTCTCTTATATAACTCTAGACTGTGTTAAGCTGAGAACTAAAGCTTACTAGAACAAGTTTAAATTCAAATTAAAAATAAATAGAAAATACATATACTCAATTAGGCACACATGCATACACACATGTACACATCCACTAATTTATCTACCCACAAGCCAACAAAGAAACTATACCTTAGTATGTTGTCACAATTTTGGGTTTGGTTTTGTTGTTTTTCGAGACAGGGTTTCTCTGTGTAGTACTGGCTGTCCTGGAACTCACTCTGTAGACCAGGCTGGCCTCAAACTTAAGAGATTCACCTGCCTCTACCTCCTGAATACTGGAATTAAATGTGTGCACCCCCGCCACCCGGCATGTTGTTAGATTTTTAAAAGTATTTTTCTCAGCCTACTCCATTTGAGTTTCACAGTGTCCCAGTTAGTCTGACAGAGTTGTTATTTTTATCTCCCTTTGAATAAGAAGAGAACTGTGTCTTAGAACAAGTTAGAACATTCAGTTCAATCCTCCTGGTGGTACCCAGGGCAGACATCACTAGTTGACCAAGGCACTTCTTTCCCAAGGAGTTCAGACTAAGCCTCTGACTCGTTCCCTCAGCTCACGTCCCAGCAGGCACTATCAGCTAATAAAAGATTACACGAAAAGGTCTGTCTTGGACCCAAGTGATCTACCCCAGGTCACGAACTCCTGTAATTGATGTATTAAGGCCAAGCCATCCATCTCTCTGTGCTATCTTTACGAAGTCAGGAACTTTCACCTCTGTAACATGAGCTTGATATTTTTAATCAAAGCCCAAAGCTCCTGCCCCTGGGAACTTCAGCTTTTCTCCACACAACTGCCAATCTCCATTCACACTTAGAATTTATGGATGTTAACGCATCACACAGCTTCTAGAAATTTTAAATTACACTGGAGTTCACATTATACCTCTACCAGACTATGTAGCTCTAGAAATGATGGGCAGCTGTAAGAATCTTAAATCTGAGCAGATTCTTAGCCAAACATGGTGATGCACATCTGTGAATGATCCCAGCACTTGGGCAGTTGAGGCAGGTAGATGCAGAGTTTAAGGTCATCATGGGCTACCTAGCAATTTCCAGGCCACCTTGGGTAACATGGTAAAATTTAAGAGATTATTAAAATCTAATAAGAAAGCTGGGTGGCGGTGGCCCACGCCTTTAATCCCAGCACTCAGGAGGCAGAGGCAAGAGGATCTTTGTGAGTTCGAGGCCAGCCTGGTTTACAGAGCGAGATCCAGGACAGGCTCCAAAGCTACACAGAGAAACCCTGTCTTGAAAAACCAATAAGGAATACGATTTCAGAGAGTGGCAGGGTGAGAAGGTAAAAAACAGCGATCAGGGTTTGGGGATGGACCATAGTTGGTAGAGTACTTGTCTGACATACATGAAGGCCCGAGTGTTCATCCTCTGAACCACATCAACCTGGCATGGTGCCAAACACCTATAGCCCAGCCCTCAAGAGGTAGAGACAGGAGGTTCAGGAATTCAAGGCCATCCTTGACTACATAGCAAGTTCAAGGCCTTCATGAGGCCCTGTCTCAAAAAAAGCAAAAAGAAAAAAAAAATAGAAAAAGAAAAAGACAACTCGGTAGCCTCCTATTTAAATTGCTTAGCAGCCCCTAAAATAGATCATCACTGAGGCTGTTCAGAAACAGGAGTGCTCATGTATTCTCTGAGTGTGTGTGAGGGGGTGGGGGCGAACAGTGAAGATTCTTCAAGATCACAGTCAGGTGAAGGGAAACATCAAATTTATTATGCTCCCTGAAATACCGCAGCTCAGGTGCCATCGTGTTTCAGTAAGTTTCTGTCCTGTGAGAGACAATCTACTTGTATTGTTAGAAGGATCTTATGTAAGCCCGACTCTGTACTCCATCTATCAAATTCCATTTTAATGCCTGCCTTCTCTTCAGTAAATCATTCAATTGCTGAGCACTTTCTCTGCAACAGTTCCTGTGCAGGGTGGGACAGAGCCACAGAAAATTCTAGCTTCTTCTCTGTCTATCTACCTATCTATCTATCTATCTATCTATCTATCTATCTATCTATCTATCTATCTATCTATCTATCTACCTACCTACCTACCTATCTATCTATCTATCTATCTATCTATCTATCTATCTATCTATCTATCTATCTATCTATCTATCTATATCATCTCTCTGTCTATTTGTGTGTCTGTCTGTCTGTCTGTCTGTCTGTCTCTCTCTCTCTCTCTCTCTCTCTCTCTCTCTCTCACTGATACATGTGAATGGGTGTGTATCTAGGGGGTATATCTATCTGGTGGTGCACATGAGTGTGAAAGCCAGAGGTCAGCCTCAGGAAGAACCGTTCATTTTGTATCCTGTTTTAAGTGTGTGTGTGTGTGTGTGTGTGTGTGTGTGTATGTGTGTGTGTGTAACACATGGAGTCAGTTCTCTCCTTCTACCTTTACATGGGTTCAGGGGATCAAACTCAGGCCACTAGGCTTAAACAGCAAGCGTTCTTACTGTCTTAGTCAGAGTTCAAATTGCTGCGAAAAGACACTATGACCACGGAAACCCTTATAAAGGAAACCATTTAATTGAGGTGGTGGCGGCTTACAGTTCAGAGGTTCAGTCCATTATCACCACGGCAGGGAGCATGGCAGCACGTAGGCAGACTTGGTGAAGGCAAGTAGCTGAGAATCCTACACCTTGATATTTTTTTTGAGAGCTGAGCATCGAACCCAGGGCCCTGCACTTGCTAGGCAAGCACTCTACCACTGAGCTAAATCACCAAATCTTGAAAACAACAGATAATCATTGAAAACACTGGCAGTAGGCTGAGTATAGGAAACCTCAAAGCCCGCTCCCACAGTGACACACTTCCTCCAACAGGGCCACACCTACTCCAACAAAGCCACACCTCCTAATAGTGCCCCTCCCTATGAGATGATGGGGGCCAATTACACTCAAACGACCACATTTACCCACTCAACTCCCTTGTAGGCATTGGTCTGTGGCTCACCCTTTAAACTAGGCTGGCTGGCTGGCTGGCTAGCTGGCTGGCTGACTGACTGGCAGGCAGTCCCAGGAATCCACCTCTCTACATCCCCAGTGCAGGGATTACAGACGGGACATCACCACACCGGCTGGCTCTTTAACTGGGGTTCTGGGGCTCAAACTCTGCCCTTACACTAGCAATGCAAGCGCTTTACTGAGTGACATATCCCTGGCCCTGGATTTCTTCTTCACCTCTCTTCTTAAAGCTTTAGGACATCAGCAGAAATGCTTGCCAAGAGAATCTAAACCATAGGAACGGATCTCGGGGGAGACTTTCTGAGGGTTTTGCTGTTTTTTGTTGGTTTGTTTGTTTTGTTGTTTTTGTTTGTTTGTTTGTTTGTGGTTTTCTCCACTAGAAAAGATGGCAACTGTATAATCCAAGAGCCAAGAGAAACCAGAGCTGGTTTGAGAAAAAGAGAGAAAGGATGCAAAAAGTCAGGGATATCAGGAAGCTGAGACCAAGAAACAAGCCTGGAGGATATCAGGATCAGACTAGGAAATAGACCCGAAAATGATGGAGAGGCCTGAAGAGATGGTTCGGTGACTAAGAATACTTGCTGCTCTTCCAGAGCACGAAAGTTGGGTTCTCAGCTCCCCCTTCAGTCATCTCACAACTAACTGCCTGTAACTCCAGCTCCAAAGGATCCAACGCCCTCTTTTGGTCTCTGTGGGCACCTGCACTCACATACACATATACACAGAGAGACTCCAACCTACACGTGATTAAAAGTATAAAATAGTCAGGCATGGTGCTGCACGCCTTTAATCCTAGTGCTCAGGAGGCAGAGGCAGGTAGACCTCTGTAAGTTTAGGACCAGCCTGGTCTACATAAGTGAGTCCCCAGACAGCCAGGGCCATGTAGAAATATCCTGTCTTAAAAAGCCAAAATAAAATAAAATAAAACACAAAATAGTTAAAATCTCTTTTTAAAGTGACAGGAGAGAGTCATGGAGAACCAAAAGTGATGGTGGGTTCCTACCTGGCCCATTGAGTCTACAGATTTTTAAATCTACCATAGGCGGATAGGCCCAGGGGGGTGGCTTGGCAGACAGGATTGCTGTGTAGACCTTGCACCCTGAGTTTAAATTCCATAACCTACAGAGGAAGCTGGACTCAGTGGCATGGATCTGTAACTCTAGCGTTCCTGCCCGTCTATGGGAGCCGGAGACAGGAGAATCAGCCAGAAGCTTAAGTACACAGTGCAACGGAAGAAGCAAGACAGACCCTGCTGCTTCAAAGTGTCCTTTGATCTTGCGTGCATGCTTGTTCATCCTTGAGTGTGAGTGCACAGGCACACACACACACACACACACACACACACACACACACACACACGCTAAATCTTTTTTTTTTTTTTTGGTTGTAAGCCTAGCCTTTAATGGCTGAGCCATCTCTCCAGACCCACACTATATATCTTTAAAAGAAATAGGCTGATAGACCCTTTCTTCGGTGGTGTATCCCCTGGTAAGTTGTCTGTGCTCCTCTAATAACCCTTCACCCACACTTCTGCAAACAACTTCAGTAAAAATTCACCGGGTCACTCACACACACACACACACACACACACACACACACACACACACACACACACAGACAAGAAAGCAAATATAGTTAATGCACTTTAAAAATCACCATGAAGCCATGCGTGCAGTGGTGGCGCACGCCTTTCATCCCAGCACTTTGGAGGCAGAGGCAAGAGGATCTCTGTGAGTTCAAGGCCAGCCTGGGCTACAGAGCGAGATCCAGGACAGGCACCAAAACTACACAGAGAAACCCTGTCTCAAAAAAACAAAACAAACGAAAGTAGACAGGCGAGTAGTTCAGAAGAGGATGGGATTCCGGAGCAGGAGAAGGACATGACAGGGTAATTAATGGGGATGAATATGATGAAAATAAATCATGCACATGTATGAAAATGTTGTAATGAAACCCATTATTATGTATAACTGATATATAATAATAAACCTTTAAAAATATAGACCAAAAGGAACAAACCACAGAAATCATCCCGGAAAAGTGTCGTCTTAGGAACAGACTCAGATCCACCTGGTTTGGTTACTATGTCCCACCAGCATCCTAAAGAACAGCAGCGGGCCTCAGCAGATGGCTCAGTGAGGAAAAGCACTTGCCGCTCGAGCACAAGGACCTGAGTTCAAGACCCCAGCACCTCCATAAAGAACAGGGCATGGCTACCCGTGTCCCTGTAACCCCATTTCCGGGGTTTGCAGGCTGCCAGTCTAGCTCGGGATCAGCAAGCTACCCTGTCCCAAGCGAATAAGAGCAGAACACCCAACATCCTCCTCTGGCCTCTGCACAGAGTCGTGTGCACCGCCACACCCGTGCATCTACCACACACATGCACAAACGTGCACGTGCACACACATAGACATTAACATTTTTTTAAAGTTAGTGGTAAAGTACTCCTGCCTAAGAATGCTTACTACACTACGGTGAAAGCCCTCACAAGTGGGCTGGTGGATTTTAGTATAGTCATACCACCCAGGCACGCAAGTAGAAGAAACCTGCTTTCCATAGGCCAACCTAGACAACTCCAAAGCATCATAATATTACTAGGTGCCGGTGCCGAGGTCTATGGTGTTTAATGGGGGGGGTTGGTTCGTTGGTTTGTTTTGTTTTGAGGGATGATTTCTCTACGCAGCCCAGGCTGGCTTGGAACTCAAGTTCAGCTTGCTTTAACCTCTCGAGTGCTGGGTTTATCAGCGTGATAATGCCACCACGTCTGACTGACATCTGAAAAGGTTTGTTTGTTTTAACTTTTAAATTAAACATTTTACTTACACATGCCGTGAGTGAATGTGTGTGTGTGTGTGTGTGTGTGTGTGTGTGTGTGTGTGTGTGTGTGTGTCCACAGAGGCCAGAAGAGAGTGTTGGATCTTTGGGACTAGAGTTGCAGGTAGTTGCGAGCCACTCTAAGTGAAAACCCGAACTTGGGGACCTCTGCAAGAGCAGGGGTTTGCTCTTGCCTGCTAAGTCACCTCTCTATCCACCAGGAAAGTTGTCTTGAGAGTCTGTCCCTATTGGTAGCATGAGATACATCTGGGGTTAGGAGAAACATCCCAAGGAGTTTGCCAAAGAGGCTGGTGAGGATGCCTGACGACAAGAGGAAGTTGTTTTCACGCAGCTGCAGAGAGAAAAAGTTAAGGTCAATGGGATAGCCTGCCCCCCCACCTAAAAAAAAAAAAAATCCTTGTTCCAGGCAGAAACAAGTCAATCCTCAGCAGCTCTACATCAGGAAAACAAGCCCATTATAAGCAGGCACCATGACATTCTGGAATGTGGTCATAGAGTTCACCATGGTAAGCAGCATTACAAACAGTTGTTAGAATCATGTCATGGTTGGAGAGATGGCTCAGAGGTTAAGAGGGCATACAGCTCTTGCAGAGGACTTGAGTACAGATGCTAGCACTCATGCCAGCTGGCTCACAGTCACCTGTAACTTAGCCCAGAGGTGCGCTCTGGCCTCAGGGTGCACGTGCATGTGCGCGAGCACACGCACAAGCACACACACACATTTTAAAATAAATTATTATTATTATTTTTTAATTTAAAGGAGTCGTGTTAACTCGGGGCTCTGGTGAACCTCCCATGTCCACAGATTATTCCTTCCAAAGAATCCATTGGCTTGCTTCTTTTCTCCTCTTTTCCCTGTAAATAGCAGCAGACAGATAAAGGGGAGCTGGCCCAGGCTTTTGATGCCCAAGCCAAAGGAACAATAGCCCTGCTTGTGGCGATTGCTCTCTTTGTGCGGCCAGGAGAATGGGAAGATGGCTGCTATTGGATGCAGGGTACGTGGGTGGCCAGGGTAAGACGCATTTGGCAGCCAGATGTAGATCCCGGGGAGGTATGTGCTGGCTGTCCACATGGCTAAGGTTTGGGACTTAGCTGGAACTTGCCTGCCCGCCGCCATCAGGGAAACCAGATGGGCTCGCCTCCTTGTCCTTTGAAGATGGTGTCCTTTATTTAGTTAAAGGGAAGAGGCAGTTAGCTATCTGACCTGGAAAATATTCCCAGGCAGCCTGATCCTCGGCGTGTGTGTTTGTGTGTGTGCGCGCGCGTGCGCGCACACACATGAATGTGTGAATGTGTTTCTGTGTGTGTGGAAACTAGACGACAACCTCAAGTGTTGGCCCTTGCCTTCTACCCTGTTTGCTGGAGACAGGATCTTTTGCTATTTGTCACCACGACGTATGCAGGCTATCTGTCCCACAAGCCTTCGGGGATCCACCTATCTCCACCTCCCATCTCCGCCAGAAGACTGCTAGGATTACAGAGGCATGTTACTGCATCTGGGTTTTACAGGGGTTCTTGGCATGTGAACTCGGGTTCTTGTATTTGCACAGCAAGCATTTTGCCCATTCAGCTGTCTCTCTAGGCTCCTGAATAATTTCTGTACATGTTTATAAGGACGGGGAACAAGCAAGCCTCTGTCGTGTACTTTTCTCATCGCTGTGAGCAGATATCTGATGTAAACAACTTAAGGCAGAAAAGATATGGGTTTGGGCTTGCGGTCTCAGAGGTGTCAATTCATCATGGTGGCGGGCAGGGCGGGGTGGGGGGATGTGGGGGGCATGGATGAGCAGGGCAGCTCACATCATAGCAGCCAGAAATGGAGAGATGGAATACAGGAAGAGGGCAAGATGAGCTGTCCCTGCAAGGACACACCTCCATGAGCCTCCTTCCTCCTATCTTCTACCAATTCTAATAATGCCATTATATTACAGATCTATCAAGGGATTCATCTGTTGGTTAGGTCAGAGCCTTCATGATCTGTTTGTCTCTGGAAACACTCTCACAGAAAGCTCTAGAGGTACACTTAACTAATCAATCACCTGGGTGGCTCTCCATCTACTCAAGCTGACCGTCAAGATTAGCCATCATGAAGCCATGGAGGGGCCTGCAAAATCACGTGTAGAAATGGACAGCAGAGGTCCTATTAACCAGTGAGGATTCCCTGCCTATAACAGTTAACACTGTCAACCTGACAGGCTCTGGAATCACTAGAAAAGAAACCTCTAGGCATGTCTGTGAAAAAGTTTCTAGAATGGGTTCGTTTCAGTGAGAAGACCTGAATAAGGGCTATATCCACACCGTCCTTTTAATTTTTCTTTCTTTCTTTTTTTTTTTTTTCTTTTTGAGACTGGATCCCGGATGACTTTGCCCAGGATGACCTTGAACCAACACTACTCAGACAAGCCTTAAATTCATGATTCTCCTGCCTCAGCTGAGTACGTAGATACAGACCCATATCGCCAGACCCAATTCCAAATCTGACATCCATAGATTCACATCCAGTCTTAAGTGGTTGTGTGGATACTGTAAACATTTTACATTTTCCCAGTTGTTAAGACAGAGAGTGAGGAAAGAAAACAGGATTGGCATCCTTATAATCATCTGGGGGCAATCTGATACAGGAAAAGGACGCGGTAGACCACGCAGGTCATGAAGCCATGCATCAGTGTTCAGATTAGTCGGGTCGTGAGCAGAGAGAGGTTGCTGGGACCCAGAGCACATAGCCAGCACACTCAGTGTTTGAACGCTGTTTGAACTGGAGAGGAAGGGCCTTATATCATCTGTCCACCTCCTACCATGAATAACCCTCTGGTGTGGAGAGTCTGTTGGAAGTCTCCTGGAGGTTAGCGTCCGAAATTGGGGAGTTACCATTGCATCTGCCAAAGAAAGGAAATCTGATGGCTCATTTTCAAAAGTGCCCGGAGCCATCTTAGGTCCAAGCACAGATCAAACACTGACCGCTGCTGGAGTCTGCTGCTCTAGTTATTCCTTCCCTACACCCAGACTCCGCTGTTACCCCGCCACCTAAACTAGAAGCTGAGAGTTGAAAATTACTACCAGCCAACTAAGCTTGCCTAATGAACCACAGATGCGACAAGGCCGTGCACCTGAGAGCTTTAAAATAAACAGGATTTAAAATGTAGCGATGAACCCATGCACGGTATTTTGTTAAGGAAGTGGCAGAGGGGAGGATAAGACAGAGATGACGCATGTGACCATGTCCTTTCGAATCTCTCAGCCACAGGAAAGAGAGGAAGGGCTTGGGATAGGGTTTAAAACCTGTTCTCTGCACTCTGTGTGCCTGCCCTTTTGGAATGATGCCTGAGTTTCCAAGGTTTAAAATAAAAGCTGGGTGGTGGTGGCGCACACCTTTAATCCCAGCACTCGGGAGGCAGAGGCAGGAGGATCTCTGTGAGTTCGAGGCCAGCCTGGGCTACAGAGTGAGTTCCAGGAAAGGCTCCAAAGCTACACAGAGAAACCCTGTCTCAAAAAACAAACAAGCAAACAAAAAAACAAAGTTGTGAAATAAACTGCCTTGCTTTCGGTACTCTGAGTCTCCAGTGCTCTTATTACAAAGGGAGGAACTTACAACCCAAATAACCCTTGGCCCGTGGCCTACTGTGAGTGACAACAGAAAACCGTGGTCACACGGCTTCTTTCTCACACGGAGGGTGAATGTTTTTGGAGCTCTGCAGAAAAGCCATAGATACGACTTTGTCCATCCACCCTACTAGTGGTAAGACTAGTGTAACAGAGTGAGAAGCAGGGCTGAGTTTGCACACATTCTTATGAATTCCTAGGACAGCTTAGCTCTGCTATTTCCTTGTTGATTTGCTCTCCATTGTCTGAGGTGGTGGCGGGTGTGTGTGTGTGTGTGTGTGTGTGTGTGTGTGTGTGTGTGTGTGTAATCCACTTCTACTATTGTATTGCCTCCTGTCTCTCCCTTTGGATCTCTAACATTTGCTGTATGTATTTAGGTGCTCTGATATTAGGTGCATACATGTTAACAATTGTTATTATTGTCTTGCTATATCGACTCCTTTGTCTTTTGCGGGGTGGGGAGGGTGGCGGGGAATTGAGACAGGATTTCTCAGTGTGGTTTTGGTACCTGTCCTGTATCTTGCTCTGTAGACCAGGCTGGCCTCGAACTCACAGAGACCCGCCTGGCTCTGTCTCCCGAGTGCTGGGATTAAAGGCGTGCGCCACCACCGCCCGGCCCCTTTGTCATTTTACAATGACTGCATTGATTGTTCCTACACTTATTTAGTCTATTTTTTTTCAGGTGGTATTTTTTTCACGTTCTCTCTTTCTCTGTGTGTTGGGGTGGGAATGGGGTGGTGGTGGTGGAGGTAGTTGAATAAGAAGCACACACTTGGGTATTGGTAGTGTTCTTTGAGAAGGCTATGGTAACCCCCAGGAAGCCAGTCTCCCTGGAGG